>NC_057821.1:50457500-50757500 GCF_910594005.1 Cervus elaphus | reverse complement strand
TCTTTCTGGATTACAGTTTTCTTTCTGAAGGAAGTTGTGGATAATTTTTCCTGATCTGACAAGTCAGTTACTCTCTCTTGCCATCTATATTTGCTAATAAATCTTACCTATTTAGTACTTCATTCTTAACTGTGTTTTTGAGCTCTAGAATTTCTATCTCATTTTTGAGACTGATTTAAGCTTCCAGTTATCCGCTGAGATGTTTAACCTTGTCTTTTGTCATGTTGATCAGAGATGACAGTGCTGTTTTGTGATTTGTGCGTGACGGTTCTAAGAGCGGGAACCTCAGGACCCACGCTTCTGTCAACTGTGTTTTTGTGTGCTGGCTTTAGTTTATGTTGTCATGGGCCAGGAGGACGTCTGCAGGACAGACCAGGTGTCACCCATCCAGCGACCTTCGACTGTATGCTGGGTGTTGTATAAGAAAAGCTGCTTATAAAAAGTCATTTGAAGTTTATGGGTAATCTTTCTGCCTCTGGGTTGCAGCAAACCAGGATGAATGTAACCCAATTCTAGGGCCTGGGATTTTCCAGGCTGTCTGACGACTTCAGCAGGGCTGCATTCTGCAATGGTTCACTCATACCTTAGGGTGTCAGGGGGTTGACTAGGGCCCTCACTCTTGACGGGTCCAAACTCGGGTGCCCTAGCCTAGCACAGTGCCAAAACGCCCACGTCACGCCTCATAGATCTCTTCTGGGTTGGAGATGCCCCAGTCCCTCCTGGGTCTTGGGCCCGGTGTCTCTCCAGGATCAAGTCAACCTTCCCCCGAGGGGCTGCCATGTATGTTCTTTGGTTTTCCAGTTGGTCTCCAGAGGTTTCTGGGTTATCTCACTCATCATTATGAGAGATGGACATTCTCCACATCAGATATGAACTGGGGGACTTCCCTGGTGGTCCAGTCATTGGGACTCCATGCTCTGACTGCCAGGGCCAGAAGGACACTGGTTCCTTCCATCCCTGGTTGCTACGGGCAGCGAGGCAAAAAAAAAAAAGAACCAAATCTAGACCCTGCTCTCAAATTTCCTGATTGTTCTGACTTCACCAGCTGACAGTAGTCCAGGGGCCTGTCCCCTCAGACACAAAAAGGGAGGATTTGAGCAGAGCTGCTTGGGCCCATGTAACTTGATCAACAGGATTTACTCTAAATTGCTGAGTAGATGTTGGACTGAGGAGCAAAACGGGACAGACAACTGTGGCTTTCCTTGTGGTCCCTGCAGCCAAGAGGACCTGGGGTGTGGCAGGTGCTAGGAAGTATCTTAAGATTAAAAGGAGGAGACACGCCTGCCAACGTGAGGTTGGCTGGAATTTTGTTTGTGTGCGGTGCACTCACTCCGTATCAGCCAGATGTGAGCACAGGTCAGGCCCAGAACCCCCTTCTGTAGTCTTGGCTTGCCCGAGACTAGGGAGAAACAAGAAGAGGACTGACGTCAGTCTGGTTTGCACGATCTTAGGAGACTTTATTAACCAACCCACCAGCTTCACAAGAGCAAGAAGATGCAGCATTTCAAGGCGTATTCCAAGAAGAACATTGACAAAGGTTGACATTCATCAGAGAGCACCCTGCCCCCCGCCTTCCTCCACAGCCTTACATAAAGCTGTCCTGCCGCCATAAAATCCTATGTCAGATGATGGGCGTCAAGAGCTTTTATCAGAAAACGTGGGAGAAGCCAGTTAGCAGTGAGATCTTGTTGTCATTTCTTGGCTTCTTTCCTGATAAGACACCTACTGCTTGATTCCTCGTGACCCCTCATAACGTGTATCCGGGGGAGCACGGGAGGGCATGGGTTACCACCAGGTCGGAGGGCTGAACACAGGGTCAGAGACCTCGCCAAGGCAAGTCTGTCTCATAACCCTGACCCTCAATGGGGGCACTCGCCTGTATTTCAACTGAGTATTTGTTGAAGCCTCCCTTCAGCTATCAGGACATCTCTCTACTGTGGCTTCCAAAAGTCTGTCTTTAAAAGCAGATGACGGCATGACCACTGTCCCCCACGGCTCTCAGGAGAGTATAGCAACTTCATAGACTGCTACACTGTCAAGGATCTACACATCTGATTTTTTCTTTCTTTTTTTGAACTCAATGCATTCAAGAGGAATCACGGGATTTTTCAGTATAAAGAACAGATACCCACGCCAAGTTAATTGGTGTGAACAGCCAACAGAGCTAAGCTTACAAAGGAGAGTAAAGATTCATTATCGAATAGTACTTTACGGGTAAAGATATATGAGAATGGTCACCATCTACAGGGCAGGCAAAGAGCTGTAGGCTTGACCTTGCATTAACATCTCTAGCTTCTATGGAGAGGAAAGCCTGCCTAGAAACAGGATGTGTGAGGAGGACTTGTGCTGGATGAAGAAGATGAAAGGGTGGTCGGCAACGAACTCCTCCTCCGGCAGCAGCATGGCGAACTCGGCGACGGCCCCCGTGGCGGCCGCCGCCTCCGTGCCTTCCTCGTTCACGTCCACGACGGACTTGTGGACCACCTTGGATATGAAGAGGTCCCTGGCCCCCGACATGCCGGACAGGTCCGCCTTGCTACTGAAGAGATCCGGCGCACCCAGGCGGGCCAGGGGCTCTCTGAGGTCGTAACTCTCCTCCAGCTTGAACCTGGGCAGCTGGACCCTGACCTCGAGGAGGTCCAGGCTCTCGGGTCGGGTCCACTCCCGCAGCTTCTCCAGAGTCAGCTGTTGTTCAATCTGGAATAGAATAGGTGAAAAGAAAAGCTGAATCCATGCTATGGAAGTCAGTCAATAAGGCGTTGTTCAGATGAATGGACAGTCTATCCACTGTTCGCTATTTCCTTCATGTTTGCACCAAAATAGGTTCCACTTGGGGATTTCACGCCTTTCCGGCTGCTTGGTGATAATAAACAGAACTGCGTTCCCAGGCACCAAGGGCCCCTGGATGAAGACGAGGCCCAGGAACTGCCCGCCCCCACCCAGGACTGACTGAGCCTCTGCCATGCTGGACCACCCGCCGTCATGGCTGTTGCTACCCTAACTGACTGACACGGGGTAATTTTTAAAGCTTTCTTCTATTTCTTCTATTTATCTGAGTCCCAGTGGTCATCTGCAAACTTCACACAGCTGAAGTTGTCCTAATAGACGTAGCTCATGAAGCTGAAGTTCCAATACTTGGGCCACCTGAGCCGACTTACTGGAAAAGACCCTGATGCTGGGGAAGATTGAAGGCGGGAGGAGAAGGGGACGACAGAGGATGAGATGGTTGGAAGGCATCACCGACTCGATGGACATGAGTTCAAGCAAACTCCGGGAGAGAGTGAAGGCCAGGGAAGCCTGGCGTGCTGCAGTCCATGGGGTCGCAAAGGGTCAGACACGACTTATCGACTGAACAACAACAACATTGGTAAAGCCAGAAACAGATCTAGTTCCTCGTCTGAAATGGGGTAACCACCGTAGCACATGCTGGGAGCCCTGTTCTAAGTGCTGGGTCACCCTGTAGGGAACGGCGGGCACAAGGTGAGCCATGGGAGCCCGGCGCCTGTGGTCGCCCTGTCTCTGCTGCTCCACTGGAACACAGCCACGCCGCTCGGCTCTACTGATGCCGCTAATGCCCGACCTTCTTTTTTACAGTCAGGAAGGGACAACCGTGGAAATACAGCTGAAAGAAGGAACGCCCAGGTTCTAACACATGCTGTAGCTGCAGATGGCTAACATCAGACCCCGCTCAACAGGAAGGTTAGTTAGGAGGGGAAGGGAAAGGCACGACAGGACAGACACACGGAAGAAAACCTGCCCTCTTCACACTTCTGCCTCTTCCACACACACACAGATGCTCACAGGCGTGTGAACACACACAGAGATGCTCACACGTGTGAACAGAGAGATGCTCACATGCATGTGAACACACACAGATGCCCACATGTGTGTGAACACACACAGAGATGCCCACATGCGTGTGAACATACACAGATGCTCACACGCATGTGAACACACACAGGTGCTTGCGTGCACTCACGGGAACACACACACATGCTCACATGTGCATGCACACACACACACACACACACACACACACACACACACACGGTCTGTGCACCATGCGGGGAGCGGGGCCACACCTTCTTCAACCCCGTGGCCTCATCCTGGATGTCGTCCGGCAGCAGGATGACCATGCTGAGTTCCTTGCCCTCATAGGGCAGCTCCAGCACCCGGCACTTAAGGTCCTTGATGTAGCCGAAGGGAAACTTGTTCTTCTGATACATCATCTTCACCGTTTTTGTTTCTTTCTGAACAATCGGAACACAGATCGCCCATCACTATCCGTGTGGCTTCGGAGCACAGAGTCACCTAGACAGTCATCCCCCCTCACCTTATTCAGTCTGAAAGGCGCATCCTTGGTGGCCTCCACCATGAATTTCTCCTGCCAGTTCCCTTTGAAATAGATGGCATTCACCAGCACCAGCTTCGTCAAGCTGCCAACCATACCTGAGGCCAGGAGCTCCGGAATTTTCCCTAAAAGGACAAACTTAGCTTTTTAAAAACCCACCTATCAGAATTCCAAATTTGAGGGACCTTTGATTAGCACTGGGTTTCCCTCATAGCTCAGTTGGTGAAGAATCTGCCTGCAGGGCAGGAGACTGGGGTTCAATCTGTGGGTCGGGAAGATCTCCTGGAGAAGGAAATGGCAACCCACTCCAGTATGCTTGCCTGGAAAATCCCAGGGACAGAGGAGCCTGGTGGGCTGCAGTCCATGGGGTCGCAAAGAGTTGGGCTTGACTGAGCGACTAACATACCTGATTAGCACTGAAATGCAATTCAAATGCTTCCTTCTACTCAATGTCCTGTCACATGCCACTAGGTTACCTAAGCCCCCTGGGGTGCTTCCACTGTAAATTAACCAACTTCCCTGGTGGTTGGGTGGTTAAGAATCCGCTTTCCAATGCAGGTGATGCAGATTTCAGCTCTGCTTGGGAAACTAAGATCCCACAAGCCTCGGGACTGCTAAGCCCACACACCGCACCTGGAGAGCGCGTGCCACAGCCAAGACCAGACAGACAGACAAACGCACCAACTCGAGGGGCGGATCAGGGGAAACAAACTATCCAGGAGGGGCGAGGCTTCGAAACAAGCTGTTGGGTTAAAGGGCTAAAAACAGGAAGACTCTCCTTTTCTGGGATGTGTGATAATCAGTGGGCCTCATTTGGAGACAGGCCATTCTTTTCCAGGAAAGGAAAAATTTCTTAACCAAAGTGTTTTTAGTCATTAATAAATAAATCGCTTCTTCAAATCATCCAAGTGGTCGCCTAACTCCCACAGGGAAGCTTTTAACAGACGTCTAAGAGGTAGGACAGGTCCTCTGAGGCCCCACTTGTGATGCATGTGGCTGCGACGGCCGCTGTGGGTGCGGAACGGACCGGTGTCCTGTGGGTGCCTTGACCATTCCATGACTACAACAGAGACACGAACCAGAGACGCAGCCTGATTCCTTAGACGAGGTCTTGGTACAAAACACTCACGACCACAGCGGCTTGTGGATACTGGGTCACGAGGTTTTCACCCGTTTATGCTACATTCAATATTAGTTTCAGCTTTTAAACGCAGTTTGGGGAACTTACAGGGAAGAAGCTTTTAGCATCTTCAGTTAAAACCACGTTTACATTACCACATTAAGAGATGCTTATGTTTGAGAGCTGTCCAGCCCTGGGCAGGGAAGGTGGACCCCAGGGTCAGGCCGAGAGGCGAGGGAAGGGGGAGAGGTGGGCAGAGGGAAGGAAGGACCCAGTGGGCGGCCAGCGCCGCCCTTGCTCACCATTCGTCTGCCCTTTGACCCACTCGTTAATGGTCTTCCTCGCATCCTCGGAGGCCTGCAGAAAGTCCACACTGGCCAGCTCAGCATTGTACATTTTCTGAGTTGACGCTAAGAACTCCTGTTTAAGAAAAGAAAGAGGAGGTGTCGTGAGTAACTCCTTCTCCATACAGAAATGGTTCTCTAAAATCCTTAAAAGCAACAGAAATAATCCCCAAAGGCATATTTCATTGTAACAACAACAAAAATTCTAGCTCTTCTACTTTTTTTTTTATTCTGGTGAAAAACACATAACATTCAATTGACAATCTTAACCACTCTTAAGTGTACAGTTCAGCAGTTTTGGTGTTGTATAAAATTTACCAATTCTTTTCTATTCTTTGACTAACATTTTCATAAACAAGCAAATACTGATTGTACTTGGAAGTGAATGACGGGATTCACTCTTGGTTTCTTTAGGAAAGCAGCCAAGGTTGCTCTTTTCACTGTGGAGATGAGAAAGCGAAATCGCATCCACCGAGGGGAATACTGTTGGTTATGTTTTCATTCCGGATCATTTTTCTGAACGTTTATAAAAATTAAAACTGGTTTGTGTGACTTGATTGTGCTGGGCAAAAAGTCTGCATGGTCTTTCGAGTTTGAGAATACAAACAGCAAAGCACTCACAGGGAGGAAATTGTAGCTTTTCTCTCCGAATAACCTGTTGGCGAGTTTCAGAGTGTAGGGCGCACCATGCTTGTTGATATCAGCGTTCAGACTCTGAAATCCTGAATGAATCTCCTCAACCCCTTCGAAATGGAGAGCCTAAAATAAAGGAAATATTATTTCTATAACCATGGATTTTGAAATTATGAACTGGTGCCTTGGAATTTGCTTCCATCAAATTAATATGTTTTAGTACTAATGATTGATCAGCAAAATCCAAAATGCATCAGCTTCGTGAAACATAGTAAGTATATCAAAAGCTGCCCTTTTGCATCACTTTTTTGATATAATTACAGTTGCACAAATATGAGTGATTAATAAACTAAACATGTACACAAGTCTGCTTCCCCAATCATAAATGGTATGTTCATAAGTATATTTGTACAAATAGAATTTTACTGAAAGTTCTCAGAAATAAACAGCAGATAAAAGAATCATCAGCTATGCAAGGACACAAAGGTGGTAGAGATTGAGAGGTTTTTTAATTGCCTTACCAGCGTCAGTAACTCACTTGCTTAAAAACAATTTCATTAAACTTAACACCGGGCAAAAGTTTAATTCTCCGCATATCAGTTACACCAAGAGTCACTTTATGGTTTTATGAGGCCTGGGCTGGTTCCTTCTTTTAAGGCATAAAGAACAAAGCTCTCCTGTGCACGAAGGCCGGTCTCTCCCTGATATGTGGCGCGTGTATATGGGCACTGGGATGCATCTCTTCAGTGGAAACAGGGGAAGAACTTAAGCCTGCTCGTCACTGAGGTTATGAGGTTCCTGGAAAACCTCCAAAAAGCAGCTCAGATTACCTTGCAGGGGCAACTAACAGTTACCAGTACCAGGGATTTTTTCTTTTTTTTTTTAAGTAGATTTTTGAAAACTTTCAAATGCTTCTGTATCTTGAGTGATGGGAAGCGCTGCTTTTCCATCAAGTACAGACGTGGAGGCTGTGCCTCTGCAACAGGCCAGTGACCCTGAACCCGGACTGGACCTTCCCTGGCTGCAGGTGCAGCGTGACCTGTGACCCAGGCATTAGAAAGACCTTCGCGGACACCCTTCCTTTCGAGGAGTCAGAGTTCCCCACTCAGAATAAAGCAGGCCCAGCACACCAGTGCCCTCCACATCCCCCAAGGACAGGCGGAGCCTCCGCGTCGCCCCCTCGTCTCCCTGAAGGGCCCTCCTGCTCACACAGGACACGCCTGGGCCAGGCCCAGGGCCAGGAGCACAGGGCCGCGCTCTCGTGGCCCCTCGGCCTCCCCACCAGACGTCGTTATGCTCACAAGGGACGAGACCCCGCAGGCGCTGCTGGAGGAGCCGGCATCACAGGCAAGGCAGAACGCAGACGGTCCTGGGGGAGGAGGTGCCCTGACTGACCCGAGAACCAAGCTGATGCGATGCTGGGGCAGAAGTTGCAGGCGGCAGGGGGCGGCCAGTCTCCTTACTGCTCTGTCCTCAGCCCAGGGAGACACCGTGGTCACAAAGGCAGGTTTCCCAGGGCGAGGCTGATCCATTGCACTCCGGACGTGCTGACCCCTGTGATTCCCCCAAATGTGGGAGACTCCATTGGGCTTCCCCAGTAGCTCAGCTGGTAAAGAATCTGCCTGCAATGCAGGAGACCCAGGTTTGATCCCTGGGTTGGGAAGATCCCCTGGAGGAGGAAATGGCAACCCACTCCAGTACTCTTGCCTGGAGAATCCCATGGACAGAGGAGACTGGTGGGCTATAGTCCATGGGGTCGCAAAGAGTCAGACACAACTGAGCGACTAACACTCCACACTTCACACTTGCTCAGCCCAACAAAAAACACCGTCTGTCTCATGCATGCATGCATGCAAGGTCGCTTCAGTCCTGTCTGACTCTTTGCGACTCTGTGGGCTCCAGGCAAGAACACTGGAGTGAGTCGCCATTTCCTCCCCCAGGGGATCTTCCCGACCCAGGGATTGAATCTGAGGTTCTCACATCTCCTGCATTAGCAGGCGGCTTCTTTACCTCTAGAGCCTCCCCATCGCAGGTGCTCAGTAGAGACTGGCTCATGAATGACAGCCTGCATCCAAGTGGATTTTCCCTGGGGCTTTTTCTGGAAGTCTGACCTCGTGAAGCGTAACGTACAACATGACCCACAACCCTGAACAGCGAGATACAGTTCTACAAACGCACTGTCACACGTGCTGGCTAAGTCGCTCAGTCGTGTCCTGCTCTTTGCAACCCTATGGGCTGTAGCCCCCCAGGCTCCTCTGTCCATGGGATTCTCCAGGCAAGAATACTGGAGTGGGCTACCATGCCCTCCTCCAGGGGGATCTTCCTGGCCCAGGGATTGAAACCGAGTCTGCCTGAGTCTCCTGCGTCCCAGGTGGATTCTTGACCACTGAGCCATCCAGGAAGCCCACAAACGCACTGCAAAAGCTCAAAGGCAGAGCCTTTGGTCCAGGCTGTGGCGGGGTTCAGCCGGGAAAGCAGACTATTCTGGCTAGTTTCTGCTGACCTTGGAAATCTGTGCTGCGGTGTCGCCTCTGGCCCCCAGAAAGACCATGGCCAGCGCTGACGAGATGCTGAAGGGGGAGATGAAGATGTTTCCAGCAGGATTGCACTCGGTCAGGGTGAGGAACAGGTCCACGGCGAAGCGGGTGTTTGCTGCGCTCAGCTGCTCCATGGTGAGGCTGCAAGGCAGAGCAGAGCCTGAACTGCCCGTGGCCGCACAAGCAAATCAGCAAGGTCCCCCCGCCCCATCTCCTCTCAGCTTGGGCCACCCCCCTGAAGTTCGCTGAAACTTGTACTTTCTCCCTCTCTTTCTAGGAGGGCAAGAACCCGCGTGCACGGATGTGGGAGCCTGGGGAGACCGGCCAAGGACTCAGCGCTGACATGGGTTCCAAGTTTTCCTTAGAAAATCAGAGCGACTTGCCACCCAAGGAAGCAAATTCCAGCAAGGAGACAGGATGACCCTCGTTTGGGGGGTTCACTGTCTGATGTCTGGAGAGGTCCTGTCCCCAGTCTCCAGGATGTAAGAGCTCGGAAACCCAACACAGGCCCCGAGGCAGGTCCAGCGGCCAGACAAGGAGAAGGTGACCAGAAACCCTGTCCCTCCCGCCGGCAGCGGGGTCTGCAGGTGCAGCCGCTGGCCCTGGCCCATCGGTCCGCCCCTGTCCCCGCCGGGCCTCCCTCTCAGCCCCACACTCAGCCGAGGAAGGGGAACGGCCGGCGGCTGCCCTGCAAGTGAGTCACAGATGAATTATTACTGTCGCTGAGAAATCGCCTCCCGCGCCTCCAACCACAGGAAAGAGGAAGGAGCGGCTGGGCCTGGGCCGGACCGCGCACACAGCTCGGGAGGAGCGGGAGAAGGGCTGGGCTCCGCTTTAGGTTCCGCCTTTGGGCCGCCAGGGCCCAGAGAGACCGGACCCAGCGCTGGGACCCCGGGGCGGGGCGCACGGCGGGGCGGGGTGACCGCCGCACAGGGGTCCCCGCGGGGTGCGGGCCAGGGGTCGGGGTGACTGCCGGACACGGAGGTTCCGCGGGGCGCACGGCGGGCCGGGGTGACCGCCGTTTGCCGGAACCCGCGGGGCGCGGGCGGACGAGAGCCTGTCCCGACCGCCCAGCTCCCTGCCCGGCCTTACCCGCTGCTCGGCTGCCTGGGCGGGGCGGGGTCTGGGACAGGCGGAGCGCGGCCCTTATAGCGGCGGGAGGGGGCGGCGCGGGCGGGCGCCCTGCCCCCTGACTCACCTCCCCGAGTTGGATCTGGGCGGCGCCCGGGGCGGTGAGCCGCCTTCGAGCAGCGCTCTCCTGGGGATCAGCACCCCTGAGTTCCCGGCAAACGCAGGGCTCTGTCAAGGGCCTGTCACCTCTGTCAAGATGAGCTCTTTCTTACTAAGGTGTGAATGCCTGAGATGCCGATGCGTCACCTCTCAGAGGGCACACCAGCCTCTTTGAAGTCTCATCTGTACACTCCAGCCTCTGAGATTATGGGGTGCGGGGGTGGTGGTGGTGAGGAGGGTCCCTCAGGGTGAGAGAAAATAGAATCAGTCCCAAGCAGCATCGCCCAGGTCCCTGGCTCAGGTGTCCAGTGAATTCAGCCCCAAGACTCCCCTGGCCAGTGAGGACCCCACCAGGCTGGGTAACACATAACTGCTCACACACCACGAGAACGCCCATTCCTGTGAATAAAGTATTTCTTACTCATTACACAATACTGAAATGCACACTGACCAGTTTCCCCACACGTACTGTTAGAGTGACTATGAGTGAGGAATGAAAGCAGGAACTCTTTCTGTAAGTTCTTTTCGGTTTTTCCCACTTTAAATGCCTGGCTGTGCCATTTCAGCAAAACTGATGCTTGAGACTATGTAATGATTCTGCATCTTGAAACTTCCCCCGAGCTGTGCTACAAATCTCAGCATGAAAAGGGAACAAAGGAAAGATCTTATTTTTAAAGTAGTATAAATAATGCAGTGTAAATGAGTTGTAGGTTTTGTTTTTACTCTGTGAATTTATTTATAAAAAGAGAGGCAAAGGAAAACCCAGTAATAAGAGATAAAAACACTTTTCATCATTTAACCAAAACAAAACAATAAGACTTCAATAACTCAGACTGCACAGTTTCATAGCTGATTAGAGTAAAGAAACCAGCATTTATTGAAAGTCAGTCATAGTTAAGACCAGTGGTTTGTTAAAATCAGTAACCTCTCCACTATCTCTCACAGAACGGAGGACCCCTCATCAGCTTCTAGCAAGAAGTCTTTGTGGGTAAGGAAGTCCAGAGTAAGAGGCTATGCTGAAAAGTTGTTAAACTAAAATCCCAGACACATAAACCAAGGTTCTGAACTTTCTGGGTTCTTTTTCCTCTGACATTTTGTATTTGTGCTCACCTGAAGTTAGTGATGCTTTTGACCTGTGGTGTTGGAGAAGACTCTTGAGAGTCCCTTGGACTGCCAGGAGAGCCAGCCAGTCCATCCTAAAGGAGATCAGTCCTGGGTGTTCATTGGAAGGATTGATGCTGAAGCTGAAACTCTTAATACTTTGACCACCTGATGAGAAGAGCTGACTCATTGGAAAAGACCCTGATGCTTGGAGGGATTGGGGGCAGGAGGAGAAGGGTATGACAGAGGATGAGATGGCTAGATGGCATCACCGACTCGATGGACATGGGTTTGGGTAAACTCTGGGAGTTGGTGATGGACAGGGAGGCCTGGCGTGCTCTGACTCATGGGGTCGCAAAGAGTCAGACACGACTGAGTGACTGAACTGAACTGAAGTTAGTAGCCTGAGTCAAATATGACATGAAGTGAAGTGAAGTGAAAGTCACTCAGTTGTGTCCAACTCTTTGGGACCCCATGGTCTATACAGCCCATGGAATTCCCCAGGCCAGAATACTGGACTGGATAGCCTTTCCCTTCTCCAGGGGATCTTCCCAACCCAGGGATCGAACCCAGGTCTCCCACATTGCAGGCGGATTCTTTACTGACTGAGCCACAGGGGAAGCCCAAGAATACTGCAGTGGGTAGCCTTTCCCTTCAAGGGGATCTTCCTGACCCGACTCAAAGCGGGGTCTCCTGCACTGCAGGCGGATTCTTCACCAACTGAACCACCAGGGAGGCCCTAATAAGGCATCGGTACATACCCTGTACCAGGCTCAAACAGAAGGGGCTTTACACCCCAGTCATCCATCAGCCCGTGTGCTGGGCATGGCCCGAGGCACTTGCGGGCTTGAGCGTCAGTGGCCCGGTTCCAAGTTACCCCAGAGATCATGGGACATGTGTGATGGCCGGTTCGGTGAGGTGTTTGGCGAGTCTGCTCAGCTCCGAGGTGCGGTACCCTGGCTGGAGCAGTGATCTCGTCCCCAGGACAGCCCCGATGAAGTGCGTGTGAGAGTGAGCGCCTGGAGACGTGCGCCCGTGTGTTCACCAGCAGCAGGATCTGAGTCAGGCCCGAGCAGAAGGATGGAGAAGCCCTACAACAGAACCGCGTAAGAGCAGAGATGAACACACCAGGCGACGCGCAGGGTCGCGGCGCGCGGCGGTGCGGGCTGCGCTGCTCGTTTCACCGCGCTCGGAAACAGGCGGAAGCGGCCTGTGGTGTCAGAGGTCCGGGGGGCGGGGACCCTCGGGGAGGAAGGTGGATGCTCTGACAACGCTCTCCTATTTTCTGTCTCCTTGACGCCCTGGCATTTGGGGCCTGGATCCTGGAGAGCGTGCGAGCCCAGGGCAGGCGGGTCCCGGAGGCGGGGAACGATCCTCCGGTAAGGGCACCTTTGGCCCACGGACCCGGGAGCTCGGTGACCACACTGTCGACTCTCTCGTTTATCAAACCTGCACTGGCCCTAACGCGCCCCAGCCCCAGGCAGTAGAGAGAGTTGTAAGGACCCCTCTTCAGATCCCCGGAGGGCCCGAGCCCACCGATGGAAACTCTCCAACCCAAGCTCACTTAAGTGCCCCACCGTGTCCAACTCATCCCTTCCTGCGAGAGCCCGGCTAAGGGCTGGGAGCCGCCGCCTGTGCCCGCTCCTCCTCTGCCCCCCGCGCGCCTGGGTGCTCCCCAGGCCCCCGGGACGCGGTGTGGCATCCCTTGCCTCCTGCACCGAGGGCCCTGTGCCTACCCTCCCGCGTGGCGCTCCCGTCCACCTCAGCTTCTCCTGCTGCCAGTGCCCCGTTCACTCTCAGCACAAGCGGGGTGGGCGGGAGCAGCATGGGTCGGGAGGGGGCTTCTGGGGCTCTGGCAGCCTACCATTGCTTCACTCCGGTGGTTACACGGGTGTGTTGATTTTGTGATAATGTATTGAGTTGTACGCATACATCGTGTACTTTTCTGCGTGTATGTTGTACTTGAGCAGAAATTACTAAAAAGTAGCAGCGAAGCATATTAAATGTTGGCAATTATTTCTGCCTTTGCTCCCCGCTGCGCTCAACCAGGATTAATCAGCTTGAAGCTGGTCAGAACCCCTTTGCCCCTCAGCTTGTCCACCCCCTTAACTGCACTGGGTGGGCTGGAGGGGTGGGGGGGAGCTGGTGACCCCACGGCCTTCCTGTTTTCCCATGCCCAGCCACACACAGACCCCAAATCCAGGGCAAAAGTTTCCCATCCACTCTCTGACGTGGGGACACGTCAATCTTAGGTTTAAGGTGCAAACAAAAAGGCACCTTGACGAAAAAAAAGGAACTTGACAAAAAGTCAAGTTCCTGGACATATTTCTAATAAAACATATGTAAAACCGCTATACAAACAAAAAGGCAGGGTCGATTTTTCAAAGACACACAGCTATGTTCCCAAGACTCATGGTAAGGGGAGCATCCCAAGCTGGCGCCAGTCTGCGGCATTCGTCTGAGAACCAGCTGTCCTTACGTCACTGACCTCCGGGGTAACTGTATTCTGGTTGGGGAACACGACTCCTATATTATTTCGGTATGGAGGAATGTTTTGGGACCTGCTTAATTGACACAGTATATGGTCCAATCCTAAAGGAGATCAGTCCTGGGTGTTCTTTGGAAGGACTGATGCTGAAGCTGAAACTCCAATACTTTGGCCACCTCATTCGAAGAGTTGACTCATTGGGAAAAAACCCTGATGCTGGGAGGGATTGGGGGCAGGAGGAGAAGGGGACGACAGAGGATGAGATGGCTGGATGGCATCACCGACTCGATAGGCATGAGTTTGAGTAAACTCCGGGAGCTGGTGATGGACAGGGAGGCCTGGCGTGCTGCGGTTCATGGGGTCGCAAAGAGTCGGACACGACTGAGTGACTGAACTGAACTGAATGGTCCAATTTTGTAAATACCCGTTTTCACATCCACCCTAAGTTTGTTAGGGGCAGTATTCGCTATAGTATGGCCATTAGGACAAGTGGACTAATCATGTTATCCAACTCTGTACTTGGGTTTACTAAACACGTTTAGCAAGAGAATGACTAAATATCAGTATTTCTATCAACTGGCAACAAATAAAATGAAATTAAAACAAAAATACCATTTAAAATAGCATCAAAAAGTCAAGTTCCTGGACATATTTCTAATAAAACATATGTAAAACTGCTATACAAAATTATTTTAGTATTATTAAGAAAAATTTCTAAAAATCTAACTAAATGAAGAAATATATCACATTCATTGAGTAGAATTCAATATTGTAAAGATAGTCATTTTTCTCTGACTGATTTTTTATTTATTTATTTATTTATTTTGACTGATTTTTTAAATCAATCCCAATAACTATTTCAAAGAAAATGTATGTGTGCACACACGTGTGTGTTTAACTTGTACAAATCACATAAAAATTACCTTTTTAAAAATGAGCACACACTTTAAAAGAGGAAATCCAAATGGCTTATAAATGTGTAAAACATGTTAAGTACAAACTTTAATCAAAATGAGATATCTTACATCCACATTGCCAAAAATAAAAATTTCTGACAATTTCAGATGAGCCACTGGAATTCTCTCACTTCTGTGCGGGGTGGATTATAAACTGGGAAAACCACTTTGGAAAATAATTCAATTATTATTCAAGTTCAGTTTTTAGGAGTGTTGACCCAGCAATCCTCCTAGAGAAATGTATTCACATTCACGTGGTGACATTTGCAAGAATGTTGGAGGTGGCCTTACTGGTGAACCCCAAAAATCAACACCAGCAGAGTGGGAACCCATTCAGTGGAATACTACACAGCAACAAAGATGGACAAATTGTTGCTGCGTTCAAGACATGCATGAAACGCCACAACATAAGCTGAGGAAAAGAAGCCAAATTCAAAAGACTACATTTCAGCTTGATTTCATTTATATAAGTCTCAGAATCTGCCTAAAGAAAGCTGGAATAAGCTGGAAGGGGTAAAACAACAGAGATAAGCAAGACGCTCTCCCCAGATCACAAGAGCAGCTACCTGCTGGGACAGGAGAGGCAGGGCCGGGCCTGGGGCATAGCGCGGCCAGTTTGACCTCTTGACCTGCGCCACTTGGGTGCATGCGGTATAACTGTCCATTATCCTCATAATCTGCGGGTTATATGTCACGGAAAAAAAAAGCATATGAAGTAATGTCAAGTGATTCAACAGATCAACACAACTCAAAATAATTGACAAGCTGCTTTCATTATAATTTCACAGTTGATTTGAAAAGCCCTTGAAGAGCCTTCTCATGCAAGAGCAGTGGACAGACATGCATTCCAAGGACGGAGGAGGGGAGTGAAAACCCTCCCGCTGCCGGGGTCCAGCTCAGGGGCCAACCGGCAGTCACGTCCTCTCCAGGCCCTCCGGTGACCTCCGTGATGCTGGGCGCACAGCTGTAATGCTGCGTGACCGATGCAGCCGTGACCACAGAGGGCGGGGAGAAGACCCTCAGCAAGGAGCAGGAGGAGACGGTGAGGCTGAGGGCTCTGGCCAGCCCGGCAGGGCGCCCTGAAGGCGAGAGAGCAGAGCCTGTCCTCCGAGCGGCCACCAGGGGGCGCTGTGCAGGGGCAGCTGAAAGTCTGCGGTTCTCTTGATTTTGATCGGAAGTTTCTAGTTGGACAAAACAGGTGGGGGCGGGGCCGCAACAAGCTTGCCGTGCACTTAAGACATTCATCGAGGGTACAAACGAATGAATTTAGTGTTCTTTTAAGCGTGTAAATATCTAGACTCGTCTTTAGAAACGCCAGCTTTACAAAACGCAGGCCCAACCGAGTCCGCGCTTTTGTGGAGTACCAGAAAACCGGAACCGCACGCCACGCAGGGCCCGCTCCATATAGAGCAGCCGGGAGCCTGAGCAGTGTAGACGGGGAGAGCACACGCCCGTGAGCGGGGCAAACCCAGTGTGGCCGGAACACTGCGGGTGCTCCCCACACAGACAGCGATATCTGCCTGCAGCGCCCCTCGCTCCCCGCAGCAGGACTGAACCAGCGAACCTCAGCAAGAGACCACCTCCGCCCGCCTGTGTCAGGCCTGAAATTAGACACTGAAGAGACCGGCAAACAGAAGCCAAAGAAACAAAGGGAACCGCTTCAGAAGGGACCGGTGCAACAGATTAAAATCCCTGTAGGTAACACCGACCACACTGGAAGGGACCTATAGATATTGAGAAGTGTAAGCTGTAACGAGGAGCTATCTGAAACTGAACCGAACCCACACTGACCGCAACGGCTCCAGAGAAATTCCTAGATATATTTTTACTTTTTTTTAATTTAAAAAATTGCTTTTCTTTTCTTTTTTATTTTTTCTCTTTTCTTTTCTTTTAAAATTCCCTATTAGTCCCCCATTACTCCTTAACTTTCATTTTCATTTTCATATATTTTCACTATTTTTTTAATTAGGAAAAAAAATTTTTTTTCCTGTTTTATTTTTTCTCTTATTTTCTTTTAAAATCCTCTATTACTCCTTAATTTTCATTTTCATTTCACTATAACCTTGTGAAAACGCCAGCCTTGACTCACAGTCATCTGAAGTACCAAGTGGCCGTATGAAAAGCTGAGCACACCCAGCTCTGAGCTCCAGAGAGAAATAGACTCTCTAGGAAAGGAGCTGGGGAAAGCAGAAATCAGATGTTCAAGGGAAACTGATGACAGAAGGCGCTAGAAGGACACGGTCGTTGAAGACGAGTCAGATTTTAGACAGGCACCCGGGACAGCGAGCACACCCACGCGTCCGTCATCAGCGGCCAGTCTTGTGCTGCAGGGAGAGCGTCAGCCGGTGAACACACGGGGTGCACCTTTTTCTTCCAACCTGAGGTCCCTGAAGCGCCTCCTCACCACCCTCTCCCCTCAGGGGCACGTGTGGGCGCCACTGAAGCTGATTCTGTCCAAGTCATCCTGGCCAGCTCATCCTACAAGACTAAGGGGGCTGTCCATCCTCTAAGGGGTCTCCTCCTGACCAAATTATTCGTCTTGCTCACACAGCCTGAAAGGGGAAGTGGGTTCCTCTTAGACTTGTCTCCACCTTCATATAAGTCGGCCATCCAGAAACCCCACAAAAATCTTGATTTTCTTTTCCTCTTCAAAAGTAATTTTTCATTCACCTGTTTTCTGATTCAGTTCAAGAAACAAAATAAGAATCATTATACCCTTGATCAGCCTGAAGCCTGGGGGTGTTAGAGATCTCACAGCGGTGTTTTATGAATATGGTGACTGAGATCACTATGAGCACAGTATTACCATGTTAGAGTGCTCTCTCGACAATAAGCTATTTTACTTTAGATAATTTTTCTCTAAATATAAACAAAATTTACAATAGTCCATGAGCATGCAAACATTTTAAACTTAAATAATTTTTAAACCAAGTACAAAACTGCTTACTACAGTTAAAAGAGAAATGTGAAAATAACTTGATATGTATTTAAATAATTGCTTAATATGTGTGTGTAATAATTTATTCTTAACTTGTTAAAACAACAAGAAAATGAGTCAAAATCACTTTATAAGTGCTAATGTTTTCTTATAAATGGTCTAAGAATTTTAGGTGAGACAGTAATTGCACAACGATGAATAATTTTGGGGACTGAGGTATGGTTGCGGTGACTGGACCCTCCCGGGAAATTCTTAATCAGTTACCTTCTCATGCTCAAGTTTCTTGAGAAACTTAAGTGACTAAGGCCACAGGAACAGATAAAATAACCCCTGTAGAGTTTCTGTTGGTCCTTTTCTTTTCTGTTAGATAATGGTGCAAAACAAACCTAGGGGTAAACTCCCAGCTTTGTCCTCCAAGGAGCGGAATTTCATCACAACACACCCACCGCTGACCACTGAGATGTCCAAACACCAGGAACACACAAGTGTTAATAGTCTTTGTGCTTCTATCCAGCTCAGTTCCCATTACTAGTGAAAGAAAGTGAAGTCACTCAGTCGTGTCCGACTCTTTGTGATCCCATGGACTGTAGCCTACCAGGTTCCTCCATCCATGGGATTTTCAAGGCAACAGTGCTGGAGTGGGTTGCTCTTTCCTTCTCCAAGGGTAGCTGCAATATCCATAAAATTAACTGTGCCCGTGAAATAGCTCAGTCAGGGTTTCCTCTGACCTCACCTTCTTCTCATCGCGTCGCCCTTCCTTCCGGGTCTCCGATTAGAAGCCTCTTTCTCCAGGGTCTCTGTCCTGCTCTAACCTCTTCCTGGAGTGACAACGACTCCCAGATCTGGTCTCTTCTCACCACCTCTTCCCTGAGGCAGTTCCCGGTGCCTCCTCTCGTTCCAGGTTACTTTCTTTCGCGTCCACATCTGTTGCCATCAGAAATGGTCCTGCCTAGGAGCAGAGCGGCGTACCATGGAAACAGAGCTCCAACCAGGATCGCAGTAGATGCTCTGGAAGTGTTGCTGGGTAGATGCATGAACAAGTGAACGGAGGTTCTACCCCAGAACGAAGCGGGCTGGGTGGGCAGGTGATGTGACGCTGACTTGTAAAGTTCCTCAGTCGGTGCTAAGTGGGACCAAAGGCTTATCAGATGCAAAGGGTAGAATGGCGTTAGTTTAAATGGAAGTGGAGCCTTTGTAGCAACATGGATGGGCCTGCGGATGATCGTACTAAGCAACCTGAGGCAGGCAAAGACAAGCATCACATGATATCGCTCGTATGTGGGGTCCAAAAAGGTGATACGAATGACCATGTCTGCTGAATAGCAACAGACTCACAGACACAGAAAAATGAACTCCTGGGCACCAAGGGGGAAGGGGGTGTGCATGTGCGTCAGTCACTCAGTCGGGTCCAACTCTTCACGACCCCGTGGACTGTAGCCTACCAGGCTCCTCTGTCCATGGAATTCTCCAGGCAAGAACACTGGAGTGGATTGCCATTCCCTTCTCCAGGTGACCTTCCCAACTCAGGGATCAAACCCAGGTCTCCCTTATTACAGGCAGATGCTCCACCATCTGAGCTACTAGAGAAGCCCCAAAGGGGAAGGGAGGGGATGGATAAATTAGGAATTTGGGATTAATATATACACACTATGCTGTAAAAATGGATAAACAGCAAGGACCTACTCTGTGGCACAGAGAACTATATTCAATGTTTCATGATAACATTTAAGGGAAAATGCAGGGCTTCCCAGGTGGCTCAGAAGGTAAAGAATTGGTCTGCCAATGCCTGTCAATGCAGGAGACCTAGGTTCAATCCTTGGATTGGGAAGATCCCCTGGAGAAGGAAATGGCAACCCACTCCAGTATTCTTGCCCGGGAAATCCCATGGACAGAGGAGCCTGGCAGGCTACAGTCCATGGGGTCGCAAAGAGTCAGAGACGATTCAGTAACTAAACAACACAATAAGGGAAAATAATTTGAAAAATTATATATAATAACTGAATCATTTTGCTGCGTACCTGAAATTAACACTGTAAATCAACTGTACTTTAATAAAGAATAAATCAATTTTTAAAAGGAGTAATTAAAAAAATCAATAGAAGTGGAGCCCAGAGAAGACAAGTTCCAGTCCTAGTACGAACAACTATTATACAAGAGAGAAAATAAGGCACACGGCAGACGTGCTGCAGGGAGGATCTGAGTGGGCGACTGAGAAGTCTCGTTATCACTCAGAGGGCAGGGTGATAGAAAGCCACCTCACGTGTGGCTCGCTTCAGTCAGAGGCCTCTCGGGGTGTGCTGTGGGGCTCTGCCCTTGGTGAGGCTCTGTCTCACCCTCTCACGGACAGCTTAAAGGGCGGCTTAGAAGGACACAGACAATAAACTTGCCAAACACAGCTCGGTTGCAGGGGACGAGAGCACCGAGATTCAGAAGGACTCCACCGGCTGAAAGGTCATCTCAAGCCAACATGAAGAACGCCATAAAGAGAGTGACCTTTTAAATTTAGATGTTAAGGAATCAGTTCTGCAAATATCATAGGTGAGAGACCTATGGAGGAGCAGTTCACGTGGGGAAAAAAAAAAAAAAACACCTGTAATTTTAACTGACCACAAATTCAACATTCATCGATAGGGTTCTGAAGATCTGAGTATTAGTAGAAGCAGATGGTCCACCTTCAAAGAGGGGGGAGTTGCGTGGGCCCACGTCCTAGCCTGATCGTTTTAGAGAATGGCTTTCAGCTGTGGGGGCCACAGATCTCAGAGGGGACAAAGGCAACGCTCTGCAAGGGACTTCGTAAGGAACTGGCTGCCTTCAGTTAAAAAGAGGAAGACTGAATCGGGCAGGGAGGAGGCCGATGGGCCCGCGTCAATGCAGCGGCTCATGAGGCAGCCCCGTGATGCCTGGCTTTGAGCCCCGCGCTGCCTCTCCTGGGCGGAGTCCTCACACCCTCAGGGTCCCAGCTGCATGGTCTGTAAGCCGAGGGCAACAGCGGCAGCCTCTGAGGTCTGGGGTGGATTCTGTGAAGCGTCCCCAAATGCTGACACCTATACAGAGCAGGTGCAGGAGGGGTCACATGAGCGCAGGGACCGGATGTTGTCCTGAGGCTTAGAACAGGGGCGGAGGAGCACTCAGGGAGAGGTCACAGGAAACAGGCGTGCTCCCGTCCCAGGAGCAGGAGCTCACAGCCCATCCATGCAGCACGGGGGAGCCGGGCCCACCAGCCAGAGCCGAGGGCCTCGGTCTCCTGGGGGAGGGGACCTGGGGGGCTGTGTGGTTGCCTGGCAGGGCGGCCTGGGCCCCAGCCCAACCCCAGGGCTCACTCCCTGCTCCCAGGCCTCCTGCACGGAAAACCTGGGACAAAATATGTAGCCCCTTCTTTTTGTATTTCCCACCATGCTCAGGACGATGCCCTTTTAAAGCTTTTCACAGCCATAGCTTATCTTAACTGGGAAGGCACCTTGCCACCTGTTACCTCCACCTCCAACTGGGTGTCCTGCCACGCAGTTTGTTCTGACACCAGCTCCCCCGGCGAGCGTCGAGCCCCCAGGCTGGGCTCAGCCCTGTGGGATGGCCCCTCTGCAGACACCAGTCTGGAGTGCCAAGGGCCACCTCTGCTTCCAGCCAACGGGCTACAAGTTCAGGAGTTCTCATGGCCCCCCTCAGCCCCACGAGTCTCCAGGAGACTCTCAGAACCCAGGAAGGTGCTCTGCTCACCCTCTGTGTGGGGGTGGGGCGGGGGGGGTTCCCTCAGTCGTGTCAGACTCTTTGTGACCCCAAGGGTTGTAGCCCGCCAGGCTCCTCTGTCCCTGGGGTTGTGCAGGCAAGAATACTGGAGTGGGTTGCCATGCCCTCCTCCAGGGGATCTTCCCAACCTGGGGATCAAACCCTGGTCTCCTACACTGCAGGCGGATTCTTTACCGATTGAGCCACGAGGGAAGCCCGTTCTGCTCACGATGCCTGGTTTATTGTGAAGGGTGCAGCTCAAGACCAGCCAAGTGGAAGAGCCTCACAGAACAGGGATGGGGGTGGGGGTGAAGCATGGGGGCCCCATGCCCCGCCCCCAGCACACATCCTCCCAGAACCCTGGTGTGTTCCCCAGCCCAGAAATGCTCCAAATCTATCACTTAAGGTTGTTTTTTTTTTCTTAAATCAAGAGACGATTGACTAAATCATCGGCCACATGATTGAACTCACTCTCCAGCCCCTGCCCTCCCCAGAGGTTGGCAGTGGGGCCTGCAAGTCCCAGCTTTCTCAGCCTCTCCCCTGAAACTAATCACTTTGTTAGTGTAAACTCAAGTGTGCTTGAGAGAGCACCTTGTGAATGATCGAAACACTCTGATCGCTCTGGAAATTCCACAGGCTTCGGAAGCTCTGTTCCAGGAACAGGGGGCAGAGAACAAATGTGTTTTCGTGACATTGAAGCCAAACCTACCGATCTCCCAGCCCTCACAGGCTCCGACCACCCTGGTCAGACAGTGCTCCTGGCAGGAGGGACTGAGAATGCAGGGCAGCATCACTTGGAAGCAGACTTAGACCCGCAGAGGTGCTTCCACCCACGTCCACTGTGCCCTTGACGGCAGACAGCGGGTGAGTGGGAGTTCAGAGACTGCGGCCCGAAGCTGCCCGCCCTGCTGAGAGCGGAGTGGACCCGCGAGGCACGAGCTGTCTGCGCCGTGGGCCGGGCTTTCCCAGCCCTGCCACCGTGTCATCCCCGGACAGACCACCTTCCCGAGGGGAGGTCCCCCTCCATCACGAGGCAGTGACCTGTTTACTCCCCGAGCGAAACCTCCCTGACTGTTCTTCCCAGGAGCCTGCCTTAGCAGGGGGGGCTTCCCCTGCCCACCCCCAACCCCCGTGTCCACAGGGTCCTGGGAGCCTTCGTACATCCCCAAAGAGGCTCCTCAAGACGTGGGAGGTGCACGGGAGACTCTCTGTGGACTGGCTTGGGGTGAGGGGGGAGTGGGGAGGAACCCCAAAGGGTAGTGTCGAAAAACAAGGGTGCTTTCAGAGGAGGCGGCCTGAGGACCGACCCTGCAGGTGCTGGGGGAGCGTGTGGGTGTCAAGGTGGGTGAATTATCCTGCCTAACCCACAGCAGGGACTCGGGTCGGAAGGGAACCCCGCCCCCCTCCACCCAGAGAATATAGGAGGGAGAAGAGGAGTTAGGAGGCTGGCCCTGGCCAGAGAAGAGAGGAAAAAACAAAAACACTTCCGCTGGGAAGTCAAGGGGGTAAGACGGGCTCTGGGTTTTGGGGGGTGTCCTCCGCCCCTGCCTGCAGCCCCCTCCCCACACCCCTGACCAGTTTCTGTGGGAGCCCCACGTCAGCAGTTGCAAACCTACCTCCTGCCATAAGGACGCGTTTATTTTCCCGCAGATGAAGCCGGGTAGCTGACCCAGAAGGTCCCTCCAACCTCCAGCTGATGAGCTGTGTGTCACGAATGGTGCTGCCGGGTCCTCTGACTTGAAGGCTAGTTACAGTTTATCTTGTCCACTTGGTAACATCACTTATCATCAAGAGAGGGAAGCAGAGTTCCCCCAGACTCCTTGATACGAATACTAGGCCAGACAAGTTTTATTATCACAGTTCCTCAGGTGAAATCCCCTACTAAATGTTCAAGTTTCACTTCAGTGTCTTCAACCTATCTGATTACAAAGGCTGCTTAGTGACCTTGGGAGTGAGCGTTCACCTTGCAGTTAATGCTGGACTTGGAAAGTTTCTGTAAGATGCCAACATTCAATTTTGGGGGGAGGTTCCCCCCCAAAAAACCATACAATTTCCTGTTCAGTTCTAAAAAGTGAATCTGATTCTTACTCTGTAGAAACCAAACTGTCCCCTCGCTGTGTAAAACGGCTTTGCAACTCCTTTCTATAACCTGTGGCCTGCCGTGTTTATGCAAGAGTGCACACAGCCCGACCTCCTTGAGTCTCACTGTGTGAGGCTGTGTGAAGACCCTGTGCCTTAAGAGGAACCAGATCCGGTGCCAAGCAGAAGGCTTGACCAAGAACTCCCTCTGTTCCTTCCGCAGCCAAACTGTTCCAAATGCATTTTCAAGCTGATCGAAAGGGTTGACACAGGGGCACCTTTCTCTGGGGCCTTTGTCCCGAGAGGCGAGGACAGGAAGCAGTGGTCTCCTCGGAGATGAAGCCCTGGAGGAGCTCGTGAGAGCCGAGGTGTGAGTACCGACCGAGGGCCCCCGGGGGCCAAGACGCGTCCGTGGAGAGCAGGTGTGAGGGCAGAGGTCTGCACCTCCGAGGACCGGCATTTGCTTTCTAAGCCCCAGTCACAGCTGTCTCCTGTTCCCCTTTCCAGGGTACCCCCGCGCACCCCAGACGTGACGGCAGCTCGCCACGTGAAGGGCCAGCACACAGATCGCTTACGTTCTGAGCTCAGCCTTCCACGTGAGCGGGTGTGTTGGGGGCTAGGATCAGGCGCACACAGCTGGTGATGGCAGGGCCTGGGGAGAGCTGGAGGCCAGGGAGGGGCCAGGGTGCCCGCGCAGAGACACAGAGGCCCGGGGCTGGTCTGCGGTCCACCCTCGGAGGCCCTGCACTCCACCCGCAGGCGCCTTCCTGCCCACCTGCGCGAAGGGCCTGTGCTATAACCGGACAGGGCGGCTCTCTCCTGGACGGCATTCCAGAAAAGCCTGCCTTGGCTCTGTAATTCCCAGACTGCCAAGAACAGACCCCTGGCGGCAGTTTTCCTCGTGGCCCCTTGATCCTGGCTCTGTCCGTCTCTGAGCTTTTCACTCAGAAGCTGGTTTTCCACCCGGAAGAAAGAAGAGAGCCCTCGGGTCTGATGGCCCGGCCACCGGACCTGCCTGCCACCCCCTGTGATGACCCTGGACTCGGCAGCCAAGTCCTTTTCCTCAGGCTCCGCCTCACACAGGACCAGACAAGCTAGACCAGTTTTACTTTCTGAGTCTCCTGCTTTAATAAAAAAAGAAGAAGAAGAAGAAAATTTAGTACACATTTTGTAAACATTTTGGTGGTGATTTAGTCATTCAGTTGTGTCCAACTCTTGCAACTTCATGAACTCTAGCCCGCCAGGCTCCTGTGTCCATGGGATTTCCCAGTTAGGAATACCAGAGTGGGTTGTCATTTCCTTCTCCAGGGGGTCTTCCCAACCCAGGAATTGAACTCCTGCACCGCCGGCAAATTCTTTACCGACTGAGCCACCAGGGAAGCCCCAGGAATCATTTTAGTATACTTTAAAATGTCATATTTAACACATGGACGCTTTTAAAAGTGCAATGCAGGGAGCTCCCCGGCGGTCTGGTGGTTAGGACTCCATGCCGTCTCTGCTGCGGCCAGGTGTTCAATCCCTGGTCAGGGAACCAAGATCCCACAAGCCTTGTGGCAAGACCAAAAAAGTGAAAAGAAATAAAAATGCAATGCAGTATAGCTGTGTTATCCTCACGGTAGTACAGGATTTGTGAAACACTGTCAGATAGCTTCTCTTCTGGGACATGAGCTAAAGTTTTACAATTGAAGTATTTTTGGTCCGCCTTTCCAGTGTGATTCTTTGTGTAATCTCATTGTGAAATATTTTAATAGTTTAACTTTGAGGCCCAAGGGAAGTGAGCCCAGCCACAAACCCTGCAGCCCGGTATCTCAAGGCTTAGGAACTATGCCAGGCCCAAGGACCCGGCGTTGGCTCCTACGGGCTGGGTCTTGCCCAGAGGGGTTTATCTAGTTGAAAGCCGCAGGTCAAAGGGGAGTTCAAGTTCAGGAATGCTCCAATTTCCCGCTCCCCATGGCTAGTTTAAGACTCAAGCAGGGGGGGAAAAAAAAGACTCAAGCAGATTTCTAATAATTGATTAGCAAGTGATTTCAAGTAAGTAATGAGTAGTGGATTATCTTTTTGCATATCATTGGCTGTCTGACTCTATCCCTGAATAGATGCTCTACAGCTGACAATAAGTAGATTTTCATCTTCTTGGCAGAGAGTGTTGCTGCGTCTCTGGGCCTGTAGGCAGTTTTGCCTCTGACATTGAGTAGTTATGGAGACCAAAGAGGATGGGTTCTTGGTGTACTTTCTCTCATTTCAAAATGAAAGTCAAACTTGGCCCAAAAGTATGGGTTGGGGTAAAGCAGCCGAAGAGCTTACACATGGAGGCAGCCAACGGTGTGCTATTGGATTGTCAGAAAAAGAGTCACTAACTTTACAGAGAATTAAGCCCTTGAGGTATTTGCCTGGAAGGCAGGGTAAGAAAACCTATTCTGACTTTATTTACAGGGAAAAAACTTTAGATAAAACAAACAGAGGGACGTGTTTGAGCTGCGTCCAGTGGCCTGTGACTCAGAGCAAGAAGCACGCTTGGAGCTCAGAGGCCCCTCTCTGGACCCCAACAGACAGACGCTGAGGAAGAGCCAGGCAGGGCCTCAAATGTCCTGCAAACAAACCAGCGCCGGGCAGGCTGGCGGGGCCGCATCTGGCCAGGGGAGGGGGCAGCAGCGGAGAGAGAGCAGAGGGCGGGCGGTGGGGGGTGGTCCGCTGATGGGCCCAGGCCGGGGGGCAGACCCCATCACTGAAAAGCGGGCAAAGCAGTGTTGTAGCCACGCATTCTGGGAAACAAACTCACTCAGAAGGACAATGCAGATAGTGGAGTGCAGTTTATTACACCGGCGGGCCCAAGGCAGAGTCTCCTCTTAGCCAAGGACCCCAACCAGTTTTTGTGAAAACCTTATATACCCTAAGCATTCGTGCCCAAACCCACCTCCCGAAAATTCCCTGAAACTAGTCTGAACAAGGGAAAAAGAAAGATACAATCAAAGTTAACCCGTGATTCATAAGCCTTAAGCCTAGGTAGTTAACAGTGGACAATTATCCATAGGCCTGTGGTCACACCCCAATAAGCATAATAGAATGTATGACTCTATTCGGTTACACAGATAATTAGGGTATTCCTTTAGGCGATGGAGAGTCTAGGTACGAGCCCTGGGGCTCTTCCTTCTGGGGGCCTGGCTTTCCAGTTGTTGTGTCATTTCCATAGATCATGGGCATAGAGCTCCAAGTCCAGAGTTCGGCCCAAGATGGAGTCCTGCTTTCCAGATAGAGGCTGTTCTGCTTCCTCTTTGAGCAGAAGCACAAATACCCTTTTTAAAGGGGTCCCCACGCGAGGATGTGGGGACAGGAGCCGCTGCACTGTGGCAGGAGCAGAGAGGGTGCGGCCCCCAGGAAGCAGCATGGAGGCGCCTCACACTCACAGGAGGAGGGGCGTCCACTCCAGCAAGTCCACCTGCGGGCGTGATCCCCGAGCCCCCGAGCAGGGAGCCTGGAAGACAATCTGCGCGCCTGGGTCCACGGCAGCGGCAGCAGCTGCTCCGTCCACAGATGGCAGGAAACCGGAGCTCGGCCCGGGCGGACAATGGGGTCTCGCTCACGCTTACGGGGAAGGACGCCCTGACGCAGGCCACAGCACCGAT
The DNA here is from genome assembly GCF_910594005.1 of Cervus elaphus. Classification (NCBI taxonomy): domain Eukaryota; kingdom Metazoa; phylum Chordata; class Mammalia; order Artiodactyla; family Cervidae; genus Cervus; species Cervus elaphus. The sequence goes on along the minus strand of NC_057821.1, from coordinate 50,730,377 downwards.
GAACCCAGAGACTTAAACTCAATGAGGGTGGACAGACCAGAAAGACAGATGCTACCTGACTCCACTTCTAAGAGGGCCCCAGCGGAGTCAGATTCTTAGAGACGCAGAGTAGAAAGCGGTTGCCAGGAGCCGGATGAGCGGGGAGTCACTGTTGTTTCACGGGGCAGTCTCACTTGGGGAAAATGAGGGAGTCGGGGGATGGATGGAGGCGTGCAGAGTCACTGCACTTAATGACCCTGAAGTCTGCACTTCAGAATGGTTCAGGTGGTAACTTGGATGTTCTGTGTATTTTATCACAATAAAAACTTAAAAAAAAAATTCTCTTTAAAAAAGATTCTATTTATATCAGAGTGTTCCCAGGACGTGCCCTCAGCACGCTGTCTGTGGCCTGCCTGTCCTGCCTCCCCGGTGAGTGCTGTCTGGGGTGGGAGGCGGGCGGCCTCGGCCGCAGGTCATCTGCAAAGCCGCCTGCTTGGGTTACAGCCAGAGCGACTGCGGCCACTGAGCGTGGACTCTCCATCATGCTTTGTGGCAGGAAATTTTGTGGCCTGGTTCCTAGAAATAAGCCCGTAGATAGGAAAGCCCCCTTCCCTTATATAAAAAGAGGTAGAAGATGGAAGATGAATAAGCCAGCGTCAAGGGGAAGCGCGTGAATTTCCAGCCACCGATGAAAGCCCCGGCGCCAAGCCCTTCCCGCTGCCTTCAGATAAGGCAGATCACCCCTGCCTCGGAGGGCAGGCGGGGAAGGGGCGGGGGTCTAAAGGAACCTTGGCCGGGAGGAAGTGGAGCTGGAGGGCAGAGCGGGGACCAGAGGTCGGGGGTGTCCAGCCAGGGGATGGGCTGGGCCTTCTGGAGGAAACAACGTTTAAGCTGGACCTGTAACAGCTCGCATAAACAAGCTGTTCTCAAGCTGTTTCCTGTTTCCATAAGGGGTGGAGTGAAAACAGCCCAGAATCCAGGCCCCAGCGTGGGAGGAGAGGGGAAGGTCAGGGGACATGAAACCCCGTTTCGCGGGCCCAGCTGTGCTGATGGTCAGCAGGTCAAGGACGGGGGTGACATCCGAGAGGTCTTCCACCCACCCCCCGCCCCATTCTTTTCCTTTCCTTATGAGAGAGGTTCTGACTCAAGGTCTGCCAAAACTGGTGGGCCTCGTTTTATCTTCAGCTGGGGCTTCCCTGGTGGTTCAAAGGGTAAAGAACCTGTCAGCAATGGGGGAGACCTGCGTTCAAACCCTGGGTCGGGAAGATCCCCTGGAGAAGGGGAAGGCCGCCCACTCCAGATGTTGCCTGGGGAATCCCGTGGACAGAGGAGCCTGGTGGGCCACGTCGATGGGGCCACAAAGAGCTTCAGGACAACTGAAGCGACGAAGCGGCGGCAGCACCATCTTCAGTGACGGCAGAACACGTGACGTCTCCTTGAGTGAACCGCGGGTCAAGTTCCCACCAGGGGCGACGGGACTCGCCCTGTCCCACGGGCCCTCCCTGCCCCCTCCCCAAGCCCAGCCATCCTCCAGCCACGGGATCAGCTGTGTTTACAACATCCTAAGCAGAGCATTTTTATTAAAGTGCCAGGAATCAGGTCAGGGTCTGGGAAGATGATTGTAATAGTGTTCTAGCCTTGGTGGCCACCTTACACCACTAAGCGTGAATAACGAAGACCTGGAAGCGGGTACGGACGAACGCAGCTCCGGCCTCCCAGCTCCTCCGTCTGTCCAGCCCCCTTTCTGTCCCTCCCTCTTCCCAGACCCCTGTCTGGGCCGTCTCCCTCCCCGCCTCTGCCCCACCCGAGGCTCAGCCCATCAGCCGGCTTCTTCACGTCTGTCTTTAACCTCCGTCCTCCTGTCTTATTCTCTCTGTAATCGAACACCTCGAGCTGTGTCCCATTTTTGCCACTTCCTACCTGTGCCATCTCAGACAAGTTACTAAGCTCTTTGTCCTCAATTCCTTATTTGTACGAGGAAGGTAAGGGGTTCCTACTTTACCCGCGTCCAGGAGTTATTATGAAAATAAAATGTAAATATAAACATTTACATAAATGTTGATTAACAGTGCTTCCTAAGTTGCAGAGTGCTCCACACAAATGTTTTCTCACCAAGTTCTCTCTCGTGTTGAAGGTGGGTTTGTTTTCCTTTTGTAAGTCGTGAGCGCCTTGAGGAACAGGACGCTGTCTCTCGCCACCGTGGCAGGTACCAGCCAGGTGTCAGGTCTGAGCCGGACGGGAAGGGCACGGTCACCCAGCTCCCGGAGGTCACGTGCATCCCACTCGACATGAATAGCACCCCCAGAGCTGGACGCCGCCCACCCGCAGCACCTCAGATAACGGGTTGGCCATTCTCTGCCACGACTGAAGTCACATTTAATTTTCAGACCATCTCTAACCCCAACGTCCAGTGCTCAGAAGGTGTATTTTAGATGTGGGTGTACAGACCACACCACCAAGGGATGACTCAGACATCTGGATCCACGTGGTCATCAAGTGAGGAATGACCTCGCTCAGCTCCTCAACCCCAGGGGTACCCCCAGGAGCCCTGCCTGCATCTCCCCCACTCAGGACATGACACATCTCCTGTCTCTGTTCACATTCTAAAGAAAGCAGGCAAAACTGAAACCAGATGATTGCCACCAGCTGATTGAAAGAGAAAAACAAAAAATCTTAAAAATATAAACTTGACCGAGAACACTCATATGATGCAGATTAGCAGAATCATTTCTGTGCTTAGGCGCTTATTTGCATGGAGAAACCCAAAAGAAATCATTGTGATTCTTGAAATCTGAAATCGTTTTCTTGTGACAGCCATAACAAAGTACCACCGGCTCCGGGGCTTAAACAACAGAAATTTATCGTCTCAGCTCTGGAGGCTGGAGGTCCAAGATCAAGGCGCCAGGAAGGCTGGATCCTTCTGAGCGCTGTTCTTGGCTTGTAGACGGTGTCTTCTCCACGTGTCTCTGTTATCTTCTCTCTGGGCATCTGTGCCCAGTTTCCTCTTCTTAAAAGGACAGCAGTCATATTGGCTCAGGGCCCAGCCATGTGACCTCATTTTGCCTTAACTACCTCCAAATCCCACTTTCACATTCTGAGGTCCTGGGGGTTGGGACTCCAACAAACGGCTTGGAGGGGACACAGATTGGCCCGTAACAGGATCCCAGTGTTTCTAGATAATTTCTGCACAAGCAGACACAGCCTTGTCTTGCTAATTGAAAAAGCTTTTCTCCAATATGCTTTTTTTTTTTAAAATCAAACTCCTTAGACAGCTTCCTTTGAAGTATATAGCATTAAGGCGGACCAGTGTTGTCAATAAATCAACTGAATTGAGAGGTAATACCTCTACAGTTTTGTCTTTAAAAAGAAAAGAACAAGGAAAGAAAGGGAATGGGTCTCAGTAATATTAAACCACAGACACTGGGATAGCACACGCAGGAACATACTGTGAGCTGACGGCCACCTCCTCAGACTGCTGTGGTCCTCAGGCCCAAGAGCCAAATTCACACACATTTGCTGTTGCCATCAAACCGTGATCCCGGGTTTTCACAGAGTGTTTGAAAGTATTAACGAGTAGGAGTTTGGAGAGTTCCAGCTGCTGTCTCTGCAAGAATGCAAACTGCAGTCTTTTCAAAAAGAAGTTGGGAATGAACAGAAGAACAATATTAAGTAGTTCATAAAACAGAGAAATAGCTGTCCAAGAAATGGGCAGACTGGGAGCGGTGAGGCTGTAGCTGCCTGTGGGTTCACCAGCGGAGCTTTTGGGGACCGAGGGGCCGGCAGGATGCGAGAACCCTGCCTCCGCAGGTGTGGTGGGATCCAGTGGAGGGGGAGAAGGCGCCGCGCAGGACGGGAGTGGCGGCGAGGATCCGGCGGAAGGCGGGTGTCTACACTCGGACCCGTGACTCCCGGGACCTGCCGTGTCCCAGGCACCGCGCCCAGGGCTGGGGGGACACTGGAGTAGTCAGTCCTTCCCGCTCAACCCCCGGGAGGAGGGTCCTGGACGCCCGAGGATCAGGTGAGGAGGCAGCTCCCAGTGGAAGGCGGGCTTCAGTGACGGATGCAGGAGTCCCTCCCACCCATGATGTCAGTCAACAATCGCGCATGTGTGTGCGCGCGCGCGTGCGTGCGCGCTCACACACACTCAGTTGCTTCAGTCACGTCTGATTCTTTGCAACCCCATGGACTACCCACCAGGCTCCTCTGTCCATGGAATTTTCCAGGCAAGAATACTGGAGTGCCATTTCCTTCTCCAGAAGATCTTCCCGACCCAAGGATTGAACACGGGTCTCCTGCATTGTAGGCAGACGCTTTACTGCCTGAACCACCAGGGAAGTTTTAATAAATACACTATATATATGTAAATGCTACTATTTATCAACTAGATAAATAACAGTGTACTACTGTGTAGCGCAAGGAACCATATTCAATATCTTGTAATAACCGATTATGAAAAGGAATATATGTGTATAACTGAGTCACTTTGCTGTACATAAGAAGCTAACACAATATTGTAAATCAACTACACTTCAATAAAAAAGGAGGAAATGGCTTCAGATACTAGGCGGATTTTGGCTCCAGTGAGCACAGCACTGAACAATGAGGCATGTCACTGCTTTGCTGATTACTGAACGGAAACTCATTTGCTGTTTTATTGCTGTAAAACTTCTGTTTCTGTCTTCCAGAATAATTAAAAATAGAACACTTTCCCTTATGTCGTAATCTCACCATTTTATGTGCGGCAGAAATATTCGTGGGACTGCTAATAACAACAGAAAAATTAAATCTCTCCCCTCAGCCCTTTCTGCCTCCCAGGCATGTATGTGTTGCTTGGATACCTCTGGCTTGTTCTGATAATAAAGGCAAGACTCTCAAGGCCTGGGGGAAAGACCAGTATTAAAACAATCCTTCTAATCCCTAGGCTTCCCTGATGGCACAGATGGTAAAGCATCTGCCTACAATGTGGGAGACCTAGGTCTGATCCCTGGGTCCGGAAGCTCCTCTAGAGGAGGAAATGGCTACCCACTCCAGGAATTTTTCCTGGAAAATCCCATGGACACAGTCCACAGGGTTGCAAAGAGTCAGACACAACTGAGTGACAAACTTTTTCTAATCCCTAGAAGATGGGCTTCCCTGATAGCTCAGCTGGTAAAGAATCTGCCTGCAGCACAGGAGACCTGGGTTTGATCCCTGGGTTGGGAAGATCCCCTGGAGAAGGGAAAGGCTACCCACCCCAGTACTCTGGCCTGGAGAATTCCATGGACTGTCCGTGGGGTCACAAAGAGTCGGACAGGACTGAGCCACTTTCACTTTCAATCCCTAGAGAGTTGATAACTTTTTCTGAGACATGAGGAACCTAAAAACCACGCTAGAAGCCAGTCAGCTTCTAAGCGTCCCAGACTGTCATATACGCAGGACCAGCTGTAAGGACAATGGAGGCCTCCACGTGCCCGGCACTATGCCAGTGGAATGCGGCAGCTGTGGTCCCTTCTGTCGGGAGGCGGGACTCATGGTCCTTCAAAGTGGGACATCCTGCATGTTCTCATTTAGCACTTGACCCATCACTAACCACCCCGTCCTTTTTCAGGCTCCTGAAGAGGTGGTTTTCACTGAGGTTGGGATATAATAAAGCGCACACTTGGTCTTTGTCCCCAGTTCCTGGCACAGAGCTCCTAAAACCCAGGTGATCCGAGAGTTGGAATCTTCAGCTCCACCCCCGACCTCCTTGGAAGGGAGAGGGGCTGGAGACTGAGCCAGACATGTGGCTGATGATGAAGCCACGAGGCTCACAGGAAACCCCTAAATGAGGGGTCCCGGGGGACTCCCAGGTGGTGAACGCACGGAGGGTGGTGCCCAGGGATGGCCTGGAAGCCGTGCGGCCCTCCCCACACCTGGCCTCGGCAGCTCTATTCCTCATGGCAAACCTCCTGGTGGTATGGGAAGTGCCTTCCTGAGATCCGTGTATGGGAAGTGCCTTCCTGAGATCCGTGAGTCATTCTTGCCAATTATCAAAGCAGGAAGGGGTGGGCTGTGGGAAGGCCGGAGCTGCAGTAAGCTGGTAAGAGTGCAGTGTCCTCACCTCCCCACTGGCACTGGAGTCCCCCCTTCTGAGCCCTTAACTTGTAAGAATGCCCTAACTGCGGGCAGGGACTACATGCTGAGTGGAATTCTGGACACCCCATTGGTATTGGAGAATTGTTGGTATGAGAAAGAATTTCTCAAGTGACTGTACACCTACCTCCTGTCTCAGAGAAAAGGAAGAAGAGGAATGAGTTTCTTCTCTCCCTTTCCTGAGAACAAAGAAGATAAAGAGAAGAGTGAGCAGGCCTGAACATTCCTAGGTGTTTTTTTTTTTTTTTTGCTTTCACTGCTCCTAACTGCATGTCTGTAACTAAGTTTGCTTTTCTGCTACTCCCCCGCAACCCTGCAAGAGCTGCATTTAGCACCTATTATCCTTTCCTTTCTCCAGTGGTCATGTATGGATGTGAGAGTTGGACTGTGAAGAAAGCTGAGCGCGCAAGAATTGATGCTTTTGAACTGTGATGTTGGAGAAGACTCTTGAGAGTCCCTTAGACTGCAAGGAGATCCAACTAGTCCATCCTAAAGGAGTTCAGTCCTGGGTGTTCATTGGAAGTACTGATGCTGAAGCTGAAACTCCAATACTGTGGCCACCTAATGCAAAGAGTTGACTCATTTGAAAACACCCTGATGCTGGGAGGGATTGGGGACAGGAGGAGAAGGGGACGACAGAGGATGAGATAGTTGGATGGCATCACCAACTAGATGGACATGGGTTTGGGTGGACTGTGGGAGTTGGTGATGGACAGGGAGGCCTGGTGTGCTGCGATTCATGGGGTCGCAGAGTCGGACACGACTGAACGACTGAACTGAACTGATCCTTTGCTTGCACTTGTAACACTGCCTTCCCCTTGTAGTCACATATCAGAAAGAAGGTCACAGAGCCACCAAACTGGCAGACTCTATTGCTGAGTTACGATAACAGCCTATGACTGGTTTTGACAAGAACTTAACACCTTTTTTCCTCATCACCAACTCCTGACCACGAGTGCACAGAAGTGCCGTGAGGACAAGCTGTCAGAAAAGTGTCATGTTCGAGTGATTGTATGAGGCATCAGGGGTGAATTAGTAAAAGGACAATTTAAGCGCTTCCTGGGTTCCCTGGGCTCCCTGCTCGTCACGAAGGGCATTTGGGGGAAATCCCATCATGTCCTGGGCTTCCCCTGTGGCTCAGCTGGTAAAGAATCTGCCTGCAATGAGGGAGACCTGGGTTCGATCCCTGGGTTGGGAAGATCCCCTGGAGAAGGAAGAAAGGCCACCCACTCTTGTATTCTGGCCTAGAAAATTCCATGGACTGTACAGTGCATGGGGTTGCAAAGAGTCTGACACAACTGAGTGACTTTCACTTTCATTTTATCATGTCTTTATTCAAGAAAACTGAATTAACTAATATCTTCACTATTTTTAATAAACACAAAAAATTTACTACCTTAAAAATTTGGTTTCTTCATAGACAATTTTGTAAAGCAATTATCCTTCAATTAAGAATAAATACAGTTTTTAAAAAATCGGTTTCTCACGTTACTTTGAAATAAATTCCAAAGTGGGTTAATAACAAAGAATAAAATGACCAAAAAGCTAAAGAAAAATATAGGTGAATATTTATATGTTTTGAGTCTTCAATGACTGTTATGTTGGTGTTTCAACCGAGATACAGAATGCTTCCTGCCGTATCAGTAAACAATGATGTCTCAGTCATCAGTGATTGCAGGCCTCCAATGTCGCCTGGTGAGCCCCACGGGAACTTGGGAAGGAAAGAATACCTGCCATCTAGCAGCCAGCAGACCACAGCCGCTGCCCACGGTGAGCCCTGAGCGACTCACGATGTGGAAACACCGGATCCTGGTCCCAGAGAGCTGGGGCGCACGGCACAGGAGCGACGTCAGCGGGCCAGACTCTTGCATCTCCCCATACATGGAAAGCACTAAATTCAAGTCCCTTAACTTGGGTTATCTGGTTTTCTTTAATTTACAAAAAACTTTTGACATTGAAGACTACGGCCCTTTCTTGCAAAGCTTCTTACAGCTCGGCTCCGACTTCAGTGCGATGCTCTCGGGGTCACTTGAGATGCTGCTTCCAGGGCCCAAGTCCTAAAAATTTCCACCAAATAAAACATAACTCAATTCTTTAGGTTGCTGTTTTTTCAGTCGACAGCACGGAAGAATAAAGATGAAAAAAATAGATGGCTGGGGGAAAGCAAGATTGTTTCACAAATAATACTGAGAACTTGGCTATTCGTAAATAAACCAAGTTATATTTTCTCCTCAATGTCAACAACACACAAAAAAAAATAGTGACAGGTTAAACAGTTGATTGGTTTAAAAAACAGAAATATTGAAGAAAAAATAGGTGACTAATTGGTTTCTCAGTGGGAAGGTAATTCCAAGACTGAAAGCAGAAAGCAGGGTAGAAATCACTAAGGGAAAACCTAGATTTTATTACAGGGAAAATACTGTTCATCAATAAAACATCACAAAGAAATATGCAAAAATATTAAGTTGGACCCCTACCTCATATCACAGATATCAAATAGATTAACAATCTAAATATAAAACTTAAAACCATAAAAGTCTTAGAAAAAAAAAAAACAGCTGTAAATCTTCATGACTTTGGATAGGGCAATAGATTCTTAGCTGTGACACCAAAAATATAAGCAAAAAAAGGAAAACAATAGATAAACTGAATTTCATTGAATAAAAACTTCTGTGGATCGATTAAGAAAGGGAAAATATACCCTACAGAATGGGAGAGAATACTTGCAAATCACAAGTCTGATAAAGGCCTAACATCCAGAATACATAAAGAGCTTTTACAACTTGACAACAAAAAGACCAACAGCCCAATGAAAAAACGAAGAAAGGACTTGAACACACTTTTCTCCAAAGAAGACATATACAAAAGTTAAAAGGCACTCAACAGCAGGAGGAGAAGGGGACGAGAGGATGAAATGGTGGGATGGTATCACCGAGTTGATGGACAAGAGTTTGAGTAAACTCCAGGAGTTGGTGATGGACAGGGAAGCCTGGTGTGCTGCAGTCCATGAGGTCACAAAGAGTCAGACACGACTGAGTGACTGAACTGAACTGAACTAGATGATGTCTTATTTAATCATGAAGGAATTACATTTTCCTTAAATCATTTATTTGGGCTCTGTATCTGTACATTATAGTGAAAGGATATTTTAAAATGTTTTATTTAAATGGATGAGGATTCCACCCAGCTGTGATGTTTAAAGAACAGTTTGGTGAGCTTCTTCCCAATGGGGTGGGAACTGTCTGTGAGAGACACAGCCCTGGCATGGTCTGGCCAGGAGGATGTGTTTGGCTCTGGGCAAATTGCTTCCATGACTGAACAGCCTTCAGTTAACTCCATCAGCCGGCCCTGGGGTTGGAGACTGAGACATCTTGTTTACACAACAGGAGGAGCACTTATCTTTGTGTGTGGAAATGATTATTGTATTATTAGTTTTTGTAATTATAAAAATGTGAAAGTTGGAAAAATAAAAAGGCACTCAACATTATTAGACGTTAGGGAAATGCAGATGAAAACCACAGTGAGGTATCACTTCTCACCCACTGAGATGGCCATAATACTTTTAAAAGAAAGGAAATAACAGACATTTGGTAAGACTGTGAAGAACCTGGAGCCCTCACACAGGAGTGGAGAGCAGCCACTGTGGAAAGCAGTCTGGTAGTTCCTCAAAGACTTAAACATGAAATCACCATCTGACCCAGCAATTTCTCCTAGGAATGTACCCAAAAGTATGAAGAGCAAATACTCAAATAAATAAATAAATAAATAAATATATATATACATATATATATATATACACATATATATGCATGTTCATAGCAGGATTGCTCACAATGAACCAAGAGTGGAAACAAAACCAAATGTCCGTCAATGGATGGTTGGACAAACAAAATGTGTTCTTTGCATACAGTGGAATATTATTCAATCACAAAAAAGACCAACAGCCCAATGAAAAAATGAACAAAGAACTTGAACACACTTTTCTCCAAAGAAGACATATACAAATGGTCAGATGCTGACATCTGCTATAACATGGGTGATTCTTGAGCATATTTTGTTGTTGTTCAGTCGCTCAGTTGTGTCTGACTCTGCGACCCCATGGACTGCAGCACACCAGGCTTCTCTGTCCTTCACCATCTCCCGGAGCTTGCTCAAACTCATGTCCGTCAAGTTGGTGATGCCAACCAACCACCTCATCCTCTGTCATCCCCTTCTCCTGCCCTCAATCTTTCCCAGCATCAGGGTCTTTACCAATGACTCAGCTCTTCAAATCAGGTGGCCAAAGTATTGGAGCTTCAGCTTCAACATCAGTCCTTCCAATGAATATTCAGGACTGATTTTCTTTAGGATGTACTGTTTTGATCTCCTTGCAGTCCAAGGGACTCGGAAGAGTCTTCTCCAACATCATAGTTCAAAAGTATCAATTCTTTGGCACCCAGTCTTTATGGTCCAAACTCTCACATCTGTACATGACCACTGGAAAAACCATAGATTTGACTATACGGACCTTTGTTGGCAAACTGATGCCCCTGATTTTTAATACACATTATGTGAGATGAAAGAGGCCAGGCACAAAAAGGGTCATGCATGATTCAGCTTACGTGAAATTGCCAGCACAGGTAAATCCATGGAGATAGAAAGCAGGCTGGTGGTTGCCATGGGTTGGGAGAAGCAGGGAATGGGGAGTAACTGCTTAGTGGATACAGGGTGATGAAAAATATTTGGAACTAGATCAATGTGGTGGTTGAACAACAGTGTTAACAGACTATACACTGGTGTGTCACTCACTTTAAAATGGTAATTTTAGGTTTTATAAATTTCACCTCAATAAAAAAATTATTTAAAAAAACAATACATTGTTTTTTAATAAATCGTTTTTATTATTTATCAATTAGAAAAACTGATTTCTAACCTTTTTTTTTTTTTTTTTTTTTAAGTCACAGAGCTCATCATCAAATTGCTTACCCATGCAACCTAAGTGGCACCCTGATGCGTAAAACACAGTCCCATCCCCAAGGGCCTTAAAGCCAGAAAACACAGACAGGCAATATACAAACAGCTACCGTCAGAGACGTGCCATCTCCCAGGGGGCAGTGAGGGTACAAAGACGTACCTCTGGTTATGCAGGAAAGGAAACAACTCTCAGAGAAGATGACGTTGGAAATGAGCTTTAAGGGTTGAATGTGATTTTTCCTGTTAGAGTTGGAGGTGGAGAAATACAGTAACATGTAGAAACGTGTGATCCTCCCAGAGGTCACATGGTCACCTAGAGGCAGGACCTAGTCCAGCCTGGTAGTCCTCAAAGCTGCCTACTTCTGCCATGGGGGCAGGACTCAAGAGGCTCACACCCTCCCACTTCCTTCCCCAGGGCCTGATGCAGGGTTGGCAACATCCACGGTGAGCAGTGAATGTCAAAGAAAGATAAGATGTGCATTAAAGAGGGCATTCCCAGGCAGGTCAACGGAAAGGAAGCCAAGCTTCCACCGCAGGGGCCATGGGTTCCATCCTGGTCGGGAAACTGGCATCCCACGTGCTACACAGCCAAAAAAATAAACACGCACTAAGGAACGTCCCTAAAAAGCGCAAGCACCAGGAGACCTATCAAACGGCAGTGACAGCTAACGGCCTGGCTGAACACTGAAACGGGCTAAGGCAAGCAGGTGACCCGGAAGAGAACCCGGCGCCACCGGAAAGAAACGCCGCAGGAGCGAGCGGGAAGGGAGTCCGCGGCCCATGGAGCGCTGTGCCTGCCATCCTACGGGATTCAGGCTGCGTCTCAAATACAATCACTGAGGTCTACTGGCCCTCGATCCCCGTCCAGGGGTCAGCCTGGGGGAGAAGCAAGGGTGTGCTGGCGGGTCATTGAGGCCCGGAGCTGCCCAGGCCCCGGGGGACCCAGCGAGGGCAGGGCGGGCAGGCGCGGCGCGCGCGCCCCTACGGGGAGGAGAACCTGCCGCAGAAGAGAGTGCTGCGGGAGCCGTTGTGTCTGATGAAGAACAGGAAGGGGTGGTCGGCACAGAACCGGGGCTGGTTCACCATGCAGCTGTCGACCTGCAGCATTGCGGAGGCGGCCGCGGCCTCCGTGCCCTCCTCGTCCACCTCCACCACGCTCTTGTGGGCTAAGGCGGACAGACACAGGCCTTCGCTGGGAGACATGGCCGAGAAGTCAGCCCGGCCCGACTGGAAGGCCTCAAGCACCCCCAGGCCCTGGAGCACCGACACCATGTCGTAGGTCATCTCCAGCTTAAACTTTGGGAGGAAGACTTCCACCTGGGTCTTCTTCATGGAGTGAGGCTGGGTCCAGGCGAGGAACTTTTCCCAAGTGAGATGTTTCTCCACCTGAAAGGCCAGAATTCGACTTTGGGATTCAGCAATGTCAGGCAGCCCTGAGTCTCCTCTCCCGGAGGGATGGTGCCCCCCACCTCCCCCGAGTCACCTGGAGGACAGGTGTGCCATCTCGCGCTCTGGTACCCGAGCTAGCACGCCCCAGAGCAGGAGGAGGGGCTCGAGGGCCAGCCGGGCAGGAAGGACTCGCAGGACACTCACTGAGCTCAGAGGCACGTGGTCGTTGGGCAGCAGCACCAGCATGCTCAGCTCCTCGTCCGCGTATGGCAGCTCCAGCACCTGGGCCTGCACCTCCTGGATGCGGGCAAGTCTGAACACCCCGTCCTGAAACATCATCTGCACCGGCCTCTGCTCCTTCTGCAGGAGTAAACAGATGACCCGGAATCAGACACAGATCATCGGAGGAGGCAGCACCGTCTCCAGGAGAAGCGGTGGACGGCGGGGTGTGCAGAACCCCCGATGGAAACGGTATCTGTGCCCTGGTTAGTGCTACAAACTGTCCACCAGCTTCTCCCTGTTCCCATCGCAAGGCACCTGTTGTCAGCACACTGGTGCTGGCCTGGGAAAGATGGTTCACTCAGCAAAATAAACGAGGTGCTCTGCTGTTCTCAGAAAAGGAAGTCAGATTTTCAGAGCTAAAAGATGCCCAGTAAGTATATCTGATGAAACAACAGAATCCAATGAAAATTACTGCTATTTAATTAGAAAAAAGTTTCATGAAACCTTAGAGTTTCACAGCAGTGCAGTCCAGAATGTAGACAGGCTCAGAACGCAGTGTGACAGCAAGTGTAAGGGACCACACGGGGGCCTCACTGGGGGCCCAGAGGTTAAACTGCAGGGGTGGCAGGTTTAATTCCTGCTCAGGAAGCTAAGATCCCACATGCTGTGCTGCACGGTTAAAAAAATAAAGAACCATATGGGTCTTCATGCATTTAAATCCAACTGTACCAATTCTGAAACTTTAATTGGAGGAAATAACTTTTTAAAATACAGAAATGCTATACGTACACAGAAGTTAACTGAAATACTACCCTTACTAAATTCAGTTTTATAAGTTGACACAAGTCATCTATTAAAAAGATTAAAACAAATTTCTAAAATCCATGCCAGTTGTGGATGACTAGTTGTGCTCCCCTCCCGCTCTGCAACTAGAAGGCTGATTATTTACAGTATACTGTATTCGAAGAAAAGGGTTTTATGCCTATAAATTTCTGAGTTGCATTAAAATGGTGTTTTTATAAGGGCTGGCGGTGGGGGAGTGGTTAACAAACTATTTCAATGCCTATCTGAATTGAAATTATACCTCAATGTCAAGACTAAATCAGTTTTATTATTAGAAAGCTATGATTACTGAATTAATGATTAATAGCAAATCAAGTCTGTATTTATTCTCATTTTTAAAATAACTGATTAAAGAAATACATTTTCGTATTCTTTTGCTCTGCAGACTACACCCCACGCCCCACCCCCATCATAGTAATACCCAGATCACACTTTCCTAACACCTGTGGGGGGTTTAAATTTGGATTTCTTCTCTCTCTCTCTCTCTCTCTTTTTTTTTTTTGCTTTCTGTCTGAGCAATTTGGACTTAAAAGAAAACCTCAAGCTTTCAGGCTGAATGTAGGATGAACACACTCATACAGGAGTGACTTTGTGAGAAACTATCAAGGCTCTAGGAACAATAAAAAGTGCAAAAGACCGAAGGCAACAAGTGTTTTTCATACCTTCAGTTCTTCACCACTGAGTTTAAAATTTCATTCAGAAATGTGTGAAGTTTCAAATTATTATTAACCAATGATTTATGCTCTTACAAAGTTAAATTTTTCCATTCAATTTTTTCACCAAATTCTCAGGATGTTCGAAAGTTTCCCCCACCTGGTTTATTCTAAAAGGCATCTCCCTGGTGTACTCCTTGTCGAATTTCTCACTCCACCTCCCTTTGAAGTAGACAGCGTTAACCAGAATCAGCCTGGTCTCTGCATTGATGGAGTTAGCAGGCAACAACTCTGGAATCTTACCTTAGGGAGAAGTAAAGAATACAAAGCATGATAAAAAAAAAAAACAAAAAAACCTTGATAAGGCTCATTGGAAAATCCCGATTAGCAGTCCTCGTTGAGATTTGCCCAATTTGGGTTGTTCTGCATGGAACCCACACACACAGGTGGCGTTTATGATCACGGTGCTTCAGGACCTCTGCAAAGTGGGTGACATGAACCACTTCATCACTCAGGGAGAAGTCTGCTCCAGGTGGGAGGAAACAGGAAACAAAGGGTGGGCTGGAGAGGCTATGGCTGGAGAAGCCACATCCAGAGCCAACCTTCCAGGACTGCGTGGGGACTTGTCACAGGAGGCCACCATGAATGGCTCAGGGGCACACCATCAGCGAGAGGATAAACTTCTGGAAGTCGCTAGCAAAGGTTTCACTACTTGATCCTCCAGACGTTCTCAGAGAAGGTCAGGTAGCACGTGAAAGGTACTCCCTTGTCCCCTGGAGATCAAGTCTAGCCTTTTCAGTGAACTAAGAGCACCCCTGCTAATTCACCCCTCCAGAGGGCAAAGAAGAAACTGGGCAAGGAAGGCTAAGTCTTGAAGGAAAGACAACCTCCTGCTCTTTGCTCTCTGCTGTCTCATGTATTAGCAGAAACAGCATTGCTCTTAGTGGTACCATGTGTAATTGGTACAGAGGGGCCTACATGGGTCCAACATCACACGGCCATCATGGGGCCGAGGCCACAGCAGGACACCCTGGGGAACAGGAGCGAATGAGGCTCTACCCACCCCGGTGCAGTGATTTCAGTCTGCAGAACCATCAGCCTGAGAGCGGGCCTGCAGTGGGCCTGCCAGGTCTAGGCTCCTCACATCTGAGGACAGGAGTGGAGGTGGGGGACAAGAAAGGGGCAGGAGGGGGGTCAGTCCGCTGTGATGGGGGGCCACAGAGACTGTGCTCAGAGGAGGCCCCAGGCTCCTTCCTACAGAGGTGCGGCATTCACTGACGCGTGAACACACGCCCGAGGGAGACGATGCTTCTCTGTCAGCTGTTAACCTGGGAGCCTGGCCTGTGGGCTTCAGCTCCTGCCGGCCACTCTGCTCCAGGGAGAAGGGACACAATGAAGTCTCTGCTGTTGAACACCCGAGCATCCGATCAAAACCTCTGTGAGTCCATTAAGGTTCAGGTAGTCCAAGAGGCCCAGACAGCACGGTGCTGACCATCAGAAAGGCCAGGGACAACAGAGGAGCAGGGAGCGGGGAGCAGGAGGCGCGGAAGTGGGGGAGGCACCCGGGAGCGCTGACCTTCAGTCTTCTTTGAGACCCAAGCGTTGATCTGCTTCCTGGACGGCTCTGCAGCTTCGGCAAAGGAGAGCTGCTCCAGCTCAGCGTAGTAGAAGCGAAGACACGATTCCTTAAAGGTCTTTGGAGAGGAGAGTGGTCAGCGAGTTTCCAAAATTCTGAACAATATATATATTACATTAAAGTAACCATTAATTCCTTGAAGGTGGTCATTCTAATCTGCTAGATATGAAAAGATCAGTGTTTATAAACAGGTAAGAACTCAGCTATGAATAATTATAATGGATAAATGCATTTTAGAAATAGTCAAATTTCAACTAATGGAAAGTACATTTAGGGAATTACAAGTTTTAGAAATCATGTTCATAAGTGTCAGTTCTCTGGGGTCTTTCTCTCACACTCCACATTTTGATCACAACTTGTACTGTTCTGTTGACTGAACTTACAGAGAGAAATTCGTAGGTCTTCTCCCCAAAGATCCTGTTGGCCGTCGTGAGCAAGTACTGAGCGTCAGGCTTGTTCAGCTCAGCAAGAAGCTGCTGGAAATCTTGGTGAAATTCTTTCTCTGTGTTTAAGGAAAGCGCCTATCGAGATAAGTAATTTAAAATAATCAATATTGCCCTTCAGTTTCTAAGAGTTTTGTGACCAACATTTTTTATCAAATACTTCACAAATATTCCTAAAAGACACTACTTTTAAGTGTGGATTTAGTACATACTAGAGAAGCAAGATGGAGAAGGCAATGGCACCCCACTTCAGTACGCTTGCCTGGAAAATCCCATGGACGGAGGAGCCTGGTGGGCTGCAGTCCATGGGGTCTCAAAGAGTCAGACATGACTGAGTGACTTCACTTTCACTTTTCACTTTAATGCATTGGAGAAGGAAATGGCAACCCACTCCAGTTTCTTGCCTGGAGAATCCCAGGGATGGGGTCGCACAGAGTCAGACACTACTGAAGTGACTTAGCAGCAGCAGCAGCAGAGAAGCAAGATGACACGGGGGAGGGGGAAGATACAGGAGAAAATAAACAGAAATGGGTAAAAGAGTTGGCTTTCCTGTCTCAGTTGATCTCCCTTGTTTAAAGATGAGTAACAAGGTAGGAATGAATGGACTGGAAAAATTCAGAGAAGGAGCTGCTTTAAAATCTTGCATTCTAAGGAAACCGTAAGTGTGCCTAAATGGAGGAAAATTTAACTCTAAAGTTTACCCCCAAAAAATAAATAAATAAATAGAAAGACTCAGATAAAGGTGTTAAAATCCGAGGAGAAACGAGTAGGAACAACGACAGTGGGAGAGACCGCGCTTCCAGAGTCTGCTGGTGACCAGAGCCCGCAGCCCGCAGGCCGGGAGCCCTTCCCGAGACGTGCCAGGCAGCCAGGCGGAGTTCGCACCCTGAGGGCCTGTGACCTCAGCACAGGAAGGCCAGGACCACTCCACGTCACAGCAGACAACCTGAGGCTCCCCCACAAGGCTCCTCTAGGGCTCGTGGGCCGGCCTAATACACAGTGAAGTTCATCAGGAATAAAGAACCACTCTCGACACCTCAACCTTCACCCCCTCACACATGAGCTGGGAAATTATTATGATGAGTAATGGCTACCGTCAAGGGTTCTCAGAGGAATGGAGAGGCAGAGTGAAGCACAAAGGCGCCCGGCAGTGAGGAGGCCCCCTGCGCACGGCAGGACCTCACCGCCTTCTGGGTGACTCCTGCACACGTTCCTCTGTCTGCTCTAGAAACGTCCCTGGGGACCGGAGAGACTCAAGAGGGTGTTCCTGGGGCGCTGCTCGTCTAGGCTAACGCGCACCTAAGCATCGCTGCAGGTAAAAAGCCACGCCTTTGCACCCTCTTGGCACATTTCCACTTATCCCCTGACTCAGCTGGAAAGCACGGTGGTGTATCATTGACTTGAAATACCTATTAACCTACCCTTCTCACCAACGAACAGCTGTAAGTTTTAGTACAAACATCAGTGCTCTCAAACTGAGACAGCGCTCGGCTGCTGAGATCTCAAGCAATCGTTACCATTTCCTAAGCAAACATAAAACTATTAAGACAAAAGTTTAATGGTCATGTCCAGGATATTAACTGGAGAAGGATCACATAAGAAACAGCTCGGTGAAGGAGACCTCAGCTCCACCCTCTGCGTCTGGGCAGCCCCAGTCGCTCCCGAGGCAGCACGCGTCTGCACCCGCATCCACCCCACCCTCCCACGGGCAGGCCTGGAGAAGGGGGTCTGCAGCCGGGTGAGCGGATAGGACACGGGAAAGAGGCCCCTCTCCCGGCTCACCTGGGCCACCTGGGCAGCAGTGTCCCCTTTGGCTCCCAGGAGGACCATGGCCAGGACCGAGGAGAGGCTCACGGGAGAAAAAAACACGTTGCCTGAAGGGTCGTCTTCACACAGGGCCTTTAAGAGGCGGAGGGCGAAGGTGCCATTTGCTTCACAGAGCGCGTCCATGAGACCAGGCCTGGAGTCTGAGACTGGAGAGAAAAGGCCCTCAGTAACTGCGAATCCCGTCCCCCTGACACAGGACACTGTCCTTTCAGGGTGGAACGCAAAATAGTCTACGGAGCGTCCGTGTTCGGCTGCTTTCCATCCCAATAGGAAGTCCAAGGTTAAGGGCACTATCTACGTGTGGTCCCGGCAGCAGGTCAAGCGGCTGAGCACCTCGGGGAATGAACAGCAATGGCTGATGGGGCCACGCGCACACACAAGCAAACGTACACACACACTGCTGGGCTCCTGGGAGCAGTGAAGTCCAGTCCTTTCCCACTGAGAAGGGGGAGGACAGGGCCAGACAGGAGGAGGGGAGAGGCCCCACGGGAGAGCCTTGTCGGCGCTCTGCCAGGTCCCCACAAGGCCTCGTGTATTCTTGCACATACTCCTGAGGAATCCCTGGGAGATGTTCAGTTACGAACCAGCCCAGGCCTCCCCATTTTCCAGCTGATAGCTGAGAAGTGTTTGAGAAGCTGAAATGAAGCCAGAGAGGCTGGAATCCGGGAGGAACTGGGCTGTGAAGCGAGGAATTTCCACCCACAGTGGCTGCTCCGTCCGAGCCAGGCCTCAGGGTCAGCAAGTGTCCCTGAGCCCCGACCCAGCTCGTGGCGCCTGCCCTCCGCTCCCCGGCACCCAGGGACCCTCGGACACGGCGCGTCGGGCCCAGACACTGTGCTTTTATTTTGCAGTTCGTTTTCTCACCAGAACCAGGATTTGAAGGTTCCCTCCTTTCTTCCATCAACATCCTCCAGCGGAGACCGAGCCTGACACTGGAAGCCACGTTCTGAGGGACACAGGAGAGGAACGGACTAAAGAAGGGGTTCAGGAGAGGACAGTCAGGGTGACGGGGTGCAGCCTGGGCGAGCACTGAGGCCGTGGGAGAGGCAGGGGAGGTCAGAGGGCGTCTGGCAGGTGGGCGGGGTGCCCCCAGCCCACCTGAAACCGGGCATGGCACGGCCATCAGCCCCCAGCCCACCTGTTGCCATCCTTCCTTGGTAGCGAGACCCTCACTCCCACCACGGCTGGCCTCAGGCCCAGATAGGACCCCGTGTCCTCCCGGCCCGCTCCAGCCTCCCACAGCCACCACCAAGCCTCGCCTCCTGTCTCCTTAAAGCTCTCCAGCCAGGCTGGCCCTGACCCTGCGTCTGGTCTGGCCCACATTCTCCCTGCTGCTGCTCGGAGCCTGAGAACAGGAGTGTCCCCACTCCCCACCTGTTCCCGCCACTGCAGCAGACAGAGGCGGTCCTGACCCTTCACTTGGGCTCTTGCCTGGCCCCGCCCTGGGGCTCAAACACACTTGACCAACAGGGCTCATCCTCCTGCCAGACCGGAGAGCCCCTTCAGCCCCTCCGAGGCCCTGTGACCTCTGAAAGCTCTGCTTACCCAGCTCCCCATCCTTCAACCAGGCAGTCACCCTTCTGCCTCCAGGTGGCAGCGCAGCGGCTTCTGGGTCCCCACCTTCTAGACTCGCGCTGAGCCCAAGTCCCCGCCGACGCTCCCCTTCAGCTCTCTCTCGCGCGGGGGAGGGGCTCACCTGCCTCCTCAGCTCCAGAAGCTCACAGCTCCAACTCGGAGTGGCTTTGGTCCGGAGGGCCCGGGGAACATGGCCCGAAGGGCAGGGCCGCCTCCAACCCCGCCCCGCCCACAACTTCCAGGTTCCGCCCACCGCCCTGGGAGCTCCAGTTCTGCAGAGACCTCTCCGGGATGCGGGGTTCAGTGTGGGTTGACCGAGGCCTCTGGGATGCGGGGGTCAGGGTGGGCGGGCCCAGGCCTCAGGAATGGGGAGGGGGGGTCAGGGTGGGCGGACCCAGGCCTCCAGGATGCGGACTTTTTTCAAAGTCTTTATTACAGGATCTGACTTTCAGTTCTAGTGAAGAAACAGAGTTGGTTTCTGGCAAGCGCACCTCAACAAGTCTGGGTAACCCGTCAGAGCACCATCTCCCACCACCACCGAGGTCTGTCCCTCTTGGCCTCCTGACTCTCAGCCCAGTGAGTCCTGTCTGGGTATTGTTAGCAACAGACTGTGCCTGCAGCTCTGCCTGCGGCTCTCAGATGCCTTTTCTCAGCAGCCTACAAAGAGCAATGCTGAGCATGGCCCTGTTCTGCAAAGGTTTCAGAACTTTGAAGGCCTTTCTCCCTCTAAACTTGTTTCTTCCATGAGTGCTGCATCCTTCCATAATGAAGACTGTCAACTCAAACACCAGGGACGTCTCAGCGTCTCCCATGAGCGTGGCCCTGGGCTGGGCGCTGGGCACTTGGCTGAGGACATGACCTCCGAGCTGAGGTGCCTCACAGGTGATGAGGAGACCAGAAGTGCTCAGAGGTCCTTCCTAGATGTCATGAGAAAACGTCTAGATGGTGGCAGCCACACACAATTCCCCAAGAAAGTCCCCGGCAGACCCTTCACTCCGGACGGCCTTTATGGAGGAGTGTCTGTGTTCTGTATGGTTCCCACTAAGTGACCAGCCTTGCTGCTGCTGCTAAGTTGCTCCAGTCGTGTCCGACTCTGCGACCCCTTAGACGGCAGCCCACCAGGCTCCGCTGGCCCTGGGATTCTCCAGGCAAGAACACTGGAGTGGGTTGCCATTTCCTTCTCCACTAGGTGACTGGCCTTAGGACAGCCTCATTCTTTTCACTTGATTTTGTGTCCGTAGCATCAACTGCAGTGTCTGGACACATTTCTAAAGGGATGGTGAGGCTTCCTGGGGGATGCGATTATGCACAAATGTTAATGCTCTTCAGCCAGACGCAGAGGGAAACAGCATTTTAGATGCGGCTCTTCCCGGAGATGTCAGAGGACAGGTCCTCTGAGAATGACCTGCGTGGTCCCGGGAGGTGGTGGTGAGGGGCATGGGGATGTGTCCTGGAGGGGATTGAGGAGCAGACAGTGGCAGGAAGGAGCCTTGAAATCCACGCCAGGCCAGATCGGGAAGGGCCTGCACCCAGCACACGGAACCCAGAGAAGGCGCCCGGGGGTTCCGGGGTTCCGCACGTAAAGAGCTGGGCAGTCGGCTGCCCGGGTCCGTGCGCCTCCTGAGCGTGACTTCACTTCCCCGGATTTGTCCTAGCTCGGAACCTCTCACATGTAAGTGGCTTTTCCACCTGGAAAACTGCTCAGATCCTAAATCCAGAAGACCTCGTCTGTCCACACACCCATCTTATCACCCCCCGCCCCAGCTCCTCACCCCCACACCTCAGAGCATGTGCGTGGTGGGCTCTGCTTCAGGACGATCCAGACTGTTTTCTTTGCAGAAACACTGCAGGACCCGTCCCAGAGTCTCGGGTGTTCCTGCCCTGTGAGCTCAAGGGTAAGACACAGAACACCCAGAGCGAGCAGAGGTTTGTGAAGAACGATGTGCCCTGAACTCATTCACTGTGTTTTTTCAGTGTGCTCCTAGCCAGGTGCTGGGTTCAGGGCATTTATTTGTTCGTGTCATGCCTGGTTCTCCGAGTCAGAACCTGGTGTGTCAGAGGAGAGGCAGAGGTCACGGCTCAGCACTCTGAAGTGCAAGAGAAGGGTGTCGGGTCCCCACAACCCCCTGAATCGGGTACTTCTTCCCAGAGAGGCTCGCAGCTCTGGCCATCCTTGGGCCCACACACCAGCTGTCCTCCTGCCCAGGAGTTAGCGTCCAGCTGTCTGGGAGCCAGGCCTCTTTCGAAGTGTCCGCAAGGAAGGACAGAAGGCAGAGGCTTCGTCCTGCCACTGGCCTCTCTCTCCACGGGGAGTCCAGGTGAGCCCTGATCCAGGGGCGGCCGCCTGGACGCAGCGCCGGCCCCAGCCTCCCCTGATGTGCGCAGCCGTCAGGGCAGACGCCCGGGAAACACCTCTGACCCAGTAGGAGAGGCAGGCGGCCCGCAGGCCCGCCAGCGATGCCCTGCCCTCTGCCTGCTCTCAGAGACGCTGCTTCAGGGCCCAGGCATTGCAGGCCTCACTGAGGGCGCTTCCTCCGGGAGGCAGCAGGACACTCTCCCCGCTGTGCACGGAACCAGGGCCGTCCGCAGCTCTGGGCCTTTGTGCTCCTGAGAAGAGGGCTTCTCCTCTACCACGGACGCGGGCAGCCTCTGTGTGCCGAGGCCTGAGGGACTCCCCTCCCTCTGGCTTGTATCCCCGTGGTTGAAGATGGGTTTAACCAAGGATGAAAAAAGTGAGCTCGAAATGAGAAAAAGTGCTTTTCATTTTTTCTCCCTCTTCTGCCAACAGTAGATGCATGGACTATATCCTGCCAGGCTCCTCGGTCCATGGGATTCTCCAGGCAAGAATACTGGAGTGAGTGGTCGTTCCCTTCTCCAAGGGATCTTCCCAACCCAGGGATTGAACATGGGTCTCCAGCACTGCAGGCAGATAATATACCCTCTGGGCCACCAGAGAAGTCCCAAAAAGTTACATAGGGGATGTCAAATCCTTGTAACAATCAATTAAAAATCAAGAGATTTTTATATGTTATCTTTTCCATCTTAATTTTCCCTATGTGATTATTTTTAAGAAAGTAACATTGTATGTGAAAAATATTTCCCTATGTGGTTGAATCTGAAGGATCCTGCCAAAAAAAGGAAAATCAGGCTGCTAGAAGGAAGCATTTTCAGAAGTTTTCCAACAATGTCCAGAAGGGAGGAGGTTTCCGTGTTTTTCAAAGTCTTTATTTCATGATCTGACTTTCAGCTCTAGAGAGGAAACAGAGTTGGTCTCTGGCAAGTGCACCCCAACAGGTCTGGGTAACCCGTCAGAGCATCATCTCCCACCACCACAGAGGTCTGTCCCTCTTGGCCTCCTGACTCTCAGCCCAGTGAGTCCTGTACGGGTATTGTTAGCAAAAGACCATGCCTGCAGCTCTGCCTGCGGGCTCTCAGATGCCTTTTCTCAACAGCCCTCAAAGAGCAATGCTGAGCATGGCCCTGTTCTGCAAAGGTTTCAGAACTTTGAAGACCTTTGCCCCTCTAAACTATTTTCTTCCATAACTCTGAAGACCTTTCTCCCTCTAAACTTGTTTTCTCCATGAGTGCTGCATCCTTGCATAATGAAAACTGTCAAATCAAACAGCAGGGACGTCTTGGCCTCTCCCACAAGGGTGGCCCTGGGCTGGGCGCTGGGCGTCTGGCTGAGGACACAACCTCCGAGCTGAGGTGCCTCACAGGTGATGAGAGACCAGAAGTGCTCAGAGGTCCTTCCTAGATGTTATGAGAAAACATCTAGATGGTGGCAGCCACACACATTCCCCAAGAAAGTCCCCGGCAGACACTTCACTCCACACGGCCTTTATGTAGGAACTTCTGTGTTCTGTATGGTTCCCACTAGGTGACCGGCCTTAGGACAGCCTCATTCTCCTTGACTTGATTTTGTGTCTGTACCGTCAACCGCAGTGTCTGGACCGATTTCTAAAGGGATGGTGAGGCTTCCTGGGGGATGTGATTAAGCACAAATATTTTTCTAATTAATTAATTTATTTTAATTGGAGGCTATTTACTTTACAATATTGTTGTGGGTTTTGCCATACATTGACATGAATCAGCCATGGGTGTACATGTGTCCTCCATCCTGAAGCCCCCTCCCTCCTCCCTCCCCATCCCATCCCTCAGGGTCTTCCCAGTGCACCAGCCCTGAGCACCCTCTCTCATGCATCGAACCTGGACTGGCAATCTGCTTCACATATGGTAATATACATGTTTCGATGCTCTTCTCTCAGATCATCCCACCCTCGCCTTCTCCCACAGAGTCCCAAAGTCTGTTCTTTACATCTGTGTCTCTTTTGCTGTCTCACATATAGGGTCATCGTTAACCATCTTTCTAAATTCCAAATATATGCATTAATATACTGTATTGGTGTTTTTCTTTCTGACTTACTTCACTCTGTATAATAGTCTCCAGTTTCATCCACCTCGTTAGAACTGATTTAAATGCATTCTTTTTAATAGGTAATATTCCATTGTGTAAATGTACCACAGCTTTCTTATCCATTCATCTGCAGATGGACATCTAGGTTGCTTCCATGTCCAGGCTATTGTAAACAGTGCTGTGATGAACATTGGGGGTACATGCGTCTATTTCAGTTCTGGTTTCCTAGGTGTGTATGCCCAACAGTGGGATTGCTGGGTCATATGGCAGTTCTATTTCCAGTTTTTTAAGGAGTCTGCACAGTGTTCTCCATAGCGGCTGTACTAACTTGCATTCCCACCAACAGTGTAAGAGGGTTCCCTTTTCTCCACACCCTCTCCAGCATTTATTGTTTGTAGACTTTTGGATAGCAGCCATCCTGACCGGTGTGAGATGGTACCTCATTGTGGTTTTGATTTGCATTTTTCAGATAATGAGTGATGTTGAGTATCTTTTCATGTGTTTGTCAGCCATCTGTATGTCTTCTTAGGAGAAATGTCTGTTTACTTCTTTGGCCCCTTTTTTGATTGGGTTGTTTATTTTTCTCGTACTGAGCTACAGGAGTTGTTTGTATATTCTTGAGATTAATTCTTTGTCAGTTGCTTCGCTTGCTATTATTTTCTCCCATTCTGAGGGCTGTCTTTCACCTTGCTTATAGTTTCCTTTGTTGTGCAAAACCTTTTCAGTTTAATTAGGTCCCATTTGTTTATTTTTGCTTTTATTTCCATTACTCTGGGAGGTGGGTCATAGAGGATCCTGCTGTGATTTATGTCAGAGAGTTTTACCTATGTTTTCCTCTAGGAGTTTTATAGTTTCTGGTCTTACATTTACATCTTTAATCCATTTTGAATTTATTTTTGTGTATGGTGTTAGAAAGTGTTCTTGTTTCATTCTTTTACACATGCTTGGCCAGATTTCCAAGCACCATGTGTTAAAGAGGTTGTCTTTTCTCCATTGTATATTCTTGCCTCCTTAGTCACAAATGTTAAAGCTCTTCCTTCAGCCAGATGGAGAGGGAAACAGCATTTTAGATGGGGGTCTTCTAGGTGATGTCAGAGAACAGGTCCTCTGAGAATGACCTTGGAGGTCCCGGGAGGTGGCATGGTTTCTGGGGGGATGTGTTTCGGAGGGGATTGAGGAGCAGACAGTGGCAGGAAGGAGCCTTGAAATCCACGCCAGGCCAGTTCGGGAAGGGCCTGCACCCAGCACACGGAACCCAGAGAAGGCGCCCGGGGGTTCCGGGGTTCCGCACGTAAAGAGCTGGGCAGTCGGCTCCCCTGCTCCATGCACCCCTGTCCTCAAGTGTTTCAGCTTCTGGAGAGAAACAGGAGGGGGCTGGGAGGAGGGGCCCTGAGCCCAGGAAGGTGTCCCAGTGTCGGCAACACTGAAAGACACACCAGGCTGACGGTTACAAATGAACGTTGACGAACCAGGAGGTTCCTGCATCACCAGGCTGACCCAGCACCACCCCAGTGAGGGCAAGCCCCCGAAACGGCACCAGGAGCGGAGATGAAGGATGTGTGAGTCCCAGAGGAGCGCTTGGCCCTGCAGCCCCGTCAGACGGCCGGGACCCTCCTCCGGCTCACTAATCTCTCACCACCAGCCTGCGTGTCACACGGCAGAAAAGTGGGGCCTCAAGTGTGGCCGTAGGGAGGGTTTTTTCCAGACCAAGGAATTTTATGAAAGCTACACAGATTGAAAGCTTCTGTTTCACAAAGAGGTTTCTCTCTAAAAACCCGGTTTGGTCCTAATGTGGATTTATGACGCAGAGGAAAGGACCAGGTGGCCCTAAAGAGACGCTGAAGAAGCAAGTCAGATGATAGGGGTCAGATTCCCTGAGACTCAGAACAAAGCAATAGCAGTGTGACTCAGAAAGGGGTAAGAGGTCCTGGGTGGGGCGGTGAGGGTGGCGGTGACCTGCCCAGGAACGAGGTCTGGGAAGGGAGGACCCAGGGTGGTCCTCCCACAGCCCAGCGGGAACAGGGAGTCGGGGGGACGCACAGGCTGGGGTACACGGGGCGGACGTGTTGGGAGTGACACCAGGGAGGGGGCCGCAGAAACAAGAGGGAGACAGACATAATTCAGAAGCAGTGTTACAATTCAAACTCATGTTTCAGACGTGTGTCTCTAAGCCCGCGGTGAAGACGTGTGCTACCGTTGCTTGTATTTCCTTCTCAGGACGGTCTGAACCTGACTTCCTGACAGCAGTTACACCTATTTGCTCCACAGAGTTGGTGGGCAGTTTCCAGAAGACACTGCGTGTCGCGTTTGTTAACGTCAGTGAGATGTGATGGGAAGCTTGGTGAACATCTGTGTCCACCACTGTTGATGGGAAATACCACCCCTGACTTTGCACCTCACCCACTAGGCCCCCAAAGAGAAACCTCCAGACTCATCACTGTGCTGGAGGTGTGGTGGGTTCTGACGTGAAAGGGAGCTGATTACATGTCCAGCCAGCATTTCTCAAAGGCAGCACGGCTGACAAGTGGGGTCAGATGGCCATTCCTGGTGTGGCTGCCTGGGCACCTCCCACGAGAGGCCAGCTGCGCCTCCCTCAGTGATGACAAGAGAAATACCTCCAGGGCTGCTACTTGTCTTCAGGGGGGCAGTGCCCACCAGCTGAGGACGGGTGTCACAGACTCATGCAGCCCAGGAGCGCATAAACCATGATAAGCGGAGGAAGAGAGAAAAACTCTCTCTGGGGCTGAATCTAACCTGGCCTGGGGAATACAGGGAAGAGCATGTATAGAAATGAAAGTGAAAATGGTTCACCAGCAATGTCATAGAATTTTCCAGACCCAGCGGAGACTTTGTCGCCATGAGAGTTTAGATGATTCCTGTATCCCCCACCACCCCCGACCCCCACCCTGGCCAGAGATTACCTGCTCCATGAGCAGAACCAGGGCCCCGGGAAACCGTTGGGTTCCCTGGCCGCATCTCAGGCGAACGTGCACACAGCCTGACACTAATTGCTGTTGTTAATTATATTACATGTGAATTACATACATGATCCCGATCGTATGTTAATGTCGTGCATATGGCGAGGTTCCAGGACACATTCACCCTGAGTTTGTGGTGATCGGTTATCGGAAACCAAGACACCTGTTTCCTCACAAGCAGCGTGTCCTCGCTCCCGGGCTCATGACCGGTGGTGACTCTGGCCCCCAGGCCCCGGTGGGCGAGAGCCCCTTTCCCTCTGCTCCAGCCTCCAACAGTTCTCTGAGCGGGAGCCACCCACCCTCAGCTCTCAGAGCCTCAGAGCCATGCCGGGGGCAGCTCTGAGCTGGGGAGGTGTGGCTGAGGAATCAGGTGAGTCTGAGCCAAAATCCCAGAGAGCCCTGGACTGCTGCTGGCTGGCCTTCAGGTTGCTGCCTGAACCACCATCCAGAACAGAGTTCCGCAGGTAAAGATTGTAGTTGTCCGCAAAGAAAAGCCACATTTAAATCCCCAAATCCTCAGGTGGTTTGCTAGAAGTTTCACTTTCATTTTCCATTCGAAGGATTCCTTAACAAAAGAAACCCCCTGTTCTGTTCAGCTCAGCTGCTCAGTCATGGCCAACTCTTTGTGATTCCGTGGACTGCAGTACGCGAGGGCTCCCTGTCCATCAGCAACTCCCAGATGAACAAACTCACATCCATCAAGTTGGTGATGCCATGCAACCATCTCATCCTCTGTCATCCCCTTCTCCTCCTGCCCTCAATCTTTCCCAGCATCAGGGTCTTCTCCAATGAGTCACTTTTTTGCATCAGGTGGCCAAAGTATTGGAGCTTCAGCTTCAACATCAGTCCTTCCAATATTCAGGACTGACTTCCTTTAGGATTCACTGGTTTCATCTTATTGCAGTTGAAGGGACTTTCAGGAGTCTTCTCCAACACCACAGTTCAAAAGCATTAAATTTTTCAAGCTCAGTCTTCTTTATGATCCAACTCTCCTATGCATGTATGACTACAGGAAAAACCATTACTTTCACTAGATGAAACTTTGTTAGTAAAGAAATGTCTTTGCCTTTTAATGGGCTGTCTAGGTTAGCATAAGTTTTCATCCAGGGAGCAAGCGTCTTTTAATTTCACAGCTGCAGTCACCATCTGCAGTGACTTTGGAGCCCAAGAGAATGAAGTCTCTCACTGCTTCCTCTGTTTTCCCATCTATTTGCCATGAAGTGATGGGACCAGATGCCATGATCTTCGCTTTTTGAACATTGAGTTTTCAGCCAACTTTCTCCTTCTCCTCTTTCACTTTCATCAAAGGCTCTTCAGTTCCTCCTGGCTTTCTGCCATAAGGGTGGTGTCATCTGCATATCTGAGGTTATTAATATGTCTCCCGGCAATCTTGATTCCAGCTTGTTACACAGAAATAAACAGGTTTAATTCTCAATACATTCCTTAATTTCAGCATGCAGCTATGAAAAGAGAAGACCTGGAAACAACAGAGAGAAGTACCAGCACACACATCACCCAGTTGGGTTCCCAGCCAACATCCAGACTCTAGCATCCCTGGGAAATCCCAAATGAGGTGCGTCTGGACCCCCAATGAGGAAAGGATCCCGGGCTGTGCATGCACCCCAAGGGTGAGACTTCACACTAGGGATATGGGGGCTCCCATTTATAATCCCAGACTGCACAATGATATCATCAATGGCTCTATGAAATCATCGCAGGTCGAGATTTTTCCCTAACTGTAGCCCACCAGGCTCCTCTGTCCACAGGGTTTCCCAGGCAAGAATACTGGGTGGGTAGCCATTTCCTCCTCCAGGGGATCTTCCCGACCCTGGGTCAAACCGTCGTCTGCTGCATTGGCAGGCGGACTTTTCACCTGGGAAGCCAACATGGACACTGAGGGTGAGCCCAAGGCCAGAGGGACACTGACACGGGGACGCCAGCTCGGAAGAGGAAGATGACTCTTCTTCCCAGGAGCGGGGAACAGGCCACCTGCACCTGTGACCTCAAATGGCCAAGGATTGTTGCACATAGAGGCAGAGCGAGCTGCTAGGAGCCTCAGCATCCTCCTTCCGAGGGGCTGTGAGTGAGGAGTGGAGTTACAGGGCTGGGCAGCGCAGGCACCATTTTCAGGGGGATTTCTGAGATTTGAACACTGAGAGGACGGAACGGGGAAGACTGTGCCCTGCTGTAGGAGGTGAGGGGAGGGAGGGTTTCTGTGCAGCCTGAGTCCACAGGCCTCTGGGGGCAAAGCACCTCTTTCTTAGGGGACCTCAGTCATTTTCAACCGACTAGACCGGGCCCACCCACATGCTGGGGGCCAGATAACTTACTCAAAGTTGACCCTTTTAATCCTCGTCTCCTGTAAAAACTACCTTCATGGTAACAACTCGATTGGTGTTAGCCCAATTAACTGGACCTCTGGCCGAGTCAAGGTGACACAAAATTACCTGTCAAGTTGGGCTACCTCATTTTTCCAGTGGTCATGTGTGGATGTGAGAGTTGAACCATAAAGAAAGCTGAGCACCAAAGAATTGATGTTTTATAACTGTGGTGTTGGAGAAGCCTCTTGAGAGTCCCTTGGACAGCAAGCAGTTCCAACCAGTCCATCCTAAAGGAAATCAGTCCTGGGTGTTCATTGGAAGGACTGATGCTGAAGCTGAAACTCCAATACTTTGGCCACGTGATGTGCAGAGCTGACTCACTGGAAAAGACCCTAATGCTGGGAAAGATTGAAGGCAGGAGGAGAAGGTGCGGCAGAGGATGCGATGCTTGGATGGCATCACCAACTCAATGGATATGAGTTTAAGTAAGCTTCATGTTTTGGTGACGGACAGGGAGGCCTGGCGTGCTACAGTCCATGGGCTTGCAAAGTGTCGGACATGACTGAGTGACTGAACTGAAGTGATCTGGGCTACCTGTATCTCTCATGGAAACACATGCTGTGTGGAGTTCAAAAGCCAACTGTGCAAATATCCCAACAAAAATGTGTATATATTTTAATGTGAAAAGACTGGATTGAGAAGATCTTTCATTTCTGAGGATTTGCTTTGAGCTTACCTGGTACTCAGCATCTGAAAAAAAGACTATTTTTCTCAATAAAGAATACCATAGTCCACGGCAGGACGGGCTCCGTAACTTGCAGGGTCTGGTGCCAAGTGAAAATGCAGGACCCTCTGCTCAAAAGCTATTAAGAATCTGAAGACAATGAAGGCAGAGCCCTGAGCCGGGGGTCCTTCTGGGGGGCCCAGGGAGGCCCACCGGCTGCACCCCCTTGAGGCCAGAGCTGGTCACAGAGAAGATCAACAGGGAGGATGTGAGTGACGGAGAGAGCGACTCGGGCACGTCCGACTCCCTGCCACCCTGATGGTCCGTGGGACTCTCCAGGCCAGAATCCTGGAGGGGGAGCCAGGATCTCCAGGGGACCTTCCCAACCCAGGGATCGAAGCCAGGTCTCCGGCATTGCCGGTGATTTCTCCCAGTCTGAGCCACCAGGGAAGGACTATGCCAAGGACAGGAATTCCAAGTTTATTTATAACAAACACAAGAGAGATTATATGGCAATTCTCTTTAAAAATTTTAATAAGATCATTTTGAAAAATACAGCTGTGAGGATAATGCAAATGACGTTTAACGCAGTAGATCCAGCTAAGAAAGAGATGGGCAGAGGCCGAGCTGTGTGACAGGGTCTGTAACACACGGGACCCCTGCGTCCATCATCACAGCTTCCTGCTGACGGCATGATGGAGCAGAAGGACAGACACCTCGGACCCTGGACGGACAGAAGGCTCACTTCAGGTGACAGTGGGCACAGGCTTGGGTGCGGGGGGTGCGCTGATGCCGCTGGGCTGCCCGCCCGCCCGCTCCCAAGGGCAGCGTCTCCGTAGCCTGTCTCTCCTCAAGGCTCAGGTGCTGACGTGGGCACAGCAGAGACAGCGGACCAGAGGCAGGCTGAGAATGTGGGTCACACCATTAGGTTAGAGGGAGCCCAGCTCCGGATGACGCCGCAGGGAGGCCAGTGGATGCCTCACTGCTCTCCACCGGAACCTCAGCATCGGCCGGGCGCCGGCCCCATGTCTCAGCAGGGAGCTTGGGCGGCTGCAGGAACCTTCGTGCAGCTCAGTCGCTCAGTCGTGTCCGACTATTGCAACCCCACGGACTGCAGCACGCCAGGCCTGCTTGTCCATCACCAACTCCCGGAGTTACTCAGACTCATGTCCATAGGTCAGTGATGGCATCCAATCATCTCATCCTCTGTCGGCCCCTTCTCATCCTATCTTCAATCTGTCCCAGCATCAAGGTCTTTCCAAATGAATCAATACTTCACATCAGGGGGCCAAAGCATTGGAGCTTCAGCTTCAGCATCAGTCCTTCCAGTGAACACTCAGGACTGATCTCCTTTGGGATGCACTGGTTGAAACCTTAGCCGCCTCTTTTTCTCCAGTACCAGCGGCAGGATGGAAGGTCACCCGGCACGCATCATGACGTGGTCTGAAGGCCTCCTTCTCCTGAACAGGAACTGTCTGCTCATCGCTGACCCCTGGGGGCAACTGGACATGCTCAGGGAGCGTGGACGGCAAGCACTAGAACAGGCCTCTGACCACAGACCCTCCAACGCAGACGCAGTGGTTCGGGCACGGACGTCTCCCGGTCTGGGTCACGGCCCTCCCCTCTTCTGCTGGTTTCTGGAGGGCTCAGGTTCGGGGGTCTCTGAGGCCTGCTCCCCCTCCCTGCGGCTGCTGTATCCCCTGCTTCGCTCTCTTCTCAGGGGGAGGCCACTGTGCAGAGGAGACAGGGAAGGCCCGCTCATCCTTCCAGGCCCGGAGCAGACAGCGCTCTCCCCGAGGGCCTGGACGGGGCGGGCGGAGGGCGGGCCCAGAGAGCAGGCAGCCGTGCTTCCTGCCGGCATGACCACCGAGCGCCCGCCTCCGATGGTGGCTGCAGCTCCGAGAAGGCGCGGGACACGAGACCACACAGGCACACACACACACACACACAGGCGGTCTCCATCAGCCCTTTATTTGTGGACCTTCGCCAAGGTCACTGGGGTTTCAGCTCTTCCAGACATCGGGGAGAGCGGTGAGGAGCACCGGGGCGCCTCCAGCACCCCGTCACGGCGAGCAGAAGCGGCCGCAGAACAGGATGGCCCCAGTCTTGCCGTGCTGGATGAAGAAGAGGAAGGGCCGGTCGGCACAGAACCGGGGCACGATCCGCAGGCAGAGCATCACGACCACGGCCCCTGTAGCGGCCGCGGCCTCCGTGCCCTCCTCGGTGACCTCCACGAAGGACTTGTGCACGACCTTGGACAGGTGCAGGCCTCGCCCGGACGACATCCCGGTGAAGTCGGCGCAGGCCTCATCGAACGCGTCGGTCATGCCCAGGTCTCTGAGGACGCCCTCCATGTCGTAACTCTCCTCCAGCATGAACCGGGGCAGGAACACCTCCACCTCCTCCTCGGCCAGCACGTCCGGCTTCGTCCAGGCAACGAATTTCTCGTAGGTCAGGGCTTTCTCCACCTGGAGGAGAAGGTAGAAGATCTCAGGGTCTGCAGCAGCGCTGCCCCGGGCACGACCCTGTGACCCACAGTCTGCGCCCTGCGGGCCCGGGGCGGCCTGCTGGCTGCACACGATTTCCAGGAGCCCAGTGACCAGCAGGGATCCTGACGAGACCCCGGGCCCCGGGGCCGAGGATGCCCGGTTACCGTGTTCAAGTCGGTGTTTTCACTGGGCAGCAGGATGACCATGTTCAGCTCTTGGCCGACGTACGGAAGCACCAGAATCTGGGTGCTTATCTCTTCAATGTAGGTCATTTTAAAGGTGGACTTCTTAAACATCATTTGCACAGGTTTCTCCACGGTCTATAAAGGAAAGGGATAAACCACATGTGGAAACGAGACCCGTGGACACTCTGGACGACTCATCAGAGCCGGTCACCTGCGCACACTCTGTCTTGTCTTCCAGACCCAGCCCAGCTCCGCGTCGTCAGCTATCTGCATGGCTCCAGCTCCCACCGCCGGGTTCCCAGCGCTCAGGCCTCAGGCTTCTCTTCTCCTGCTGACCCAGGAGGGCTCCGCACGGACATTCCCAGCAGGACCTCTCCCCGGCTCCTGCCTACCTGACATCTGCATCTGGATACAAAGGAGCCTCGTGTCGGCTTCCACACTGGCGGCTCGGTTCCCCCCACACCTGCTCCATCTATACTTTCCCATCTCTGCTCATGGCGACACCACTCCTCCCCAGTCAACCCTGCAGTGTCCTGGGCCCCTGTCCCTCCCACCCCACAGCTGACCCATGAACCAATCACGTTGGCTCTATTTTAAAGACATCAGGGCTTCCCTGGTGGCTTGGGGTAAATAATCCACCTCCAATGCAAGAGATACAGGCTCCACCCCTGGTCTGGGAAGACCCCACAGCCCAGGGCCTTCTAAGCCCTCAGGCCACAGCTACTGAGCCTGGGCTGAGAGCCCGGGACCGCAGCTCCTGAGGTCACGGGCCTGGAGCCCGAGCTTGGCACCAAGAGAAGAGCCAGCAGGAGGAGCCCCAGCACGGAGCCCAGAAGGCCTCCGCCAGGGCAGCTGCAGGAGAGGCTGCGGCCAGGAGAGCCGGCACGGCCGAGAATCAACACATGCAATTAATGAACATACAATACAGTCTGACTTGTGCTTCCTACCCCGCCACGCTCAGCCCAGCCTGGGTCATCAGGAAAACTTCCAAGTAACCTCCCTGGTCCTGCACCCGGGCCCGAGGGGCTCTGGGAGATCAGAGCCACTGGGAGAGGCCCCGGGCTCTGCGAGAGCTCAGAGGAGGGACACAGGAACCAGAACCCGGGCTGGGGAGACTGCTAGGAGGCTTCTGGACGGCCCTGCAGAGAAAGGCGTCTGTGCTGGTAGCTACTGACGGGATGGGGACGGATGGTAGGATACAGGCCATGGAGCTTCATAGCCATGGTCTCGAGATTGACCTGGATCTCAGGAGTTCTAGGAGGCCCAGAGACCTGCGAGTTGCCCTGGGGGATGTGTGATACAAGACGGAACACCCCGGCACAGACCCCCCCCGATGATACAGCAGAGGAGGAGCAGGGAGAGAGGAAGCCAGGGTTTGCCCGGATCCACATCTGGGCCGCCAAGGCCACAAGAGGCACAGGTTTCTTGAGGTCAGCCTGCTCGCACACTCTGTAAACCAAGGGGACCCCAGGGACCATTTCCAGGAACCTCTTTCCTTACGATGAAACATTCTTGTTCACCTTGCTGACTTTGAATGGCCTTTCCATGGTGTGCTCCTTGTTAAATTGTTCAGCCCAGTTTCCTTTGAAGTAGATGGCATTCACGAGAACCAGACGAGTCATGGGGTCAACTGAATTTGCAGAGAGCAAGTCTCTAATTTTACCTGCAAAGCAGAATTAAAGAGCCAGTGAGCTAGCAGGGTTCCCTGGGGGAGGTGCTGGGCACAGTATTTACTGGCCCGTCCCCTGGAGGAGTCAGGCACTGACCAGAGGGCTCACTATCCCCCAGACAACCATGGACAGCGAGTTATCTGTTCACTCACTAGGCTGTGTCCAACTCTCTGTGACCCCATGAACTGCAGCCCACCAGGCTCCTGCGTCCATCGGATTCCCCGGGCAAGACCTGGTCCAGGTTGCTATTTCCTTCTCCAGGGCTCTTTCTGACCCAGGGATGCAACCCACCTCCCCTGCACTGGCAGGTGGATTCTTTACCATCGGACCCACCAGGGAATCCCGTACAGGCAGCCTGGCCCCTAAAGCCAAATCAGCGACCAAAACCTTAAAATCTCTACTCACAAAGATACATTGAGTTGCATAAAACACATACAATGAAGAAATCATAAGGGAAGGATAATTCACAGTGACAGAAAAGGAATGTTCGGTCTACAACGTGAGGGGACTGTCCTGAAGGGGAGAGGTCGAAGCCAGCGTGGCGAGCATGAGAACGAAGAACCGCAGGTGGACCGGGGCTTGACCCAGTGTCCTGCAGTGATGATCAGCGACCCGCAGAACATGAGCTCCGCTGGACAGGCAGGGGGGTGGAGCCCGCGTCCAGAGTTTCCCTTCCGCCCTTTGTGAGAAGGCAGACTATATGAACATTACTGCACCAGCAAAAAACCAAAGTGTGTTTGCTCTGGAAGAGGTGCACCAAATACTGATGAGGAGGGGGGAAAGATAGAGAAATTGATTCCTGATTACATTTCAGGAGTGGATTTTGAAAGTTACAGTTATTCATAGAAAAAAGCCATTCCTGTTGACATTTGCTGGTCTTGGGAAGGAACTGATGGATAACAAGACTGATTCAAATACTATGCAAACAGAAGTACTGACATGTCCTCACCTTCTGTCTTTTCAGCTACCCAGGTGTTTATGTGCTTCCTGGACTCCTCCGTAGTGCTGACAAAGTCCAGCTCTTCCATCTCTGCTTGGTAGAATATGCGGCAGGCATCTTTGAAAGACTAGGAGAGACGGAGTGACAGAATCACATGGCTACTGAAACAGACCACGCCAACAGCTCACTTCTTCACGGCGCCAAACCTCAACACTGATCATTGGATGGTTCCTTGTGGAATGTACAAACGAGTGTGAGGAATTAACCTTCAATCCGGTGTCTCAGTTTTCAGCTACAATGAATAAATGACAGTAAAATCACAGGCTTCCCAGGTGGCACAGTGGTAAAGAATCCGCCTGCCAATGTTGGAGACAAGGGATTGATCTCTCCGTGGGGATGAGCCCTGGAGAAGGAAATGGCAACCCGCTCCAGTATTCTTGCCTGGATAATCCCATGGACAGAGGAGCCTGGTGGGCTACAGTCCATGGGGTCGCAAAGAGTCAGACACAACTTAGCCACTAAACAGCAACACAACCACTGAGGAGAGGCCATGTGGCAACAGTGCCGGCAGCACAAGTTCCGGGCTTCACTCCCGGGTGACCCTGGCAAGGTTGCTGCGTCTCTCTGGCTTCCGTGCCCCCTGGAAGCAAGGACGCAGCAGTAGCTGCGTCTCAGAGGTGCTCTGAGGACCAGGAGAAGCTGGCTCTGTCCGATGTCACGTGGCTGAGCTCTCCGCACACCGTGGACCCTCTATCTCCTGGTCCAGGTGCCTCATTTCATAGAACGCTGACATCATTCAGGCTCTGCCAGCCTACTGCTCTACTTCTTCATCGGGGCTTTGGAGAAGATGGCAGTCTCTCAGTCTAAGGCATAGTCAGGAAGCAAAGTGGTCACCCACAAGTCGATACCTCATCAGACCCTTGGTGATTTCAACAGCTTTTAAACACAGCAGAAAACGAGTGACTACTTCTTAAATTACTGTTTAGTAAGAAGTGACCAGTGAAAAAGCAAACTAAAGGAATATCTAATTATACACTGCGATTGGTATTGGATTGCTGGAATCCTCGATCACTATGAAATAAGTGAGAAATATTTATAATCTTTTGATTTTACATTCCATATCATAATAACGTTTTAAATATCAACGCTTTTCTTCAAATATCCACTAGAAAAGGAAGGAAGTTAAGGAAAATTTGCCAATTTTTTGTGTTTATCGGTAATTTTGCTTTTCTGTATATCTAACTCTCATACAAAGATGACAATAACAGGAGAAGGAGATGGTAACCCACTCCAGTATTCTCGCCTGGAAAAGTCCACGGACAGAGGAGCCTGGCGGGCTGCGTCCACGGGGTTACATGCCTGAGCATGCATACATGAGGGTGGAGGGAGACGGGCTGGTAGCAATAAACTGGTAGAACTAAAAAAAAAAAAAAAAATGACACCAAACTAGCAAGTAGCTAAGACTGATAAAAACAAGTAAACCCGGTGGTAAGGAAAACGCGCACCGTGCTGCAAAGCCTTACGGATGTTTGACCTCATGCTGACGACATGTACTTTACACCCCCTGTTTTAAAACAGTTAATTTAGATCTGAAAGAAATGTGAAAATTAATGAAAAAAAATCACATAACAGAACAAGATCACTATCCTAAACGTACAAAAAACTCATTTAAGAAAAAAAAAAGACATAAAGCACAAAAGTAAAATTACACAAAGGACATATAAATAGGCAATTTTCAGAAAAGATACAAACGCTTGATCGACATGAAAAGCTGCTCAGTCTCATGAACAATCAGGATGTTAAAGGCTCAGCACCCACAGCGCTGAGCAGAGGGTGGACGTGCGCACCTGCTACCCTTCCTGAGGACGACGGGAAGGGCTGCAGCCGTCGGGGCGGGAATGAGGCAGAATTCACTGAGATCTGAGAGCCTCCCTCTGTCCCTTCCTTCCAAAGTCCGTCTGGAGTAGCAGGCACGCACAGGACAGATCCACACACACACGGTCCCTGCTGGCTCGGCCCGGGCTGGCCCCACCCCACGCCCACCCGGGGGGCTGGCGGCTGCATCTCAGTACAGCCACCCTGAGGACGCTGCCCACCACCGTGGGAAAGGGTGAGGCGGACACACGCTGTTGCTGAGGCTGAAGCTCCCACACTGTGGCCACCTGATGCCAAGAGCCGACTCATTGGAAAAGACCCTGATGCTGGGAAAGATGAAGGCAGGAGAAGAAGCGGATGACAGAGCGTGAGGGGTTGGATGCATCACCAACTCAACGGATACGACCTTGACCAAACTCCGGAACATAGTAGAGGACAAGGTACCTGGCCTGCTGAGGTCCACGGGGTCAGAAAGAGTCGGACACGGCTCAGCGACTGAACAGCAACAGACACACATGTCGTGAGATGCAAAGACTTTCTCTATGCACAGGGGACAAGCCCTTATACTGAGCGTGGGAGGCCAGGGCGTGGAAGAGAGTGTGGCAGGATTCTGGCTTTGTCTGCATTTTTATATAATAAGGACACTCACAGTTTACTTGAGCTGTTTATTAAAAAACTTTAAAAATCATGAAAGCACTGTAATTAAATAGAACCATACTAAAAAAGAAAAAAGTTTAAAAAATAATTCTGCATAGAAAAAGATAATCAAAATATTTACATGTATAAAAATGTTGAACAAGTCTCACTATGCACAAAAATCTTCTAACATGTGAAAAACAACATCAGAAATATTCTATTTGACTACTTCTTTGTTTGGGCCAACTCATCTGCAACTGTGGTATGATCCGTGTTAGTTCTCTGACAATCATCTCATCGAAGCTTCATGAACATGTGAACAATGCTGTCACATGTGAACAATGCCTCCTCTTACAGGCAATGACCGATTGGTTCCAGGAAGCGTGAGGTTGTGGCTTGGGTCCCACACCCCACCCACCGTGTGGGTCTCAGGCCAAGAGGGCTCAGCTGCACCACAAGGCCCAGCTCCCGCCTCCTCACGATCTCGGTCTCTATCTGCTTCGGGAAAACGGGAGTATGACTTACCGAGAGGAAATCGAAAGTCTTCTCTCCAAAGAGCCTGTTGGCGGTTCTGAGCAAGTACTGTGTGCCGGTCCTGTTAACTTCGCTGAGAAGGTTCTGAAAACCCTGGTGGACATCTTCACCTCCGCCACTGCTCGTGCTTAGAGAGAGTGTCTGAAATCAAAAACACATAAAAACCCACAACTGCAGTACGCCCTGACTACAGGAAATGAACACCAAACTGAAGTCAGCCTAGGAACCGCACTGACCCTCCCCGCAGCTTAAAGCAAGACTCACCCAAATAAAGGCACAAGGCCTCTGGGAGCCCCCCAGCCTGCCTCCCGCGGGGACAGACAGTGATGGTGGGCGCAGAAGTGCCCCTCGGCGAGCCCAGTGACCTGCGCTCGCGGTCTGCCAGCAGACAGGGCCGGCGGACAGGCCTCCCGTCTCTGCACAAACAGGCCAAGGCTTCAGGTCTGGACTGGCCTCGGGACGGGCTCTGATCAGCGGGACACAGAAGTGGCTCTTCTGGGCCTGGGCCTTCGTAAAGGCCTGGCAACTCCATGTTCGCTGTCTTGCCCCCTGTTGCCAGGGTGCAGAAACGCCCAGCCATCCTGCTGGGGGCTCGTGACAAAGCGGTAGAGCGGTCACGCAGAGGAGAGCTCCTCCCAAGATGGGGGCCACTCCTGGATCACGAGGAGCCCAGGAGGCACTGTGTGGTAGGACGCAGAGTCTGAGGCCTGGTCCCGGTCATTGGCGGCTTGATGGGAGCCACAGGAGAAGGTCCAGACAGCTGAGCCCAGAGGGCCGGGGGGCTTCTCTGCTGGAGGAGAGGAGCTCGGGCGGGAGCCCTGAAGAGACGCCCGTCCAGGGCGGGAAGGCCGGCCCTCCCCCCAGAATCGGAACCTGCACAGGAGGTGCCCAGAGAGAGGGCGGCCCCTTCAGAGCCTGGGAAGTGGGAGGGGAGTCAGTGACGAGCACCAGAGGGGACTGCTCCCTTTTCAGGCAGAACTTAAAGGGAACACGTGCGTCTCCCAGGTGGCGCAGTGGTAAATGATCCACCTGCTGGTGCAGGAGACTCAAGACTCGCGGGTTCGATCCCTGGGCCGGGAAGATCCCCTGGAGGAGGACATGGCAACCCACGCCCGTGTTCTCTCTGGAGAATCCCATGGACAGAGGAGCCTGGAGGGCTAGAGTCCACGGGTCTCAAAGCGCCAGACACGACTGCGCGGGAGTTCCCCTGTATTTGCGTCCTAACACTTGCTGGGTGGAGAGTGCAAATGCTTCTCACTCCCAGCCTCTCCAGATGGCAGAGGACCCTGAAAGTGATGGCCTTAGGGCAGAGGTCAAACTCAAGGTCTAGGCTCAAGGAGGGGGATCAGGACTCTTAAACCTGGAGACCCTCTGGACCCCCGGCCCTGGGAGGGGTAAGGGCACCCCCATGAGGGAGGGCTGTGACCCCCACGGGGACAGAGGTCAGCACCCCGCCGCCACTGTGGCCCAGGAGCTGACGTCCACACCCCGTGCAGCCTGCCCGGGGCTGGCTCTGGGTGTCTCGGCAGGACGGGCCTCAGCCAGCAGGGCCTTGGGCAGCGGGTCCGAGCAGAGGCTCGATGAACGCTTGCTCATTCAAGCCTGTCCTGCTGGAATCGGGTGCTGCGCAGTCAGGAGCCCCAGGCCACCAGCCAGAGAGACACTGGACGGCAGGCCCAGGGATGGGGCAGATGGGGAGCGAGGCTTGTCTGTCGAGCAAGGCCTCTGGGATTCGGATCGCGGATACCGGCTCACTAGCCAAAGAAACAGCATCTGTCGCCACCCAGAACCGGCTTCCCGAACTTACCTGGGACATCTGGGCTGCGGTGTTGCCCCTGGCCCCCATGAGGACCATGGCCAGGGCAGAGGAGATGCTTAGGGGTGAGATAAACACATTTTTCGAGTTGTCTTCACCCAGCTTTTTCAGAAGGGTCAAGGCAAAGGTGCCGTTTGCTTCTGACAGCGCATCCATGGTGGCGAGTCTGAAAGGATGGATTTAAAACCAGTATCACGTAAATTCAGGCCACAGGTCGACCGCGTCTCATCTGTTCTGTTGTGAGCACCGACGTTCTGCTTTGATGAGCAAACAGGTACATGCACAAAACTCGGTGTCCTCGGGGTTTCCCCTGCTGACCCTGCCCAGGCCCTGTCACCCGATCGGGACAAGGGCCTTGGGACGCGCCCAGGTCCACCTGCAGGGCCCGGCCTCGGAGGTCACAGCCCCGTCACGGAGGGCGTCTTGTCCAGAACAGGACACTGTGGCGTTGGGCGGGGGTGCATGAGCGTTCAGGGCCTTTCTGTGTGTGGTGGGAAGGGATGAGAGCTGAGAGACCCCAGCTCTTCACCAGAAAGCCGCGTCCGTGATAGACACCGTCCTGGGAAAAGAGAGCAGGTGAGCCCGAGGAAAGGGCCCCAAGTCGCAGGGCCTGCAGGCTGGCAGCCCCCCTCCAGGCCCTGCGTCAGCTCCCTGCATGAGGACGGGGAGGCACCAGGTAATCTGTGCTCCTGATGGGGTGCAGGGCAGCTCACCCCACAACACTCCAGTGTAGCACAGTGACTGCTCTGAATTAAGGAGACTTGAGAAACAGCTGTTGCAAAAAGCATACTCTGCCCTTCTTCTGTTCCCCCTGAAAGCTGAAAATAAATCTCCATGTGCAAATACCCTCCCTGTACCAGGAGGTAGAGAGACATCTTTACATCCAAAAAGGGAAACAGAAGGCTGAAAAGGCTGAACAGAAACCAGCAAACCCTGTCACTTCACGAACTTGCTGCCCAAGCAAAACCCCCTTGATTTGTCAAATCTTCACACACACAAAGCCGCCTGCCTTGTCCCTTCTTGAGTCTTGTATCTTTGAGGTTCCTATACGCACAAAATTCAGTGGGGTTGGTTTTCTGCCATTGATTTGTCTTAGGTCAATTGAATTACTAGACCAGCCAGGAAGATCATAGAGGAGAGGAAACACTCCCCCCACACACATTGTCTTCCATCTTTAAATCCAATTTGTTGGTTAATAGCTAAGTCGTGTCCAACTCTATTGTGACTCCATGAACTACAGCCTACCTGGCCCCTCAGTCCATGGATTTGCAGGCGGGTTCTTTACCACTAGCGCCACTAGGGAAGCCCTCATGGTGGCTTAAAGGTGCCTTAATTCCCCATAAATCTGGTTTCCTGGAGTCGTGGCTCCTCTGTTGTCTTCGCTTGGTCTGTGTGTGTGTGTGTGTGTGTGTGTGTGTATGTATGTATGTATATCTGTGTGTGTGTGTATGTGTGTTTGTGTATGGGTGTGTGTGTGTATGTGTGTGTATATGTGTATGTGTGTGTATGGGGGTGTGTGTGTGCATATGTGTGTGTGCGTATGTGTATGTGTGTGTATGTGTGTGTATGTGTGTGTATCTGTGTGTGTGTGTTTGTGTATGTGTATGGGTGTGTGTGTATGTGTGTGTATGGGTGTGTATGTGTGTATGTGTGTTGTGTGTGTCGTGTGTGTGTGTGTATGTGTGTTGTGTGTGTGTGTGTATGTTTATGGGTGTGTGTGTATGTGTGTGGGTGTGTGTGTATGTCTGTGTATGGTTGTGTGTGTGTGTATGGGTGTGTGTGTGTGCACGTACATGTGTGTATGTATGTGTTTATATGTGTGTGTGTGCTTATGGGTGTGTGTGTGTGTATGTGTATGTGTGTGTGTATGTTTATGGGTGGGTGGGTGGGTGTGTGTATATGTGTGTGTGTGTGTGTGTGTGTGTGTGTATGTGTGTGAGAGATCTAATGTGTCATCGGGGTGGTTCCTTCTACTCTATAGATTTACTGAGGGGATTACATCGACTGACGCCTGGCCCACAGTCGGTGTTCAATAAATGGTGAACAGCACTGCACACGGTTCTCCTTCTTCTGATGTCCAGGTCTCGTCTCAGGTCCAGAAAGCTTGGCGGTATAAGGTGTGTGGCCTTCCTGGGGGTCTGACGACAAGCCCTTTGTGTGGTGTAGCCTGCTCTTCGTGCAAACAGAAAAGAACAGGGGTTCCATTTACTCTCATTTCCTTCTTGCTACTGGCTGGAGTTATCAGGCCAGAAGCGGAGTTGTAATAATACAACACTCTGGACTGAAATTGGCCTCATGTGGTTCTAAATACTTAGTTTACATGGCCAAGTAGGACTAAAACCGTGACCTTTCTCTGGGGTGGTATAACGCGGAGGGTGCAGTTAGTTACTAGTTGTGGGGAGTCCTAGACATGCCACGCCCCGGAACACTGATAACCACAGCCCTTCCTGTTCACAGGGACCTCAATCCAAGGGTTACTTTGCACACGCCCTGTCCGCCGCGGTCCTACAAGCACACCAGCAGGCAAGCACACAGCGTGGCAGGTACCTTTGGTCCAGAAGCCAAGGCGCCAGCAGGACCCGGCCTCCCCCAGCAGCTCATTAGTCCTGGCAGCACGTGAAGGTTCATTTCCC
This sequence comes from Cervus elaphus, assembly GCF_910594005.1. Classification (NCBI taxonomy): domain Eukaryota; kingdom Metazoa; phylum Chordata; class Mammalia; order Artiodactyla; family Cervidae; genus Cervus; species Cervus elaphus. The sequence goes on along the minus strand of NC_057821.1, from coordinate 50,687,528 downwards.
ATACTCTTTTTTTCTCTCCCTCAAACTAGAGCTTTATGGGGGGGGGGGGGGGGGATGGTATGAGGAGAGAAGGGAAGAAAGTAACTCAAGTGCCAACTTATCTAGTACCCAGGTGCGACTAAAGTTTCTCCCAGGCCCTCTTGCCCTGATGATGCCTACTCTCGGACTCTTTCGCCGGCAGCTCCTCTAATGAAAATAAAAACAGCCGTAACAAGCTCTGAAATAGTCCTCATGATTATCCTCGAAGGCCTGAGGGACCCTGAGCGCAAGCCGCGCGGTGGGCGGGAGACCGCTGGGCGCCGGGTCCGCCTGGACACTCAGGCCGGCTCCTGTCGGGCTTCCGACCTCCACCCGGGTCCCCCGGGTCCCCAACGCCTGGCCCTCGCCCAGGGTCACCTGGCGAGCGGGGCCCGGGGAGGCTGGGCGCCGCCCCCATGAGGGTCCTCCGGTCCCCCTGTCCCGCGGCGGAGCCGACACATTCACCGCGTCTTCACCCCCGCAGCGGCCGCCTGATGCGAAAGGAAACCCAGCCCGACGCGCGGCCCCGCCCGCCGTCCGCCGCCCGCCTCGCGCGCAGGCCGGTCTCGCGGCCCCAACCTCCCCACACGTACCAAGGGCTCCCTGAGGGGGCTGGACTGGGACAGAGGCGCCGGGCCCAAATACCGCGGCGGGAGGGACGGGCGGGCCGGACCGGGCCGAACTGGAGGGCGGGCCGAGCGGATGGGGCGGTGGCCGAGCCGGAGGGCCGGGGCCGCGCGGGAGGGGCGGGGCGAGCGGGAGGGGTGAGGCCGAGCGAGAGGGGCGGGTCGGGCCGGACCGGAGGGAGGGACGGAGTGGGAGGGCCGGACCGAGTAGGGAGGGGAGGGACGGGCGGGGCCCAGCCGGAGGGGCGCCCGGGCCGGACCGAACCGGACCGGAGGGCGGGCCTAGAGGGAGGGCCGGACCGAAGGGCGGTGCCGCACGGGTGGGGCAGGGCCGAGAGGGAGGGGCGAGCCGGGCGCCAGGTGCGCCGCGGGTCCGGTCTGGCCCCAGTACGGGGAACGCTACCCAGGGCCGCAGGCGCGGGTGGAGCGAAGGTCCGGCCCTCCGGAGCCCTTCAGCGGGCGAGCCCGCGGTCTTCGCGGGGCGCACGGGCTGAGACTTGGTTCCGAGGTGCGCCGCCCGGGCACCTGGGCTTGAGTCTCTGCGCGGAGCCAGGCGCGCTCCGCCGGGTGCACAGAGGCCCGTGTGAACCAAGCACCGAGGGACCCTGGCCTGCGCCCGGCGCAGCCTTGGAGGGCGGACAGGGCGCGGGTGACCGCAGTGGGGAAAATGCCAGCCTCGTCTGAAACATGACAGGTTCCGTTTGGAAACCTCGGAGAGCTGGGGGCGTTCCTAAGGGCTCAGACTGTGAAGAATCCGCCCGCACCGTGGAAGACCCAGGTCCGATCCCTGGGTGGGGAAGAAGACCCGCTGGAGAAGGAAGAGGCAGCCCACTCCAGTATCCTTGCCTGAGAATCCCATGGACAGAGAGCCTGGGGGGCTACAGGCCATGGGGTCTCAAAGAGTCCGCGGGGACTGAGCGACTTTCACCTTTAGATAGCTTAGTGCCTTCTCTGCCCTAAAGCCTAAGCCAGGGGCTGTCAGCAGCGACCCTGTGCTCACCTCTGGCCGGATAACTCATTGCTGTGGGAGGGCTGTCCTTGCCCCGCTACCCACGAGAAGCCAGCAGCCAAGCCCTGGTGTGAGTGCCTTGGTTTTATTTTTGGAGTAGTAAACATTGAGGGGGGCTCAAGTATCTCATTTCTACCCTTAATTTCTCCAGCCCTTTTCACCCCACGTTTATTCACTTGGCTGTGTCCTTCCAGCTTATCTTTGTGCAGAAATAAGCAACGTATTGTAAAATGAGAAATAAAATGGAGTCACTGTGACAAGGGGTTTTAAACAGAGCTGAAAGTCCATCAAGGAGATGGACGTAGGCCTCGGCCTCAACAGGTGGAATCAGGAATGTTTGAACTGGGCCAAACCGCAGACACTCCAAGGACTCTGCAAGAACACCTGCAATTAGTCACAGGAAGGGACTTTCCCCTTTTGCAAGGGTCCAGCCTCGGCAGGATCCAGGGGGTACCCTCAGGATGAACGGCGTCGGCGAGAGATAGAAGACACGTGAGACTAGCCTTGATAGGGCCAAGTCTGTCTTTATTTTTTGACAACAGTTTTTATACCCTCACTCAGAGTGTATCCAGGATACAAGATGCTCCCTCATGTCTATACAGGGTTAGTTTACATTACATCAGTTTGTCCTTAAGGAAGAACAAGATGCTTTCTGCATTTCGTTTCTATAATAAATCTTTACACATTATCTTTTGGCCTTAGGGCTTATTAACATTTTATGTTAAGTCAGGTGAATGTAAGCCTGTTTTCTGTTTCTGTGGTGACCTTAACAGAAGAGTTACAGTCTCATAGGGCAACAGGACAGCATGTCACAACATAATAAAAATATGACCCTGTTAATACGAACATCAATTCTTCTGCAAAAGTTGTCAGTTAAATTTATCTAAAAGTTTTATCCCATACAGACTCTGTGGCTCTAATAAGGCGGCCTCTGCCTAGCACTCCTGGCTAATAACAACTATTTCATTGTTACAATACTAGGGCTAAGCTCTTATTTTTCTAGATCTATAACTATATTAGCAATGGTTTCCATAGCACAGCCTTAGCACACTAAAAGCAAAAACACAGCAAGCAAACGTTAACCCAATAACCACTTTTATAATAATTTTTCTTATATTTTTTAATAAAACTCCTTCATCCCTCAAAAATGCTCTATGTCTATTAGGGCTTTTATATAATCAGGTTCTTTATGCTATTTTATGATTAAAATATCATAAGCAATCATGCATATTAGTACCAAGGGCATAAATGCATTTGACTAACAAACTAACAGCAAAGGAGCTCAAATTAAAACACTCCTTTCACCCTAAATAATCTCATAAAATACCACCACCCAAAAAACATAGATTAAAGTTCTAAATTAATTCTTATTTGGAAAGAAATCTGGGAAGGTCTTCTGCCTATATTACAGAAATTAGGGAGTAGTTTTTTAAAGCAAGCATCAGAAGAACAAATACCATCTTTAAGGTGAGCGCCGGGGGCAGCTTTGGGACAGCTTTTCGGAATCCCTGAAAACCTGATCCACCTTGCCCGTCAGGCTTTCTCCCCATGACCTTGTCATGGGTGGGATCTCGTGAGCTAGCCTTTCTGGAATCCTTGAAAACCTGATCCGCCTTGCCCGTCAGGTTTTCTCCCTCATGACATTGTCATGGGTAGGATCTCGTGTGCTGGCTCCCGGCACCCTTCCTTGCTTGATGGCCTTAGCCATCCCCTGGCCAGCCCCCGGCTTCTAAAGAATTGCATTGCAAAAGTTAAACCAGAGCTGTATTTTTGTGTGCAAACTGATGATATCACTTTGTGGCTTTCGATTATAAGCAGAAACCCCGAAAACTGCAACTTGAAGTCTCACCCATGGGGTGGATGCACAGCCAGGGACCTTTTCCCAGCTGGGACCCCAGAGAGCTGTCATTCGGGACTTCCCAGCGCTGTTCAGGGCTTCCCAGGAGGCACTAGTGCTAAAGTGCCCACCTGCCAATGCAGGAGATGTAAGAGATGCAGGTTCAATCCCTGGGTTGGGAAGATCCCCTGAAGGGCATGGAAACCCACTCCAGTGTTCTTGCTTGAAGAATCCCATGGACAGAGGAGCCTGACACGATTGCAAAGACTCGGACAGCACGGAAATGACTTACCACGCATACACAGGACTGTTCGAATCTGGATGTAGGCTGTCAGCCCAGTTTGGTGATGGATACACTATTAATTCTCTCTGTTGTTTCTATTTCTCTTCTTTTAATGACCACACATTGAAATCAAACCAGATGATCCTCTATTAAATATTGAAATTATCGTGTATAGCAAGTGGTTTCTTTTCTTAATGAGTCCTTCAAACCTGAAACGAAAGTAAAACTTGCAGCGAAACGATTGGTGTCTCATGTTTAGAGAATTCGCTTCAAATGTAGAAATGATGTCAACAAAGTTTGTCTTCGTGACCCCACCCAGTTGGTCCCTGCTGCTAACCCTGACAGAACGTCTGATCCTCACTCAGAAACAAAAGGACGTTTTCTTTGCCCACTTGTCCCCAGACAGGGGGCTGGTTTGTTCTCTTTCCATTTCAAGGGACTCAGCACTCCGTGGAAAGTACAAGTAAACAGAGCCTGTTAGGCATGGACCAAGCATTCTGAATTTCCAGCCAGTGATTTGGAACCATCAACAAGGAGCCTGATCCTGGGTTCCAAACGCAGCTTACGTCATTTGTGAACTTGGGATTGTTACAAGTCAGCGTTTTCATACGCTGTGCTTTATTTTTGAAAATAATCCTTCTTTCAAATGTTGGAAATAATATATTGGCAAAAATACATTTAGGAAGCACGTCGCAACCCATGTCCGGGTCACTTAACAGAAGTCAGTTTTGACAGACACAGCAGCTCACCCAGGGCCAGACCGCAGACCAGCCACTAAACGTCCCCCTGGGGACGCCCCTCCTGCTCGGCCCCTCCGCACGCCCCTCCGGCTCGGCCTCGCCCCTCCGGATTGGCACCTCCCCTTCAGGCGGCCCCGCCCTTCAGTCCAGCTCGGCCCGCCCCGCCCCTCCCGCTAGGCCCCGCCCTCCGGTCCGGCCCCGTCCGGCCCGATCCAGCCCGGCCCCTCCCGCTCCTCTCCTGTCGCCGCGGTATTTGGGCCCGGCGCCTCCGTCTCCGCCCAACCCGCTCCGACCGCGCTCGGTACGTGTGGGGAGGCTGGGGCCGCGAGACCGGCCAGCTCGCTAGGCGGGAGGCGGGAGGCGGGCGACGGGCGACGGGCGGGGACGCGCGCCGGGCTGGGTTTCCTTTCGGATCAGGCGCCCGCGGCGTAAGTGAAGACGCGGTGAGTGTGGCGGCTCCGCCGGCCGGGACGGGGGACCAGAGGACCCGCATGGGGGCGGCGCCCAGCCTCCCCGGGCCCTGCGCGCCCAGGTGACCCTCGGCGACCGCCGGGCGTTGGGGACCCGGGGGACCGGGGTGGAGGCCGGACAGGAGCCGGCCTGCGTGCCCAGGCGACTCGAGAGAGAGCGCCGGGCGTTGGGGTCCCAGGGGGCCGGCGGTGAGAGGGGAGGAGGCCGGACAGGAGCCGGCCATAGTGCCCAGGCGGACCCGGCGCCCAGCGGTCTCCCGCCCACCGCGCGGACTGCGCTCAGGGTCCCTCAGGCCTAAGAGGATAATCGTGAGGACCATTTCAGAGATTGTTAAGGGTGTTTTTGCTTTCTTTAGACACGCTGCAGGCGAAATATTCCGAGAGTAGGCATCTTCAGGGCAAGAGGGCCTGGGAGAAACTTTAGTCGCACCTGGGTACTAGATAAGTTGGCACTTGAGTTACTTTCTTCCCTTCTCTCCTCACACCACCCCCCCCATAAAGCTCTAGTTTGAGGGAGAGAAAAAAAGAGTATGGGAAATGAACCTTCACGTGCTGCCAGGACTAATGAGCTGCTGGGGGAGGCCGGGTCCTGCTGGCACCTTGGCTTCTGGACCAAAGGTACCTGCCACGCTGTGTGCTTGCCTGCTGGTGTGCTTGTAGGACCGCGGCGGACAGGGCGTGTGCAAAGTAACCCTTGGATTGAGGTCCCTGTGAACAGGAAGGGCTGTGGTTATCAGTGTTCTGGGGCGTGCGTGTCCAGGACTCCCCACAACTGGTGACTAACTGCACCCTCCGCATTATACCACCCCAGAGAAAGGTCACGGTTTTAGTCCTACTTGGCCATGTAAACTAAGTATTTAGAACCACATGAGGCCAATTCCAGTCCAGAGTGTTGTATTACAACTCCGCTTCTGGCCTGATAACTCCAGCCAGTAGCAAGAAGGAAATGAGAGTAAATGGAACCCCTGTTCTTTTCTGTTTGCACGAAGAGCAGGCTATACCACACAAAGGGCTTGTCGTCAGACCCCCGGGAAGGCCACATACCTTATACCGCCAAGCTTTCTGGACCTGAGACGAGACCTGGACATCAGAAGAAGGAGAACCGTGTGCAGTGCTGTTCACCATTTATTGAACACCGACTGTGGGCCAGGTGCCAGTCGATGTAATCCCCTCAGTAAATCTATAGAGTAGAAGGAACCATCCCGATGACACATTAGATCTCTCACACACATACACACACACACACACACACCCATAAACATACACACATACATACACACATGTACATGCACATACACACACACATACATATATACATACACACACACCCATAAACATATACACACACACACATATGCAGACACCCATAAACATACACACACATACGCACACACCCATAAACACACACACACACAAACATATACACACACTACACACACATACACACACACATACACACACATACACACATGTACACATACATACATACACACACATACACATATACACAAACACACACATATACACAGACACACACACCCATAAACATACACGCACACATGTACGTGCACACACACACACACACACACATACACGCACACACACCCATAAACATACACACACATACACACACACCCATAAACATACACACCCATATACACACACAGACATACACACACACATACACACAAACATATAACACTACACACACATACGCATATACACACATACACACCCATAACCATACACACACAAACATACACATACACACAAACATATACATACACTACACACACACATATACACACATACACGCATACACACATGCATACACACACATACACACGTACACGCACATGTACACATACATACATACACACACATACACATATACACAAACACACACATATACACAGACACACACACCCATAAACATACACGCACACATGTACGTGCACACACACACACACATACACACACACACACCCATAAACATACACACACACATATACACACACCCATAAACATACACACCCATATACACACACAGACATACACACACACACACAAACATATAACACTACACACACATACGCATATACACACATACACACCCATAACCATACACACACAAACATACACACAAACATATACATACACTACACACACACATACACACATACACGCATACACACACACACACACACACACACCAAGTGGGGACAACACAGGAGCCACGGCTCCAGGAAACCAGATTTATGGGGAATTAAGGCACCTTTAATCCACCACGGGGGCTTCCCTAGTGGCGCTAGTGGTAAAGAACCCGCCTGCCATGCAGCAGATATAAAAGACATGGGTTTGAACCCTGGGTCAGGCCCCTAGGAGGACATGGCAACCCACTGCAATATTTTCCCTGGAGAATCCCATGGACAGAGGAGCCTGGCAGGCTATAGCCCACAGGGTCATAAAAGAATGGGACATGACTTGGTGACTAACCAGCAATTCTTAATTACACTGGAAATACCGGGGTACCGCTTCACAGCATTATTTGCACAGTGTGAGAAGAAATTCCTATCTTACTTTGTCAGTATTGGAAATGAATGCTCTCGAACTTTTAAAGGTTCTGTTTTAAAAAGGATGTCTTCAGTTTGCTCTCCACCCATCTCTGTGTGTGTCTTTTTTGGGGAGAGGGGGCGCTGCCATATGATGAAGGGTGGACTGCAGAGTCATGACCTGGTGATCAGCTCTCACTCTGCTGCGGGGAGCCCAGCACAACTAAGCTGCTTTTTAAATCAGCTCTTCTGGAGCCCATTTCACCCATTCTTTTCCCAGTTTTAAGACTGCTTCCTTGATTCTGGCTGCTCTGCAGCTCACCATCTGATAGTTTGCTAATCATGCTCACTTTGTGTTGTTTCTGATAACTTTCCTTTGCATTGTTCCTGAGTTGAGTCTGCAAGTCCTAAACTATCAGAGCAATTCACACCAGCCCTGGGTGCCGGGACCCTCCTGAGGTCCTGCCTCTGGTGTTCTGTCTCAGTGCCCCGGGGGGTGCACGAAGCATCGCTTCCTGTTTGATTTCGGGGCCTGTATCAGCGTGGGTTGTTCACTTATCTCACGATTGATATATTTTCTGCCGTCAGAGTATCCTGAATAAACCTCTGGGCCTCACTGCTTCTTTCCTTCCTGTTCAGTTTAACGATTATACAGGGAGTGGGCATGCTCTCACCTTTAATGACCATCGGGAACTGTTGTCAGTGGAGAAAAAGAACTATTACCGGCCTCGCGTGGCCTTTGAAGACGAGTAAACGTCTGCTTTACCTGTATTAGTGTTAAGGTGTTGGAAGTTAAGGCCTGCTCTGGCGGCTCAGTGGAAATAATCCTTCTGCAATGCAGGGGCCTCGGGTTCAATCTCTGGGTCGGAAAGACTACCTGGAGAAGGAATGGCAACCCACTCCAGTATTCTTGCCTGGAAAATCCATAGACGGGGGGCCAGAAGGCTGTAGTTCATGGAATCACAAAAGAGTTGGAAACGATTTAGCTACTAACCAACAAATTGGATTTAAACATGGAAGAGAATGTGTGTGGGGGGAGAGTTTCCTCTCCTCTACTTTATTCCTGGCTGGTCTAGTAATTCAATTGACCTAAGACAAATCAATAGCAGAAAACCAACCCCACTGAATTTTGTGCGTATAGGAACCTCAAAGATACAAGACTCAAGAAGGGACAAGGCAGGCGGCTTTGTGTGCGTGAAGATTTGACAAATCAAGGGGGTTTTCCCTGGGTAGCAAGTTCGTGAAGTGACAGGGTTTGCTGGTGTCTTGAACAGCCTTTTCAGCCTTGCGTTCCCGTCTTCGGCCGTAAAGATGTCTCTCTACCTCCTGGTCCAGGGAGGGTATTTGCACATGGAGATTTATTTTCAGCTTTCAGGGTGAACAGAAGAAGGGCAGAGATGCTTTTTGCAACAGCTGTTTCTCAAGTCTCCTTAATTCAGAGCAATCACTGTGCTACAGTGGAGTGTTGTGGGGTGAGCTGCCCTGCACCCCATCAGGAGCACAGATTACCTGGTGCCTCCCCGTCCTCATGCAGGGAGGGCCTGGAGGGGGGCTGCCAGCCTGCAGGCCCTGCGACTTGGGGCCCTTTCCTCGGGCTCACCTGCTCTCTTTTCCCAGGACGGTGTCTATCACGGACGCGGCTTTCTGGTGAAGAGCTGGGGTCTCTCAGCTCTCATCCCTTCCCACCACACACAGAAAGGCCCTGAACGCTCATGCACCCCCGCCCAACGCCACAGTGTCCTGTTCTGGACCAGACGCCCTCTGTGACGGGGCTGTGACCTCCGAGGCCGGGCCCTGCAGGTGGACCTGGGCGCATCCCAAGGCCCTTGTCCCGATCGGGTGACAGGGCCTGGGCCTGGGTCAGCAGGGGAAACCCCGAGGACACCGAGTTTTGGGCGTGTACCTGTTTGCTCATCAAAGCAGAGCGTTAGCACTCACAACAGTCAGAGCAGATGAGACGCGGTCGACCTGTGGCCTGAATTTACGTGACACTGGTTTTAAATCCATCCTTTCAGACTCGCCACCATGGATGCGCTGTCAGAAGCAAACGGCACCTTTGCCTTGACCCTTCTGAAAAAGCTGGGTGAAGACAACTCGAAAAATGTGTTTATCTCACCCCTAAGCATCTCCTCTGCCCTGGCCATGGTCCTCATGGGGGCCAGGGGCAACACCGCAGCCCAGATGTCCCAGGTAAGTTCGGGAAGCCGGTTCTGGGTGGCGACAGATGCTGTTTCTTTGGCTAGTGAGCCGGTGTCCGCGATCCGAATCCCAGAGGCCTTGCTCGACAGACAAGCCTCGCTCCCCATCTGCCCCATCCCTGGGCCTGCCGTCCAGTGTCTCTCTGGCTGGTGGCCTGGGGCTCCTGACTGCGCAGCACCCGATTCCAGCAGGACAGGCTTGAATGAGCAAGCGTTCATCGAGCCTCTGCTCAGACCCGCTGCCCAAGGCCCTGCTGGCCGAGGCCCGTCCTGCCGAGACACCCAGAGCCAGCCCCGGGCAGGCTGCACGGGGTGTGGACGTCAGCTCCTGGGCCACAGTGGCGGCGGGGTGCTGACCTCTGTCCCCGTGGGGGTCACAGCCCTCCCTCATGGGGGTGCCCTTACCCCTCCCAGGGCCTGGGGTCCAGAGGGTCTCCAGGTTTAAGAGTCCTGATCCCCCTCCTTGAGCCTAGACCTTGAGTTTGACCTCTGCCCTAAGGCCATCACTTTCAGGGTCCTCTGCCATCTGGAGAGGCTGGGAGTGAGAAGCATTTGCACTCTCCACCCAGCAAGTGTTAGGACGCAAATACGGGGGAGCTCCCGTGCAGTCGTGTCTGGCGCTTTGAGACCCGTGGACTCTAGCCCTCCAGGCGCCTTGTCCATGGGATTCTCCAGAGAGAACACGGGTGTGGGTTGCCATGTCCTCCTCCAGGGGATCTTCCCGGCCCAGGGATCGAACCCGCAAGTCTTGAGTCTCCTGCACCAGCAGGTGGGTCATTTACCACTGCGCCACCTGGGAGACGCACGTGTTCCCTTTAAGTTCTGCCTGAAAAGGGAGCAGTCCCCTCTGGTGCTCGTCACTGACTCCCCTCCTGCTTCCCAGGCTCTGAAGGGGCCGCCCTCTCTCTGGGCACCTCCTGTGCAGGTTCCGATTCTGGGGGGAGGGCCGGCCTTTCCGCCCTGGACGGGCGTCTCTCCAGGGCTCCTGCCCAAGCTCCTCTCCTCAAGCAGTGGCGTCCCCCGGACCTATGACCTTGGCCGTTAGCTGGGTGCAAAGCACGTGCCAGGCTTAGTTTCGAGTTATGGCGGAATCGGGCGGATTCGTTGTCTGGACCTTCTCTGTGACTCCCGTCAAACCGCCGACGACCGGGAATGACCTGGTCCGGGCCTGAGACTCTGCGTCCTGGCCACACAGTTCCCGCTGGGCTCCTGTAATCCAGGAGCGGCCCCAATCTCGCAAGGAGCTCTCCTCTGTGTGACCGCTCTCCCGCATTGTCACGAGGACCCAGCAGGATGGCTGGGCATCTCTGCACCCTGGCAAAGGGGCAAAACAGCGAACGTGGAGTTGCCAGGCCTTTATGAAGGCCCGGGCCTGAAAGAGGCACTTCTCCTGTGTCCCGCTGGTCAGAGCCTGTCCCGACCCAGTCCAGACCCGAAGCCGTGGCCTGTTTGTGCAGAGACGGGAGGCCTGTCCGCCGGCCCTGTCTGCAGGCAGACCGCAAGCTCAGGGCACTGGGTTCACCGAGGGGCACTTCTGTGCCCGCCGTCACTGTCTGACCCCCACGGGAGGCAGGCTGGGGGGCTCCCAGAGGCATTCTGCCTTTATTTGGGTGAGTCTTGCTTTAAGCTGTGGTGAGGATCAGTACGGTTCCTAGGCTGACTTCAGTTTGGTGTTCATTTCCTGTAGTTAGGGCGTACTGCAGTTGTGGGTTTTTATGTGTTTTTGATCAGACCCTTTCTCTAAGCACGAGCAGTGGCGGAGGTGAAGATGTCCACCAGGGTTTTCAGAACCTTCTCAGCGAAGTTAACAGGACCGGCACCCAGTACTTGCTCAGAACCGCCAACAGGCTCTTTGGAGAGAAGACTTACGATTTCCTCTCGGTAAGTCATACTCCCGTTCTCCCGAAGCAGATAGAGACCGAGGTCGGGTGGAGGCGGGAGCTGGGCCTTGTGGTGCAGCTGAGGCCCTATGGGCTGAGACCCACACGGTGGGCGGGGTGTGGGACTCCAGTCATGACCTCACGCTTCCTGGAACCGATCGGTCATTGCCTGTAAGAGGAGGCATTGTTCATGTGTGACAGCATTGTTCACATGTTCGTGAAGCTTCGATGAGATGAATGTCAGAGAACTAACACGGATCATACCACAGTTGCAGATGAGTTGGCCCAAACAAAGAAGTGATCAAAAAGAATATTTCTGATGTTGTTTTTCACATGTTAGAAGATTTTTGTGCATTGTGAGACTTGTTCAATTTTTTTATACATGTAAATATTTTGATTATTTTTTCCTATGCAGAATTTTTTTTACAGTGTTTGTCTTTTTTACTCTGGTTCTATTTAATTACACTGCTTTCATGATTTAAAAAATTTTTTAGTAAACAGCTCAGTAATCTTTGAGTGTGTCCTTATTCAATAAAAATGCAGACAAAGCCAGAGTCCTCCCAAACTCTCTTCACGCCCTGGCCTCCCACGCCCAGTATAAGGGCTTGTCCCCTGTGCATAGAGAAAGTCTTTCCATCTCCCGACATGTGTGTCTGTTGCCATTCAGTCGCTGAGCCGTGTCCGACTCTTTCTGATCCCGTGGACCGCAGCAGGCCAGGCTCCTCTGTCCTCTACTGTGTCCCAGAGTTTGCTCAGACTCATGTCCATTGAGTTGGTGATGCCACCCAACCATCTCATCCTCTGTCTTCCCCTTCTCCTTTTGCCTTCATCTTTCCCAGCATCAGGGTCTTTTCCAATGAGTCGGCTCTTGGCATCAGGTGGCCACAGTGTGGGAGCTTCAGCCTCAGCAACAGCGTGTGTCCGCCTCACCCTTTCCCATGGTGGTGGGCAGCGTCCTCAGGGTGGCTGTACTAAGATGCAGCCGCCAGCCCCCCGGGTGGGCGTGGGGTGGGGCCAGCCCGGGCCGAGCCAGCAGGGACCGTGTGTGTGTGGATCTGTCCTGTGCGTGCCTGCTACTCCAGACGGACTTTGGAAGGAAGGGACAGAGGGAGGCTCTCAGATCTCAGTGAATTCTGCCTCATTCCCGCCCCGACGGCTGCAGCCCTTCCCGTCGTCCTCAGGAAGGGTAGCAGGTGCGCACGTCCACCCTCTGCTCAGCGCTGTGGGCGCTGAGCCTTTAACATCCTGATTGTTCATGAGACTGAGCAGCTTTTCATGTCGATCAAGCGTTTGTATCTTTTCTGAAAATTGCCTATTTATATGTCCTTTGTGTAATTTTACTTTTGTGCTTTATGTCTTTTTTTTTTCTTAAATGAGTTTTTTGTACGTTTAGGATAGTGATCTTGTTCTGTTATGTGATTTTTTTTCGTTGTTTTCCACACTTGTTTCAGATCTAAATTAACTGTTTTAAAACAGGGGGTGTAAAGTGCATGTCGTCAGCGTGAGGTCAAACATCCGTAAGGATTTGCAGCACGGTGTGCGTTTATTTTACAACCTGGTTTACTTGTTTTTATCAGTCTTAGCTACTTGCTAGTTTGGTGTCACTTTTTTTTTTTTTTTTAGTTCTACCAGTTTATTGCTACCAGCCCGTCTCCCTCCACCCTCATGTAGGCATGCTCAGGCATGTAACCCCGTGGACGCAGCCCACCAGGCTCCTCTGTCCGTGGACTTTTCCAGGCGAGAATACTGGAGTGGGTTACCATCTCCTTCTCCTGTTATTGTCATCTTTGTATGAGAGTTAGATATACAGAAAAGCAAAATTACCGATAAACACAAAAAATTGGCTAATTTTCCTTAACTTCCTTCCTATTCTAGTGGATATTTGAAGAAAAGCATTGATATTTAAAACGTTATTATGATATGGAATGTAAAATCAAAAGATTATAAATATTTCTCACTTATTTCATAGTGATCGAGGATTCCAGCAATCCCATACCAATCCCAGTGTATAATTAGATATTCCTTTAGTTTGCTTTTTGACTGGTCATTACTTACTAAGCAGTAATTTGAGAAGCAGAGACTTCTTTTCAGATGTGCTTAAAAGCTCTTGAAATCACCAAGGGTCTGATGAGGTATCGGCTTGTGGGTGACCACTTTGCTTCCTGACTATGCCTTAGACTGAGAGACTGCCATCTTCTCCAAAGCCCCGATGAAGAAGTGGAGCAGTAGGCCGGCAGAGCCTGAATGATGTCAGCGTTCTATGAAATGAGGCACCTGGACCAGGAGATAGAGGGTCCACGGTGTGCGGAGAGCTCAGCCACGTGACATCGGACAGAGCCAGCTTCTCCTGGTCCTCAGAGCACCTCTGAGACGCAGCTACTGCTGCGTCCTTGCTTCCAGGGGGCACGGAAGCCAGAGAGACGCAGCAACCTTGCCAGGGTCACCCGGGGGTGAAGCCCGGAACTTGTGCTGCCGGCACTGTTGCCACATGGCCTCTCCTCAGTGGTTGTGTTGTTGTTAAGTCGTTAAGTTGTGTCTGACTCTTTGCGACCCCATGGACTGTAGCCCACCAGGCTCCTCTGTCCATGGGATTGTCCAGGCAAGAATACTGGAGTGGGTTGTCATTTCCTTCTCCAGGGAATCTTCCTCACGCAGTGATCAAACCCACATCTCCAACATTGGCAGGCAGATTCTTTACCACTGTGCCACCTGGGAAGCCTGTGATTTTACTGTCATTTATTCAATGTAGCTGAAAACTGAGACACCGGATTGAAGGTTAATTCCTCACATCGTTTGTATATTCCTGAAGAAACCTTCCAATGATCAGTGTTGAGCTTTGGCGCCGTGAAGAAGTGAGCTGTTGGCGTGGTCTGTTTCTGTAGCCATGTGATTCTGTCACTCCGTCTCTCCTAGTCTTTCAAAGATGCCTGCCGCATATTCTACCAAGCAGAGATGGAAGAGCTGGACTTTGTCAGCGCTACGGAGGAGTCCAGAAAGCACATAAACACCTGGGTAGCCGAAAAGACAGAAGGTGAGGACATGTCAGTACTTCTGTTTGCATAGTATTTGAATCAGTCTTGTTATCCATCAGTTCCTTCCCAAGACCAGCAAATGTCAACAGGAATGGGTTTTTTCTATGAATAACTGTAACTTTCAAAATGCACTCCTGAAATGTAATCAGGAATCAATTTCTCTATCTTTCCCCCCTCCTCATCAGTATTTGGTGCACCTCTTCCAGAGCAAACACACTTTGATTTTTTGCTGGTGCAGTAATGTTCATATAGTCTGCCTTCTCACAAAGGGCGGAAGGGAAACTCTGGACGCGGGCTCCACCCCCCTGCCTGTCCAGCGGAGCTCATGTTCTGCGGGTCGCTGAGCATCACTGCAGGACACTCGGTCAAGCCCCGGTCCACCTGCGGTTCTTCGTTCTCGTGCTCGCCACGCTGGCTTCCACCTCTCCCCTTCAGGACAGTCCCCTCACGCTGTAGACCGAACATTCCTTTTTCTGTCACTGTGAATTATCCTGCCCTTATGATTTCTTCATTGTATGTGTTTTATGCAACTCAATGTATCTTTGTGAGTAAAGATTTTAAGGTTTTGGTCGCTGATTTGGCTTTAGGGGCCAGGCTGCCTGTACGGGTTTCCCTGGTGGGTCCGATGGTAAAGAATCCACCTGCCAATGCAAGAGAGGCGGGTTGGATCCCTGGGTCAGAAAGAGCCCTGGAGAAGGAAATAGCAACCTGGTCCAGTATACTTACTTCCCCGGGGAATCCGATGGACGCAGGAGCCTGGTGGGCTGCAGTCCATGGGGTCACAGAGAGTCGGACACAGCTTAGCGAGTGAATAGACAACTCGCTGTCCATGGTTGTCTGGGGGACAGTGAGCCCTCTGGTCAGTGCCTGACTCCTCCAGGGGACGGGCCAGTAAATACTGTGCCCAGCACCTCCCCCAGGGAACCCTGCTAGCTCACTGGCTCTTTAATTCTGCTTTGCAGGTAAAATTAGAGACTTGCTCTCTGCAAATTCAGTTGACCCCATGACTCGTCTGGTTCTCGTGAATGCCATCTACTTCAAAGGAAACTGGGCTGAACAATTTAACAAGGAGCACACCATGGAAAGGCCATTCAAAGTCAGCAAGGTGAACAAGAATGTTTCATCGTAAGGAAGGAGCTTCCTGGAAATGGTCCCTGGGGTCCCCTTGGTTTACAGAGTGTGCGAGCAGGCTGACCTCAAGAAGACTGTGCCTCTTGTGGCCGTGGCGGCCCAGATGTGGATCCTGGCAAACCCTGGCTTCCTCTCTCCTTGCTCCTCCTCTGCTGTATCATCGGGGGGGTCTGTGCGGGGGTGTTCCGTCTTGTATCACACATCCCCCAGGGCAGCTCGCAGGTCTCTGGGCCTCCTAGAACTCCCGAGATCCGGGTCAAACTCGAGACCATGGCTATGAAGCTCCGTGGGCCTGGATTCTAACGTCCATCCCCATCCCGTCAGTAGCTACCAGCACAGACCCCTTTCTCTGCAGGGCCGTCCAGAAGCCTCCTAGCGGTCTCCCCAGCCCGGGTTCCTGGTTCCTGTGTCCCTCCTCTGAGCTCTCGCAGAGCCCGGGGCCTCTCCCAGTGGCTCTGATCTCCCAGAGCCCCTCGGGCCCGGGTGCAGGACCAGGGAGGTTACTTGGAAGTTTTCCTGATGACCCAGGCTGGGCTGAGCGTGGCGGGGTAGGAAGCACAAGTCAGACTGTATTGTATGTTCATTAATTGCATGTGTTGATTCTCGGCCGTGCCGGCTCTCCTGGCTGCAGCCTCTCCTGCAGCTGCCGTGGCGGAGGCCCTCTGGGCTCCGTGCTGGGGCTCCTTCCACTGGCGCTTCTCTTGGGGCCAAGCTCGGGCTCCAGGCCCGTGACCTCAGGAGCTGCGGTCCCGGGCTCTCAGCCCAGGCTCAGTAGCTGTGGCCTGAGGGCTTAGAGCCCCAGGGCTGTGGGGTCTTCCCTGACCAGGGGTGGAGCCTGTGTCTCCTGCATTGGAGGTGGATTATTTACCCCTGAGCCACCAGGGAAGCCCTGATGTCTTTAACATAGAGCCAACATGGTTTGTTCATGGGTCAGCTGTGGGGTGGGGGGACAGGGGCCCAGGACACTGCAGGGTTGACTGGGGAGGAGTGGTGTCGCCATGAGCAGAGATGGGAAAGTATAGATGGAGCAGGTGTGGGGGGAACCGAGCCGCCAGTGTGGAAGCCGACACGAGGCTCCTTTGTATCCAGATGCAGATGTCAGGTAGGCAGGAGCCGGGGAGAGGTCCTGCTGGGAATGTCCGTGCGGAGCCCTCCTGGGTCAGCAGGAGAAGAGAAGCCTGAGGCCTGCGAGCTGGGAACCCGGGGTGGGAGCTGGAGCAGAGCAGATAGCTGACGACGCGGAGCTGGGCTGGGTCTGGAAGACAAGACAGAGTGTGTGTGCCCAGGTGACCGGCTCTGATGAGTCGTCCAGAGTGTCCACGGGTCTCGTTTCCACATGTGGTTTATCCCTTTCCTTTATAGACCGTGGAGAAACCTGTGCCAATGATGTTCAAGAAGTCCACCTTTAAAATGACCTACATTGGAGAGATAAGCACCCAGATCCTGGTGCTTCCGTACGTCGGCCAAGAGCTGAACATGGTCATCCTGCTGCCCAGTGAAAGCACCGACTTGAACACGGTAACCGGGCATCCTCGGCCCCGGGGCCCGGGCTCTCATCCGGATCCCTGCCGGTCACTGGGCTCCGGGAACTCGTGTGCAGCTGGCAGGCCGCCCCGGGCCCGCAGGGCGCAGAGTGTGGGTCACAGCGGACAGTCCCTGGTGCAGCGCTGCTGCAGACCCTGAGATCTTCTACCTTCTCCTTCAGGTGGAGAAGGCCCTGACCTACGAGAAATTCATCGCCTGGACGAAGCCAGATGTGATGGACGAGGAGGAGGTGGAGGTGTTCCTGCCCCGGTTCACACTGGAGGAGAGTTACGACATGGGGGGCGTCCTCC
This sequence comes from Cervus elaphus, assembly GCF_910594005.1. Classification (NCBI taxonomy): domain Eukaryota; kingdom Metazoa; phylum Chordata; class Mammalia; order Artiodactyla; family Cervidae; genus Cervus; species Cervus elaphus. The sequence goes on along the minus strand of NC_057821.1, from coordinate 50,669,917 downwards.
GGAACCTGGGCATGACCGACGCGTTCGATGCGTCCTGCGCCGACTTCACCGGGATGTCGTCCCGGCGAGGCTTGCACCTGTCCAAGGTGTTGCACAAGTCCTTCGTGGAGGTCACCGAGGAGGGCACGGAGGCCGCGGCCGCCACGGGGGCCGTGGTCATGATGCGCTGCTTACGGATCGTGCCCCGGTTCTGTGCAGACCGGCCCTTCCTCTTCTTCATCCAGCACGGCAAGACCGGGGCCATCCTGTTCTGCGGCCGCTTCTGCTTGCCATGACAGGGTGCTGGTGGCGCCCCGGTGCTCCTCACCACTGTCCCCGATGTCTGGAAGAGCTGCAACCCCAGTGACCTTGGCGAAGGTCCACAAATAAAGGGCTGATGGAGATCGCCTGAGTGTGTGTGTTTGTGTGCCCGTGTGGTCTCGTGTCCCGCGCCTACTCGGAGCTGCAGCCACCATCGGAGGCGGGCGCTCGGTGGTCATGCCGGCAGGAAGCACGGCTGCCTGCTCTCTGGGCCCGCCCTCCGCCCGCCCCGTCCAGGCCCTCTAGGAGAGCGCTGTCTGCTCCGGGCCTGGAAGGATGAGCGGGCCTTCCCTGTCTCCTCTGAGCGAAGCAGGGGATAAAGCAGCCGCAGGGAGGGGGAGCAGGCCTCAGAGACCCCCGAACCTGAGCCCTCCAGAAACCAGCAGAAGAGGGGAGGGCCGTGACCGAGACGGGAGACGTCCGTCCCCGAACCACTGCGTCTGCATTGGAGGGTCTGTGATCAGAGGCCTGTTCTAGTGCTTGCCGTCCACGCTCCCTGAGCATGTCCAGTTGCCCCCAGGGGTCAGCGATGAGCAGACAGTTCCTGCTCAGGAGAAGGAGGCCTTCAGACCACGTCATGATGCGTGCCGGGTGACCTTCCATCCTGCCGCTGGTACTGGAGAAAAGAGGCGGCTAAGGTTTCAACCAGTGCATCCCAAAGGAGATCAGTCCTGAGTGTTCACTGGAAGGACTGATGCTGAAGCTGAAGCTCCAATGCTTTGGCCCCCTGATGCGAAGTATTGATTCATTTGGAAAGACCTTGATGCTGGGACAGATTGAAGATAGGATGAGAAGGGGCCGACAGAGGATGAGATGGTTGGATGTCATCACTGACTCAATGGACATGAGTCTGAGTAAACTCCGGGAGTTGGTGATGGACAGGGAGGCCTGGCGTGCTGCAGTCCGTGGGGTTGCAATAGTCGGACACGACTGAGCGACTGAATTGCACGAAGGTTCCTGCAGCCGCTTGTGTTCCCTGCTGTGATGGGGGACCTGCGCCCGGACGATGCTGAGGTTCAGGAGGAGAGCGGTTAGGTGTCCACTGGCCTCCTTGAGGCGTCATCCAGAGCTGGGCTCCCTCTAACCTAACGGTGTGACCAAATTCTCAGCCTGTCTCTAGTCCGCTGTCTCTGCTGTGCCCACATCAGCGCCTGAGCCTCGTGGAGAGACAGGCTGTGGAGACGCTGCCCTTGGGAGCGGGCGGGATGGCGGCCCAGCGGCGTCAGCGCACCCCCCCCCACCCCGAGTCTGTGCCCAAGGCTCCATCCTACCACTGTATGCTCCTCAATCCCCTGCGGGACATATCCCCTGACCCCCACTGCCACCTCCCGGGACCTCCCAGGTCATTCTCAGAGGAACTGTTCTCTAACATCACCGAGAATACCCAGATCTAAAATGCGATTTCCCCCTGCCTCTGGCTAAAGAGCATTAACGTTTGTACATAATCATATCCCTCAGGCAACCTCACCATCCCTTTAGAAATCTGTCCAGACACTGTGGTTGATGGTACCCACACAAAATCAAGTCAATGAGAATGAGGCTGCTCTAAGGCCAGTCACCTAGTGGGAACCATGCAGAACACGGAAGCTCCACCATAAAGTACGTCCGGAGTGAAGTGTCTGCCGTGACTTTCTTGGGGAATGTGTGTGGCTGCCACCATCTACATATTTTCTCATGACATCTAGGAAGGACCTCAGAGCACTCCTGTCTCTCATCGCCTGTGAGGCACCTCAGCTCGGAGGTCGTGTCCTCAGCCAAGTGCCCAGCCCAGTGCCACGCTTGTGGGAGATGCCGAGACGTCCCTGCTGTGTGAGTTGACAGTCTTCATTATGCAAGGATGGAGGACTCATGGAGGAAACAAATTTATAGGGAGAAAGGTCTTCAAGTTATAAAAGAAACAAGTTTAGAGAGATGAGGGTCTTCAAAGTTATGGAAGAAAATACTTTAGAGGGGCAGAGGTCTTCAAATTTAAGGTAAAACAAGTTTAGAGGGAGAAAGCTCTCCAAAGTTCTGGAAGAAGAGGTTTAGTGGGAGAAAGGTCTTCAAAGCTAAGGAAAAAACAAGTTGAGAGGGAGAAAGATCTTCAAAGTGAAGGAAGAAAAACGTTTAGAGGGAGAAAGGCCTTCATAGTTCTGAAACCTTTGCAGAACAGGGCCATGCTCAGCATTGCTCTTTGTAGGCTGCTGAGAAATGGCATCTGAGAGCCCGCAGACTGAGCTGCTGGCACGGTCTTTTGCTAACAATACCCCTATAGGACTCACTGGGCTGAGAGGAGGCCAAGAGGGACGACCTTGCTAATGCTGGGAGATGGTGTTTGGACAGGTTACCCAGACCTGTTGGGGTGCACTTGCCAGAAACCAACTCTGTTTCCTCTCTAGAGCTGAAAGTCAGATCATGAAATAAAGACTTTGAAAAACATAGAAACCTCCTTTCTGGATAGAGTTTGAAAATTTCCGAAAATGCTTCCTTCTAGGGGTCTTGTTTTCCTGTTTTGGGCAGGATCCTTCAGATTCAACCAGATACGGAATTATTTTTCACATACAATGCTACTTTCTTAAAATAATCAGATAAGGAAAATTCAGATGGAAAAGATAGCATTTCAAAATCTCTTGATTTGTAATTGATTGTTCAAAGGACTTCATGTCCCCTATGTAACTTTTTGGGAGTTCTTAGGTGGCTCAGAGGGTAAATTATCTGCCTGCAGTGCTGGAGACCCATGTTCAATCCCTGGGTTGGGAAGATCCCTTGGAGAAGGGAACAACCACTCACTCCAGTATCCTTGCCTGGAGAATCCCATGGACCGAGGAGCCTGGCAGGATATAGTCCATGCATCTACTGTTGGGAGAAGAGGGAGAAAAAATGAAGAGCACTTTTTCTCATTTCGAGCTCACTTTTTTCATCCTTGGTTAAACCTATCTTCAACCACGGGGATACAAGCCAGAGGGAGGGGAGTCCCTCAGGCCTCAGCACACAGAGGCTGCCCGCGTCCGTGGTAGAGGTGAAGCCCTCTTCTCAGGAGCACAAAGGCCCAGAGCTGTGGACGGCCCTGGTTCCGTGCACAGCGGGGAGAGTGTCCTGCTGCCTCCCGGAGGAAGCGCCCTCAGTGAGGCCTGCAATGCCTGGGCCCCGAAGCAGCGTCTCTGAGAGCAGGCAGAGGGCAGGGCGTCGCTGGCGGGCCTGCGGGCCGCCTGCCTCTCCTCCTGGGTCAGAGGCGTTCCCCGGGGCATCTGCCCTGATGGCTGCGCACATCAGGGGAGGCTGGGGCCAGAGCTGCGTCCAGGCGGCCGCCCCTGGATCAGGGCTCACCTGGACTCCCCGTGGAGAGAGAGGCCAGTGGCAGGACGAAGCCTCTGCCTTCTGTCCTTCCTTGCAGACACTTCGAACGAGGCCTGGCTCCCAGACAGCTGGACGCTAACTCCTGGGCAGGAGGACAGCTGGTGTGTGGGCCCAAGGATGGCCAGAGCTGCGAGCCTCTCTGGGAAGAAGTACCCGATTCAGGGGGTTGCGGGGACCCGACACCCTTCTCTTGCACTTCAGAGTGCTGAGCCGTGACCTCTGCCTCTCCTCTGACACACCAGGTTCTGACTCGGAGAACCGGGCATGACACGAACAAATAAATGCCCTGAACCCAGCACCTGGCTAGGAGCACACTGAAAAAACACAGTGAATGAGTTCAGGGCACATCGTTCTTCACAAACCTCTGCTCGCTCTGGGTGTTCTGTGTCTTACCCTTGAGCTCACAGGGCAGGAACACCCGAGACTCTGGGACGGGTCCTGCAGTGTTTCTGCAAAGAAAACAGTCTGTGGATCGTCCTGAAGCAGAGCCCGCCACGCACATGCTCTGAGGTGTGGGGGTGAGGAGCTGGGGCGGGGGCTGATAAGACAGGTGTGCGGATCAGAGGAAGTCTTCTGGATTTAGGATCTGAGCAGTTTTCCAGGTGGGAAAGCCACTTACATGTGGGAGGTTTGAGCGAGGACAAATCCGGGGAACTGAAGTCACGCTCAGGAGGCGCACGGACCCGGGCAGCCGACTGCCCAGCACTTTATGTGCGGGACCCCGGAACCCCCGGGCGCCCTGCTCTGCGTTCCGTGTGCTGGGTGCAGCCCTTCCCGATCTGGCCTGGTATGGATTTCAAGGCTCCTTCCTGCCACTGTCTTCTCTTCAATCCCTTCCGGGACACATCCCCCGGCCCCCACCAGCACCTCCCGGGACCACCCAGGTCATTCTCAGAGGACCTGTACTCTGACATCTGCGGGAAGACCCGCATCTAAAATGCTGTTTCTCCCTGTGTCTGGCTGAAGAACGTTAACATCTGTGCATAATCGCATCCCCCAGGAAACCTCACCAGCCTTTAGAAATCTGTCCAGACACTGCAGTTGCTGGTATGGACACAAAATCAAGTCAAGGAGAATGAGGCTGTCCTAACCTAGTGGGGAACACAGAAGCTCCTCCATATAGGCCATCCGGAGTGAAGTGTCTGCCGGGGACTTTCTTGGGGAATGTGTGTGTGGCTGCCACCATCTAGATGTTTTCTTATAACATCTAGGAAGGACCTCAGAGCACTTCTGGTCTCTCATCACCTGTGAGGCACCTCAGCTCGGAGGTCGTGTCCTCAGCCAGGCACCCAGCGCCCAGCCCTGTGCCCCGCTCGTGGGAGACGCCGAGACATCCCTGCTGTTTGAGTTGACAGTCTTCATTATGGAAGGATGCAGCACTCACGGAGGAAACAGGTTTAGAGGGAGAAAGGTCTTCAGGGTGACGTAAGAAACAAGTTTAGAGAGATAAAGGTCTTCAAAGTGAAGGAAGAAAAATATTTAGAGGGAGAAAGGTCTTCAAATTTATGTAAGAAAGAGGTTGAGAGGGACAAGATCTTCAAAGTTAAGGAAAAAGCAAGTTCAGAGGGATAAGGTTCTTCAAAGTTAAGGAAGAAAAACCTTCAGAGGGAGAAAGGTCTTCAAAGTTAAGGAAGAAACAAGTTGAGAGGGATAAAGGCCTTCAAAGTTCAGGAAGAAAACAGCTTAGAAGCAGTAAAGTCTTCAAAGTGACAGAAGAAAGAAGTTGAGAGCGAGAAAGGTCTTCAAAGTTCTGAAACCTTTGCAGAACAGGGCCATGCTCAGCATTGCTCTTTGTAGGCTGCTGAGAAAAGGCATCTGAGAGCCGCAGGCAGAGCTGCAGGCACGGTCTTTTGCTAACAATACCCAGACAGGACTCACTGGGCTGAGAGTCAGGAGGCCAAGAAGGACAGACCTTGGTGGTGGTGGGAGATGGTGCTCTGATGGGTTACCCAGACCTCTTGGGGTGCGCTTGCCAGAAACCAATTTTGTTTCTTCTCTAGAGCTGAAAGTCAGATCATGAAATATAGACTTTGAAAATCACGGAAACCTCCTTCCTTCTGGACGGTGTTGGAAAACTTCTGACATAGCTTCCAGAAAATCTCTTATAACTGTTGATTGCATTGACACTAGGTTATCCACATTGCATTCCTGGGTCAGGAAGATCAATGCCTTGTTTTTCCTTTTTTGGCAGGATCCTTCAGATTTAACCAGATAGGGAAAGATTTGTCAGATACAATGCTACTTTCCTAAAAGGAATCACATATGGAAAATTTAGTTGGAAAAGGTAACATTTCAAAATCTTTTGAGTTTTAATTATTGTCAGAAGGATTTCAGGTCCCCTATGTGTGTTTCTGGGGCTTCTCTGGTGTCTCAGACGGTAAAGAATTGGCCTGTGATGGCAGATACCCAGGTTCCATCCCTAGGTCAGGAAGATCCCCTGGAGAAGGGAAAGGCTACCCACTCCAGCATTCTGGCCTGCAGGATTCTATACATGAACCATACAGTCCATGGGGTCGCAGAGCCAGACACGACTGAGTGACTTTCACTCTCACCCCGCCGTGGCTCCAGCTTCTGTCCTCAGCTGTGACTCTTTGACACACAGACGCGACTGGGCCGGTGAATCCCGCATGCGGCTCCCAGCACCTACATCCCATATCCTGCTCTGTTCCTGCTTGTCTCCTGGACACCTTCACCTAATGCTCCTCAGACAACATGAGTCCTCTTGGACAGGAGATGTGGGCTTGATCCCTGGGTCGGCAAGTTCCGCTGGTGCAGGAAATGAAAAGCCTACGAGTGGATTTTCAGTCCATGGTGGGCTACAGTCCATGGCGTCTCAAGGAGGCCGACACGACTGACGACTAAGCACAGCAATTCTGCACTAGAGCCCTGACGCTCCCCTTCCCCAGAGGCTCCTCTCAGTTAACACGTCACAACGAGCACAGGTACCTGAGGTAGACGAGTAAGTGGCACCTGCATCTCCAGCCCTTCCCTGGCCCCTTGCCCCCAGTCCACCTGGTCCTCACATCCTGTGATGCCCGCCGTCTCATCAGCTCTGGGCAGCACCCCGTCACTGCGGCGCTGCCCAGGCTCAGGCCCGCCTGGCTGTGCCCTGGTCCCCAGAGCCGCGTCCTCAGGGCCCCTGGGGCCTGTCCCACGGCACCCAGTCCCTCCACAGGGCCGGTGCTGGAGTCAGAACGGACACGGGAGGGAGGGGGGAGGAAACGGATGAAAGCAGGAATCATGTCACTCGTCCAGTCTGAAGCTCACAATGGTTCCCCATGCTGTGGTTCAGCGCTCAGTCGTGTCCGACTCTTTGCGACCCCGTGGACTGCAGCCGCCAGGCGTCCCTGTCCATCATCGTCTCCCGGAGCTTGCTCAAACTCATGTCCATGGAGTCAATGATGCCATCCAACCATCACATCCTCTGTCCTCGCCTTCTCCTCCGGCCTCCAGTCTTTCCCATCATCAGGGTCTTTTCCAATGAGTCAGCTCTTCCCATCAGGTGACTAAGGTATGAGAGTTTCAGCTTCAGCATCAGTCCTTCCAGTGAATATTCAGGATTTGTTGCATTTAGGATTTTCTGGTTTGATTGCCTTGCACTTCAAGGGACTCTCAAGAGTCTTTTCCAACACCACAGCCCCATGACTGACAGACATAGCGGCCTCCAGCTTCTCTCCCGTCCAGCCCTGCCCAATCCTTCCAGCCCTGCCTGCCGCACCTTGGCTGCTCCGGCCCACACCCTCTGCGGGGTCCTGAGTGTACCTCGGGGAGAGGGAGCCCTTTCCCACCAGTGACTCCGCCTGGTTGGTTCCTCCTCCAGCCTCCCCCTGGACCTCACCCCTCCCTCGGCCCGGCTCCTCTGTCACCCGGGAGCCAGCCCAAGCCCCACAGCATCACCAGCTCCGTCCTTCTGGCCCCATCGCGCCGGTTATGTGCCCATCAGAGCCGCCACCCGCTGCACCGACACAACCCCTTTCCCCTCCCTCTGAACAGACAGAAGAGGAAGGGCGTGTTTGATCACTTTCATCTCTCGCCTCTTTTGTGACCTGATAGAGTCCTGGGTACAATAAGCGTCCAACACATGGAGCCTGGGGTTTTCCAGCTCTGCTACCTAGCGGGCCTGTGGGGGAAGGAAGATGCTAAGATGCCTTTGCTCCATGTGCAGTCCTAACTGTGGCCCTGCCATCTGGCTTGGCCAGGTCCGGCCCGCCCCTCCCTCTCGGCCCCGCCCTGCGGCCCGGCCGCCCCGCCCCTCTGGCCCAGGTATTTGGGCCCTGCTAGCCGGGTCCCTGCGCAGCCCTCTCCTGCCTCCCTAGGTACCTGAGGGGCGGTGGGGCTGAGGCACCGGCCTGCTCCAGGCGGAAGGCGGGCGGGCCGGGCGAAGGCTGGCCCTGCGCTGGGCTTCCTTTCGGATCCAGTGGCCGCGGCGGACGTCACGACGCTGGGAGTGTGGATCCTGGACCCCGCGCCCGCTCGAGGTCCTCTGAAACTGTATGCTTCTTACTGGCATGTGCATTGAATGGAGAAGAGCTGTCCCTTAATGTAAAAGTCCCACTAGATTGTTGGTCGATCTCTTTGATATCTGCAATGTCATGATAAACTGCTTAAAATTGGTCTCCCCCCGCCCTTTTTTTTTTTTTTTTTTGCTTTTTTGTGACTAAGACTTCTTTACCCTTCTTATGATTGACTGGTAAGGACGTTTATGTTATTACAAAATGATCATGAAAGTCAGCTTATGATTATCTGACGGGTTATTTTCAAATTCTCACCTCAGGACAAATCAGAAGGATCTTAGTATATTCTATCAGTGTTTGGACATTATTTCCCAGTTGACAGAGGAACCAGGTAATAAGCGAAGAAGTGGTTTTAAACGCGAAAGTGTTGTCTCACTCTGCTACAGAAATAGTCTGTAGGCTGGTGAGCATGTGTTCAGCTTCTGTTTCTAGTTTTGTTGCTCAGTGGCTGAGTCGTGTCCGGCTCTTTGTGACCCCATGGACTGCAGCCCGCCAGGCCTCCCTCATCATCAACTCCCAGAGTTTATCCAAACTCATGTCCACTGAGTCAGTGATGCCATCCCACTAACTCATCCTCTGGCGTCCCCTTCTCCACCTGCCTTCAATCTTCCCCAGCATCAGGGTCTTTTCAAATGAGTCAGTTCTTCCCATCCAGTGGCCAAAGAATTGTGTTTCAGCTTCAGCATCAGTCCTTCGAATGAATATTCAGGGCTGATTTCCTTTAGGAAGGACTGCTTGAAACTCCTTACTGTCCAAGAACTCTCAAGTGTCTTGTCCAACACCACAGTTCAAAAGCATCATTTCTTCGGCACTCAGCTTTCTTTGTAGTCCAACTTTCACATCCATACATGACTACTGGGAAGACCATAGCTTTGACAAGACAGATCTTTTTGGGAACGTAATGTCTCTGCTTTTTAATATGCTGTCTAGGTTGTTCATGGCTTTTCTTCCAAGGAGCAACAATCTTTTAATTTCATGGCTGCCGTCTCCATCCACAGTGTTATTGGAGCCCCAAAAATAAAGTCAGCCACTGTTTCCACTGTTTCCCCATCTATGTGCCATGAAGTGATGGGACCAGATGCCATGATCTTAGTTTTCTGAATGTTGAGCTTTATGCCAACTTTTTCATTCTCCTCTTTCACTTTCCTCAAGAGGCTTTTACGTTCTTCACTTTAAGCCATAAGGGTGGTGTCATCTGCATATCTGAGGTTCTTGATATTTCTCCCAGCAGTCTTGATTCCAGCCTGTGCTTAATCCAGCCCTGTGTTTCTCATGATGTACTCTGCAAGTAAGTTGAATAAGCAGGGTTACAATATACAGCCTTGACGTTCTCCTTTCCCTTTTTGGAACCAGTGTGTTGTTCCATGTCCATTTCTAACTGTTGCTTCCTAACCTGCATATGGGTTTCTCAAGAGGCAGGTCGGGTGGTCTGGCGTTCCCATCTCTTTCAGAATTTTCCAGTTTATTGTGATTCACACAATCAACGGCTTTGGCACAGTCAATTAAACAGAAATCGATGTTTTCCTGGAACCCTCTTGGTTTTTTGATGATCCAACGGATGTTGGCAATTTGATCTCTGGTTCCTCTGCCTTTTCTAAATCCAGCTTGAACATCTGGAGGTTCACCGTTCATGAACTTTTGAAGCATGGCTTTAGATTTGAGCATTACTTTCCTAGCGTGTGAGATGAGTGCAATTGTGTGGTAGTCGGAGCATTCTTTGGCATTGCCTTTCTTTGGGATTGGAACGAAAGCTGACTTTCTCCCGTCCTGTGGTCACTGCTGAGTTTTCCAAATCTGCTGACATACTGAGTGCAGCACTTTCACAGCGTCATGCTTTAGGATTTGAAATAGCTCAACTGGAATTCCATCACCTCCACTAGCTTTGCTGGTAGTGATGCTTCCTAAGGCCCACGTGACTGCACATTCCAGGAAGTCTGGCTCTTGGTGAGTGATCATGCCATCGTGATTATCTTAGTCATGAAGATCTTTTTTGTATAGTTCTGTGTATTGTTGCCACCACTTCTGACTATCTTCTGCTTCTGCTAGGTCCATAGCATTTCTGATCTTTCTTGTGCCCATCTTCGCTTGAAATGTTCCTTTGAAAGAAGTGAAAAGTGAAAGTGAAGTCACTCAGTCGTGTCCTCCTCTTTCCAACCCCATGGACTGTAGCCTACCAGGCTCCTCGGTCCATGGGATTTTCCAGGCATGAATACTGGAGTGGGTTGCCATTTCCTTTCCCAGTGGATCTTCCCGACCTAGGGGTTGAACCTGGGTCTCCCGCATTGCAGGCAGATGCTTTACTGACTGAGCTGCCAGGGAAGCCCCTTGGTATCTCTCACTTTCTTGAAGAGATCTCTAATCTTTCCCAATCTATTGTTTTCATGTATTTCCTTGCACTGGTCACTGAGGAAGGCTTTCTTGTCTCTCCTTGCTATTCCTTAGAACTCAAAGTTCAAGTGGCTCTATCTTTCCTTTTCTCCTTTGCTTTTCACTTCTCTTCTATTCACAGCTATTTGTAAGGCTTTCTCAGGCAGCCTTTTTGCTCTTTTGCATTTCTTTTTCTTGGGGATGGCTTTGATCCCTGTCTCCTGTACAATATCATGAACCTCCATCCATAGTTCTTCAGGTACTCTGTCTATCAGATCTAATCCCTTGAATCTATTTATCACTTCCACTGTATAATCGTAAAGGATTTGATGTAGGTCATAACTGAAGGGTTTAGTGGTTTCCCTACTTTCTGCAATTTAAGTCTGAATTTGGCAATAAGGAGACCGTGATCTGAGACAAAGTCATCTCCCGGTCTTGTTTTTGCTGACTGTATAGAGCTTCTCCATTATTGGCTGCCAACAATATAATCAATCTGATTTTGGCATTGACCATCAGGTGATGTCCATGTGTAGAGTCCTCTCTTGTGTTGTTGGAAGAGGGTGTTTGCCATGAGCAGTGTGTTCCCTTGGCAAAACTCTATTAGCCTTTGCCCTGCTTCATACTGAAAGGAGGGGGATCACAGATCCCATGGGACCACCCACACTCTACCCTGCCTGCCGCCAGACCAGGAGGCTCCTCCATATGCTGGTTCTTTAGGAAAAAAAAACAAAAAAACTGCTCTCCCCTAGATCACTCACATCCTGCCATGTAAACAATTTCCAACCTTGTTTTATGTTTTCTCCTCAATATAACGAACATCCCAGAATTGTCAGGCATTTGTGGAAAGCCTGTGTATGAAAGAGATCCAAATATTATAAACACCAACCACAGCAACAAAAACCCCAGGAGAAGAGAGACGTTTCAAGGAGCAGAAGACAACCCAGCAGACTGTGTTGACACTCTCCAGGGAACTGGAGCAGAGAGCAGGAAAGAGCGGGAGAGGACAGGGAGTCTCTAGCAATTAGGGATAAAATGGCTAAGGTTGCAGAAGAGCAGCAGAAAAATTGGAAGAGAAAGTCAAGTGGGTCTTCCAGAAAATGAAGAAAACACCATGGAGATGGAAAATGCAGGAGAGGAGGGCAGATGACTGCAGAGCTCTCTGCCCGCAGCAGGCAGCCACGCCTTCCCAAGTGCCCCGCAGATAAGAGCTTCTGCACATGCCAGGAGGAGGTGCAGAAAAGAAGAGCCCGTCCACAGGGGTGACAAGGGCATTAAAAGTGCCCAGAGGGGAAGGGAAGTTCCTTGAGTTGTCAGGCTGAAGAAGGCAGGGGTTGTCCCTCAGTCGATTCTGACCCCTTGGGACCCATGGACTGTACCTTGCCAGGCTCCTCTCTCATGGACAGAGCATTCTTCGGGCAAGAATACTTGAGGGCGTTGTCATGTCCTTCTCCAAGGGATCTTCCTGACCCAGGGATCGAACCCAGGTCTCCCGTATTGCAGGCAGATTCTTTACCGTCTGAGCCACGAGGGAAGCCAGGTTGAAAGGGCCCACAAATGCGCAGCCAAATGAACAAAGCCGGCCCATCTGGGGACAGACACAGCGATGGGACATTGAGACTACCGGAGATAGAGGTCAGAGGTCATGCGCTTCCGCCTACTGGGGAGGGTGTGGGTAGGGACTGGGGTGCTGTGTCTCCAGACTTCAGGCTGGGAAGCCACAAGGCAGAGCCTCTGAGGTCCAGTCCAGAGGCACAGTGACCTGCGGACCACTCCGTCACAAGGGAGGCTGGAATGAAGATGTGCCCAGTGATGCTGGAAGTCAGGATGTGTGCATTCTGTCAGAACATCCTCGGACCCTTCGCTTCCCCAAAGTAGGGAGGAAACCATGAAGGGGGGAGCACGGGGGCCAGCGAGGAGAGGGCGGGGGTCCAGAGTGGACCGTGCGCAGCGGGCGGGGATGAGCGCGGGAGCCGCAGGGCCCGGGAGAGGCGGGGCAGCCCCTACGTCTCCGAGTGCTCCTGCCTGTGAGGAAGGTGGGGCCGGGGGTGAGCGCTTCGCCTGGCGACCCGTCTCCAGGCCGCGTGTGAGCAGCCTAGGGGTAACGCGTTGAGATTACTTTATCACCAGAGAGGCTTTAAAACAAGCCTTACTGTCACCTTAGTGAAAGTTAAAGTCACTCAGTCGTGTCCGACTCTGAGACCCCATGGACTATGCAGTCCATGGAGTTCTCCAGGGCAGAATGCTGCAGTGGGCAGCCGTTCCCTTCTCCAGCGGATCTTCCCAACCCAGGGTCGAGCCCAGGTCTCCCACACCGCACGCGAGTTCTTTACCAGCTGAGCCACAAGGGAAGCCCAAGAATCCTGGAGTGGGTAGCCTATCCCTTCTCCAGCGGATCTTCCCAGCCCAGGAATCGAAGTGGGGTCTCCTACTTTGCTGGCAGATTCTCGACCTACTGAGCCACTAGGGAAGTCCATGGGTCTATTTTATCTTTGTTATATCTTCTTATACCTTTCCTAAAGGTGATAAAGCACTTTCCTGATAGCTCAGGTGGTCAAGAATCTGCCTGCAATGCAGGAGACCCTGGTTCGATTCTTAGGTCGGGAAGATCCCTTGGAGAAGGGATAGACTACCCACTGCAGGCTTCTTGGGTTTCCTTGTGGCTCTGCTGGTAAAGAATCCGCCTGCAATGCGGGACACCTGGGTTTGATCATTGGGTTGGGAAGATCCCCTGGAGAAGGGAAAGGCTACCCACTCCAGTATTCTGGCCCGGAGAATTCCATGGACTGTATGTCCATGGGGTTTAAAGAGTCGGACACGACTGAGTGACATTCACTTTCACTTTCTTGAATACCTTTGTTCTTGACTTAAGTACAGCTGCTGAAATACATTTCATAGACATTGTACTGGTTTGTGCACTTTGAAATGTCTTTGAGGCTTCCCAGGTGGCTCAGTGGGGAAAATCCACCTGCCAATGCAGGAAACTCAGGTGGATCTCTGGGTCCAGAAGATCCCTGGAGGAGTCCATGGCAATCCACTCTAGTATTCCTGCCTGAAGGATCCCATGGACAGAGGAGCCTGGCGGCTCTAGTCCACGGGTCATAAAAGAGTCACACAGGATTTAGTGACTAAGCAGCAACAGCAATTCTTAATTACACTGGAAATACCGGGGTACCGCTTCGCAGCATCATTTGCACAGTGTGAGAAGAAATTCCTATCTTACTTTGTCAGTATTGGAAATGAATGGCTCTCAAACTTTTAAAGGTTCTGTTTTAAAAAGGATGTCTTCAGTTTGCTCTCCACCCATCTCTGTGTGTGTCTTTTTTGGGGAGAGGGGGCGCTGCCATATGATGAAGGGTGGACTGCAGAGTCATGACCTGGTGATCAGCTCTCACTCTGCTGCGGGGAGCCCAGCACAACTAAGCTGCTTTTCAAATCAGCTCTTTTGGAGCCCATTTCACTCCATTCTTTCCCCAGTTTAAAGACTGCTTCCTAGATTCTGGCTGCTCTGCAGCTCACCATCTGATAGTTTGCTAATCATGCTCACTTTGTGTTGTTTCTGATAACTTTCCTTTGCATTGTTCCTGAGTTGAGTCTGCAAGTCCTAAACTATCAGAGCAATTCACTCCAGCCCTGGGTGCCAGGACTCTCCTGAGGTCCTGCCTCTGGTGTTCTGTCTCAGTGCCCCGGGGAGTGCCCGAAGCATCGCTTCCTGTTTGATTTCCGGGCCTGTATCAGCGTGGGTTGTTCACTTATCTCATGATTGATGTATTTCCTGCTGTCAGAGTATCCTGAATAAACCTCTGGGCCTCACTGCTTCTTTCCTTCCTGTTCACTTTAGTGATTTTAGAGGGAGTGGGCATGCTCTCACCTTTAATGACCATCGGGAACTGTTATCAGTGGAGAAAAAGAACTATTACCGGCCTCGCTGTGGCCTTTGAAGACGAGTCAACTTCTGCTTTTCCTGTATCAGTGTGAAGGTGTTGGATGTTAAGGCCTGCCCTGGCGGCTCAGTGGAAATAATCCTTCTGAAAAGCAGGGGCCTCAGGTTCAATCCCAGGGTTGGAAAGACCCCCTGGAGAAGGAATGGCAACCCACTCCAGTATTCTTGCCTGGAAGATCCATGGTCAGAGGGGCCAGCTAGGCTGTAGCCCATGGAGTCACAATAGAGTCAGACAGGACTTAGCTACTAATCAAGTGGGATATTAAAGATGGAAGAGAATGTGTGGGGGAGTGTTTCCTCTCCTCTACGATCTTCCTGGCTGGTCTAGTAATTAAATTGACCTAAGACAAATCAATAGCAGAAAACCAACCCCACTGAATTTTGTGCGTAGGGGAACCTCGAAGATACAAGACTCAAGAAGGGACAAGGCAGGCAGCTTTCACTGTGTGTGAAGATTTGACAAAACAAGGGGGTTTTGCTTGGGGTAACAGGTTCGTGAGTGACAGGGTTTGTTGGTTTCTTGTACAGCCTATTCAGCCTTGCGTTCCCCTCTTTGGCGGTAAAGATGTCTCTCTACCTCCTGGTCCAGGGAGGGTATTTGCACATGGAGATTTATTTTCAGCTTTCAGGGGGAGCAGAAGAAGGGCAGAGATGCTTTTTGCAACAGCTGTTTCTCAAGTCTCCTTAATTCAGAGCAATCACTGTGCTACAGTGGAGTGTTGTGGGGTGAGCTGCCCTGCACCCCATCAGGAGCACAGATTACCTGGTGCCTCCCCGTCCTCATGCAGGGAGCTGACGCAGGGCCTGGAGGGGGCTGCCAGCCTGCAGGCCCTGCGACTTGGGGCCCTTTCCTCAGGCTCACCTGCTCTCTTTTCCCAGGACGGTGTCTATCACGGACGCGGCTTTCTGGTGAAGAGCTGGGGTCTCTCAGCTCTCATCCCTTCCCACCACACACAGAAAGGCCCTGAACGCTCATGCACCCCCGCCCATCCCCACAGTGTCCTGTTCTGGACCAGACGCCCTCCGTGACGGGGCTGTGACCTCTGAGGCCGGGCCCCACAGGTGGACTTGGGCGCGTCCCAAGGCCCTTGTCCAGATCAGGTGACAGGGCCTGGGCAGGGTCAGCAGGGGAAACCCCGAGGACACCGAGTTTTGGGCGTGTACCTGTTTGCTCATCAAAGCAGAGCGTTAGCACTCACAACAGTCAGAGCAGATGAGACGCGGTCGACCTGTGGCCTGAATTTACGTGACACTGGTTTTAAATCCATCCTTTCAGACTCGCCACAATGGATGCGCTGTCAGAAGCAAAAGGCACCTTTGCCTTGACCCTTCTGAAAAAGCTGGGTGAAGACAACTCGAAAAATGTGTTTCTCTCACCCCTAAGCATCTCCTCTGCCCTGGCCATGGTCCTCATGGGGGCCAGGGGCAACACCGCAGCCCAGATGTCCCAGGTAAGTTCGGGTAGCCGGTTCTGGGTGGCGACAGATGCTGTTTCTTTGGCCGGTGAGCCGATGTCCACGTTCTGAATCCCAGAGGCCTTGCTCGACAGACAGGCCTCGCTCCCCATCTGCCCCGTCCCTGGGCCTCCCTCTCTTCTCTGGCTGGTGGCCTGGGGCTCCTGACTGCGCAGCACCCGATTCCAGCAGGACAGGCTTGAATGAGCAAGCGTTCATCGAGCCTCTGCTCCGACCCGCTGCCCAAGGCCCTGCTGGCCGAGGCCCGTCCTGCCAAGACGCCCAGAGCCAGCCCCGAGTGGGCTGCACGGGGTGTGGACGTCAGCTCCTGGGCCACAGTGGCGGCGGGGTGCTGACCTCTGCCCCGTGGGGGTCACAGCCCTCCCTCATGGGGGTGCCCTTACCCCTCCCAGGGCCGGGGGTCCAGAGGGTCTCCAGGTATACCAGAGTCCTGATCCCCCTCCTTGAGCCTGGGCCTTGAGTTTGACCTCTGCCCTAAGGCCATCACTTTCAGGGTCCTCTGCCAGCTGGAGAGGCTGGGAGTGAGAAGCATTTGCACTCTCCACCCAGCAAGTGTTAGGATGCAAATACGGGGGTGCTCACGCTCAGTCGTGTCCGGCGCTTTGTGATCCGTGGACTCTAGCCCTCCAGGCGCCTTGTCCATGGGATTCTCCAGAGAGAACACGGGCATGGGTTGCCATGTCCTCCTCCAGGGGATCTTCCCGGCCCAGGGATCAAACCCGCGAGTCTTGAGTCTCCTGCACCGGCAGGTGGATCATTTACCACTGCGCCACCTGGGAGACGCACGTGTTCCCTTTAAGTTCTGCCTGAAAAGGGAGCAGTCCCCTCTGGTGCTCGTCACTGACTCCCCTCCCGCTTCCCAGGCTCTGAAGGGGCCGCCCTCTCTCTGGGCACCTCCTGTGCAGGTTCCGATTCTGGGGGGAGGGCTGGCCTTCCCCACCCTGGACGGGCGTCTCTCCAGGGCTCCCGCCCGAGCTCCTCTCCTCCAGCAGAGATGCCCCCCGGCCCTCCTTCCTCAACTGTCTGGACCTTCTCCTGTGGCTCCCGTCAAGCCGCCCTCGACCGGGATAACCGGGACCGGGCCTCAGACTCTGCGTCCTAGCCGCATGGTGCCCGCTGGGCTCCTCGTGATCCAGGAGCGGCCCTGATCCCGCAAGGAACTTTCTTCTGTGTGACCGCTCTCCCGCATTGTCACGAGGACCCAGCAGAATGGCTGGGCGTTTCTGCACCCTGGCAACAGGGGGCAAGACAGCGAACGTGGAGTTGCCAGGCCTTACGAAGGCCCGGTCCCGAAAGAGCCACTTCTGTGTCCTGCTGGTCGGAGCCCGTCCCGATGCCAGGCCAGACCCGAAGCCGTGGCCTGTTTGTGCAGAGACGGGAGGCCTGTCCGCCAGCCCTGTCTGCAGGCAGACCGCGAGCACAGGGCACTGGGCTCGCCGAGGGGCACTTCTGCGCCCACTGTCGCTGTCTGTCCCCGCGGGAGGCAGGCTGGGGGTCTCCCAGAGGCCTTGTGCCTTTATTTGGGTGAGTCTTGCTTTAAGCGGCGGGGAGGGTCAGTGCGGTTCCTAGGCTGTCTCAGTGTTCTATCCATTACTTGTAGTCAATGCGTACTGCAGTTGTGAGTTTTTATGTTTTTGATTTCAGACGCTCTCTCTAAGCACGAGCAGTGGCGGAGGTGAAGATGTCCACCAGGGTTTTCAGAACCTTCTCAGCGAAGTTAACAGGCCCGGCACACAGTACTTGCTCAGAACCGCCAATAGGCTCTTTGGAGAGAAGACTTTCGATTTCCTCTCGGTAAGTCATACTCCCGTTTTCCTGAAGCAGACAGAGACCGAGGTCGGGTGGAGGCGGGAGCTGGGCCTTGTGGTACAGCTGAGGCCCTATGGGCTCAGACCCACACGGTGGGCGGGGTGTGGGAACCCAGTCATGACCTCACACTTCCTGGAACCGATCGGTCACTGCCTGTAAGAGGAGGCATTGTTCACATGTGACAGCATTGTTCACATGTTCGTGAAGCTTCGATGAGATGAATGTCAGAGAACTAACACGGATCATACCACAGTTGCAGATGAGTTGGCCCAAACAAAGAAGTGATCAAATAGAATATTTTTGATGTTGTTTTTCACATTTCAGAAGATTTTTGTGCATTGTGAGGCTTGGTCAACATTTTTATACATGTAAATATTTTGATTATCTTTTCCTATGCAGATTTTTTTTTAAAAGTTTTTGTCCTTTCTACTGTGGTTTTATTTAATTACACTGCTTCATGATTTTTAAAATTTTTTAGTAACAGCTAAGTAATCTGTGGGTGTGCTCTTATTATATAAAAATGCAGACAAAGCCACAGTCCTCCCAAACTCCTTCCACACGCTGGCCTCCCACACCTGTATAAGGGCTTGTCCCCTGTGCATAGAGAAAGTCTTTCCATCTCACGAAATGTGTGTCTGTTTCTGTTCAGTCGCTGAGCCGTGTCCGACTCTTTCTGACCCCGTAGACTGCAGCAGGCCAGGCTACTCTGTCCTCTACTGTGTCCCAGAGTTTGCTCAGACTCATGTCCATTGAGTTGGCGATGCCACCCAACCATCTCATCCTCTGTCTTCCCCTTCTCCTTTTGCCTTCATCTTTCCCAGCATCAGGGTCTTTTCCAATGAGTCGGCTCTTGGCATCAGGCGGCCACAGTGTGGGAGCTTCAGCCTCAGCAACAGCGTGTGTCCGCCTCACCCTTTCCCACGGTGGTGGGCAGCGTCCTCAGGGTGGCTGTACTGAGATGCAGCCGCCAGCCCCTCGGGTGGGCGTGGGCGTGGGGTGGGGCCAGCCCGGGCCGAGCCAGCAGGGACCGTGTGTGTGTGGATCTGTCCTGTGCGTGCCTGCTACTCCAGACGGACTTTGGAAGGAAGGGACAGAGGGAGGCTCTCAGATCTCAGTGAATTCTGCCTCATTCCCGCCCCGACAGCTGCAGCCCTTCCCGTCGTCCTCAGGAAGGGTAGCAGGTGCGCACGTCCACCCTCTGCTCAGCGCTGTGGGTGCTGAGCCTTTAACATTCTGATTGTTCATGAGACTGAGCAGCTTTTCACGTCAATCAAGCGTTTGTATCTTTTCTGAAAATTGCCTGTTTATATGTCCTTTGTGTAGTTTTACTTCTGGGTTTATGTCTTTTTTTTAATGAGTTTTTTGTATGTTTAGGATAGTGATCTTGTTCTGTTATGTGATTTTTTTTCATTGTTTTCCACACTTGTTTCAGACCTAAATTAACTGTTTTAAAACAGGGGGTGTAAAGTGCATGTCGTCAGCGTGAGGTCAAACATCCGTAAGGCTTTGCAGCACGGTGTGCGTTTTCCTTACCACCGGGTTTACTTGTTTTTATCAGTCTTAGCTACTTGCTAGTTTGGTGTCACTTTTTTTTTTTTTAGTTCTACCAGTTTATTGCTACCAGCCCGTCTCCCTCCACCCTCATGTAGGCATGCTCAGGCATGTAACCCCGTGGACGCAGCCCGCCAGGCTCCTCTGTCCATGGACTTTTCCAGGCGAGAATACTGGAGTGGGTTACCATCTCCTTCTCCTGTTATTGTCATCTTTGTATGAGAGTTAGATACATAGAAAGCAAAATTTCCAATAAACACAAAAAATTGGCAAATTTTCCGTATCTTCCTTCCTTTTCTGATGGATATTTGAAGAAAAGCATTGATATTTAAAACATTATTATGATATGGAATGTAAAATCAAAAGATGAGAAATATTTGTCAGTTATTTCACAGTGATCGAGGATTCCAACAATCCAATACCAATCGCAATGTATAATTAGATATTCCTTTAGTTTGCTTTTTCACTGGTCACTACTTACTAAACACTAATTTGAGAAGCAGTCACTTGTTTTCAGCTGTGTTTAAAACCTGTTGAAATCACCAAGGGTCTGATGAGGTATCGACTTGGTGGGGACCACTTTTTGCTGACTGTTTCCTTAGACTGAGAGACTGGCATCTTTCTCCAAAGCCCCGATGAAGAAGTGGAGCAGTAGGCCGGCAGAGCCTGAATGATGTCAGCGTTCTATGAAATGAGGCACCTGGACCAGGAGATAGAGGGTGTGCGGAGAGCTCAGCCACGTGACATCAGACAGAGCCAGCTTCTCCTGGTCCTCAGAGCACCTCTGAGACGCAGCTACTGCTGCGTCCTTGCTTCCAGGGGGCACGGAAGCCAGAGAGACGCAGCAACCTTGCCAGGGTCACCCGGGAGTGAAGCCCGGAACTTGTGCTGCCGGCACTGTTGCCACATGGCCTCTCCTCAGTGGTTGTGTTGTTGTTAAGCCGTTAAGTTGTGTCTGACTCTTTGCACCCCATGGACTGTAGCCCACCAGGCTCCTCTGTCCATGGGATTGTCCAGGCAAGAATACTGGAGCGGGTTGCCATTTCCTTCTCCAGGGAATCTTCCTCACGCAGTGATCAAACCCACATCTCCAACATTGGCAGGCAGATTCTTTACCACTGTGCCACCTGGGAAGCCTGTGATTTTACTGTCATTTATTCAAGTTAGCTGAAAACTGAGAAACCAGATTGAAGGTTAATTCCTCACATCGTTTGTACATGCCACAAGAAACCTTCAAATGATCAGTGTTGAGGTTTGGCGCCGTGAAGAAGTGAGCTGTTGGCGTGGTCTGTTTCTGTAGCCATGTGATTCTGTCACTCCTTCTCTCCTAGTCTTTCAGAGATGCCTGCCGCATATTCTACCAAGCAGAGATGGAAGAGCTGGACTTTGTCAGCGCTACGGAGGAGTCCAGGAAGCACATAAACACCTGGGTAGCCGAAAAGACAGATGGTGAGGACATGTCAGTACTTCTGTTTGCATAGTATTTGAATCAGTCTTATTACCCATCAGTTCCTTCCCAAGACCAGCAAATGTCAACAGGAATGGCTTTTTTCTATGAATAACTGTAACTTTCAAAATGCACTCCTGAAATGTAATCAGGAATCAATTTCTCTAGCTTTCCCCTCTCCTCATAGGCATTTGGTGCACCTCTTCCAGAGCAAACACACTTTGATTTTTTGCTGGTGCAGTAATGTTCATATAGTCTGCCTTCGCACAAAGGGCGGAAGGGAAACTCTGGACGCGGGCTCCACCCCCCTGCCTGTCCAGCGGAGCTCATGTTCTGCGGGTCGCTGAGCATCACTGCAGGACACTCGGTCAAGCCCCGGTCCACCTGCGGTTCTTCGTTCTCGTGCTCGCCACGCTGGCTTCCACCTCTCCCCTTCAGGACAGTCCCCTCACGCTGTAGACCGAACATTCCTTTTTCTGTCACTGTGAATTATCCTGCCCTTATGATTTCTTCAATTTATGTGTTTTATGCAACTCATCGTATCTTTCTGAGCAGAGATTTTAAGGTTTTGGTCGCTGATTTTGCTTTAGGGGCCAGGCTGCCTGTATGGGTTTCCCTGGTGGGTCCGATGGTAAAGAATCCACCTGGCAATGCAGGAGAGGCGGGTTGGATCCCTGGGTGAGAAAGATCCCTGGAGAAGGAAATGGCAACTTGCTCCAGTATACTTACTTCCCCGGGGAATCCGATGGACGCAGGAGCCTGGTGGGCTGCAATCCATGGGGTCACGGAGAGTTGGACACAGCCTAGCGAGTGAGCAGATGACTCGCTGTCCATGGTTGTCTGGGGGACAGTGAGCCCTCTGGTCAGTGCCTGACTCCTCCAGGGGACGGGCCAGTAAATACTGTGCCCAGCACCTCCCCCAGGGAACCCTGCTAGCTCACTGGCTCTTTAATTCTGCTTTGCAGGTAAAATTAGAGACTTGCTCTCTGCAAATTCAGTTGACCCCATGACTCGTCTGGTTCTCGTGAATGCCATCTACTTCAAAGGAAACTGGGCTAAACCGTTTAACAAAGAGCACACCGTGGAAAGGCCATTCAAAGTCAGCAAGGTGAACAAGAATGTTTCACAATAAGGAAGGAGGTTCCTGGAAATGGTCCCTGGGGTCCCCTTGCTTTACGGAGCGTGGGAGCAGGCTGACCTCAAGGAACCTGTGCCTCTTGTGGCCGTCGTGTCCGAGATGTGGATCCGGGCAAACCCTGGCTTCCTCTCTCCCTGCTCCTCCTCTGCTGTATCATCAGTGGCGGTCCATGCCGCGGGTGTTCCGTCTTGTATCACACATCCCCCAGGGCAGCTCGCAGGTCTCTGGGCCTCCTAGAACTCCCAAGATCCAGGTCAATCTCGAGACCGTGGCTATGAAGCTCCATGGCCTGTATCCTACCATCCGTCCCCATCCCGTCAGGAGCTACCAGCACAGACGCCTTTCTCTGCAGGGCTGTCCAGAAGCCTCCTAGCGGTCTCCGCAGCCCGGGTTCTGGTTCCTGTGTCCCTCCTCTGAGCTCTCGCAGAGCCTGGGGCCTCTCACAGTGGCTGATCTCCCAGAGCCCCGCGGGCCAGGGTGCAGGACCAGGGAGGTTACTTGGAAGTTTTCCTGATGACCCAGGCTGGGCTGAGCGTGGCGGGGTAGGAAGCACAAGTCAGACTGTATTGTATGTTCATTAATCGCATGTGTTTATTCTCGGCCGTGCCGGCTCTCCTGGCTGCAGCCTCTCTTGCAGCTGCCGTGGCAGAGGCCCTCTGGGCTCCGTGCTGGGGCTCCTTCCACTGGCGCTTCGCTTGGGGCCAAGCTCGGGCTCCAGGCCCGTGACCTCAGGAGCTGCGGTCCCGGGCTCTCAGCCCAGCCTCAGTAGCTGTGGCCTGAGGGCTTAGAAGCCCCAGGGCTGTGGGGTCTTCCCAGACCAGGGATGGAGCCTGTGTCTCCTGCATTGGAAGGCGGATTATTTACCCCTGAGCCACCAGGGAAGCCCTGATGTCTTTAAAATAGAGCCAACATGGTTTGTTCATGGGTCAGCTGTGGGGTGGGGGGACAGGGGCCCAGGACACTGCAGGGTTGACTGGGGAGGAGTGGTGTCGCCATGAGCAGAGATGGGAAAGTATAGATGGAGCAGGTGTGGGGGGAACCGAGCCGCCAGTGTGGAAGCCGACACGAGGCTCCTTTGTATCCAGATGCAGATGTCAGGTAGGCAGGAGCCGGGGAGAGGTCCTGCTGGGAATGTCCGTGCGGAGCCCTCCTGGGTCAGCAGGAGAAGAGAAGCCTGAGGCCTGAGAGCTGGGAACCCGGCGGTGGGAGCTGGAGCCGAGCGGATAGCTGACGACGCGGAGCTGGGCTGGGTCTGGAAGACAAGACAGAGTGTGTGTGCCCAGGTGGCCGGCTCTGATGACTCGTCCAGAGTGTCCAGGGGTCTCCTTTCCACTTAAGGTTTATCCATTTCCTTTATAGGACGTGGAGAAACCTGTGCCAATGATGTTCAAGAAGTCCACCTTTAAAACGACCTACATTGGAGAGATAAGCACCCAGATCCTGGTGCTTCCATACGTCGGCCAAGAGCTGAACATGGTCATCCTGCTGCCCAGTGAAAGCACCGACTTGAACACGGTAACCGGGCATCCTTGGCCCCGGAGCCCGGGGTCTCGTCAGGATCCCTGCCGGTCACTGGGCTCCGGGAAATCGTGTGCAGCCGGCAGGCCGCCCCGCGCCCGCAGGGCGCACAGTGTGAGTCACAGGGCCGTGCCCGGGGCAGCGCTGCTGCAGACCCTGAGATCTTCTACCTTCTCCTCCAGGTGGAGAAAGCCCTGACCTATGAGAAATTCATTGCCTGGACGAAGCCGGACGTGCTGGCCGAGAAGGAGGTGGAGGTGTTCCTGCCCCGGTTCACACTGGAGGAGAGTTACGACATGGAGGGCGTCGTCCGAGACCTGGGCATGACCGACGCATTCGATGCGTCCTGCGCCGACTTCACCGGGATGTCGTCCGGGCGAGGCCTGCACCTGTCCAAGGTCGTGCACAAGTCCTCTGTGGAGGTCACCGAGGAGGGCACGGAGGCCGCGGCCACCACAGAGGCCAGGATCATGCTGAAATGCCTGAGGGTCGTATACCGGTTCCATGCCGACCGGCCCTTCCTCTTCTTCATCCAGCACGGCAAGACCGGGGCCATCCTGTTCTGCGGCCGCTTCTGCTCGCCATGACAGGGTGCTGGTGGCGCCCCAGTGCTCCTCACCGCTCTCCCCGATGTCTGGAAGAGCTGCAACCCCAGTGACCTTGGCGAAGATCCACAAATAAAGGGCTGATGGAGACCGCCTGTGTGTGTGTGTGTGTGTGTGCCTGTGT
Source organism: Cervus elaphus (assembly GCF_910594005.1). Taxonomy (NCBI): domain Eukaryota; kingdom Metazoa; phylum Chordata; class Mammalia; order Artiodactyla; family Cervidae; genus Cervus; species Cervus elaphus. Next base: position 50,645,793 of record NC_057821.1, on the reverse strand, counting down.
GGTCTCGTGTCCCGCGCCTTCTCGGAGCTGCAGCCACCATCGGAGGCAGGCGCTCGGTGGTCATGCCGGCAGGAAGCACGGCTGCCTGCTCTCTGGGCCCGCCCTCCGCCCGCCCCGTCCAGGCCCTCGGGGAGAGCGCTGTCTGCTCCGGGCCTGGAAGGATGAGCAGGCCTTCCCTGTCTCCTCTGCACAGTGGCCTCCCCCTGAGAACAGAGCGAAGCAGGGGCTACAGCAGCCGCAGGGAGGGGGAGCAGGCCTCAGAGACCCCCGAACCTGAGCCCTCCAGAAACCAGCAGAAGAGGGGAGGGCCGTGACCCAGACCGGGAGACGTCCGTCCCCGAACCACTGCGTCTGCGTTGGAGGGTCTGTGGTCAGAGGCCTGTTCTAGTGCTTGCCGTCCACGCTCCCTGAGCATTCAGTTGCCCCCAGGGGTCAGCGATGAGCAGACAGTTCCTGTTCAGGAGAAGGAGGCCTTCAGACCACGTCATGATGCGTGCCGGGTGACCTTCCATCCTGCCGCTGGTACTGGAGAAAAAGAGGCAGCTAAGGTTTCAACCAGTGCATCCCAAAGGAGATCAGTCCTCAGTGTTCACTGGAAGGACTGATGCTGAAGCTGAAGCTCCAATGCTTTGTACACCTGATGCGAAGTGTGGATTCATTTGGAAAGACCTTGATGCTGGGACAGATTGAAGACAGGACGAGAAGGGGCCGATAGAGGATGAGATGATTGGATGCCATCACTGACCTATGGACATGAGTCTGAGTAACTCCGGGAGTTGGTGATGGACAGGCAGGCCTGGCGTGCTGCAGTCCGTGGGGTTGCAATAGTCGGACACGACTGAGCGACTGAGCTGCACGAAGGTTCCTGCAGCCGCCCGAGCTCCCTGCTGAGACATGGGGCCGGCGCCCGGCCGATGCTGAGGTTCTGGTGGAGAGCGGTGAGGCATCCACTGGCCTCCCTGCGGCGTCATCCGGAGCTGGGCTCCCTCTAACCTAATGGTGTGACCCACATTCTCAGCCTGCCTCTGGTCCGCTGTCTCTGCTGTGCCCACGTCAGCACCTGAGCCTTGAGGAGAGACAGGCTACGGAGACACTGCCCTTGGGAGTGGGCAGGCGGGCAGCCCAGCGGCTTCACCGCACCCTCCCGCCCCCAAGCCTGTGCCCACTGTCACCTGAAGTGAGCCGTCTGTCCGTCCAGGGTCCGAGGTGTCTGTCCTTCGGCTCCATCATGCCGTCAGCAGGAAGCTGTGATGATGGACGCAGGGGTCCCGTGTGTTACAGACCCTGTCACACAGCTCGGCCTCTGCCCATCTCTTTCTTAGCTGGACCTGCTGGTTTAAACATCATTGGCATTTTCCTCACAGCTGTATTTTTCAAAATGATCTTACTAAAATTTTTAAAGAGAATTGCTGTATAATTTCCCTTGTGTTTGTTATAAATAAACTTGGAATTCCTGTCCTTGGCATAGTCCTTCCCTGGTGGCTCAGACTGGGAGAAATCACCTGCAGTGCCAGAGACCTGGCTTCGATCCCTGGGTTGGGAAGGTCCCCTGGAGATCCTGGCTCCCCCTCCAGGATTCTGGCCTGGAGAGTCCCACGGACCATCAGGGTGGCAGGGAGTCGGACGTGCCCGAGCCGCTCTCTCCGTCACTCACATCCTCCCTGTTGATCTTCTCTGTGACCAGCTCTGGCCTTAAGGGGGTGCAGCCGGTGGGCCTCCCTGGGCCCCCCAGAAGGACCCCCGGCTCAGGGCTCTGCCTTCATTGTCTTCAGATTCTTAATAGCTTTTGAGCAGAGGGTCCTGCATTTTCACTTGGCACCAGACCCTGCAAGTTACGGAGCCAGTCCTGCCGTGAACTACGGTATTCTTTATTGAGAAAAACAGTTTTTTTTCAGGTGCTGAGTACCAGGTAAGCTCAAAGCAAATCCTCAGAAATGAAAGATCTTCTCAATCCAGTCTTTTCACATTAAAATATATACACATTTTTGTTGGGATATTTGCACAGTTGGCTTTTGAACTCCACACAGCATGTGTTTCCATGAGAGATACAGGTAGCCAAGTTCACTTCAGTCTTTCAGTCATGTCCGACACTTTGCAACCCCATGAATCGCAGCAAGCCAGGCCTCCCTGTCCGTCACCAACTCCTTGAGTTACTCAAACTCATCTTCGTTGAGTTGGTGATGCCATCCAAGCATTTCACCTCTGCCGTCCCTTCTCCTCCCAGCATCAGGGTCTTTTCCAGTGAGTCAGCTCTTTGCATCAGTTGGCCAAGTACTGGAGTTTCAGCTTCAACCTCAGTCCTTCCAATGAACATTCAGGGCTGATTTCCTTTAGGATGGACTGGTTGGATCACGTTGCTGTCGAAGGGACTCTCAAGAGTCTTCTCCAACACCACAAGTCAAAAGCATCAATTCTTTGGCGCTAAGCTTTCTTTATGGTCCAACTCTCACATTAACACATGACTACTGGGAAAACGAGATTTTTTTCTGTCTTCCTCTATTCATCATGATTTAAGCCCTCCTGGGCTGCATGAGTCTGTGACACCCATCCTCAGCTGGTGGGCACTGCCCCCCTGAAGACAAGTAGCAGCCCTGGAGGTATTTCTCTTGTCATCACTGAGGGAGGCGCAGCTGGCCTCTAGTGGGAGGTACCCAGGCAGCCACACCAGGAATGGCCATCTGACCCCACTTGTCAGCGGTGCAGCCTTTGAGAAATGCTGGCTGGACACGTAATCAGCCCCCTTTCACGTCAGAACCCACCACATCTCCAGCACAGTGATGAGTCTGGAGGTTTCTCTTTGGGGGCCTAGTGGGTGAGGTGCAAAGTCAGGGGTGGTATTTCCCATCAACAGTGGTGGACACAGATGTTCACCAAGCTTCCCATCACGTCTCACTGACGTTAACAAACGTGACACGCTGTGTCTTCTGGAAACTGCCCACCAACTCTGTGGAGCAAATAGGTGTAACTGCTGTCAGGAAGTCAGGTTCAGAGAGTCCTGACAAGGAAATACAAGCAACGGTAGCACACGTCTTCACCGCGGGCTTAGAGACACACGTCTGAAACATGAGTTTGAATTGTAACACTGCCTCTGAATTATGTCTGCCTCCCTCTTGTTTCTGCGGCCCCCTCCCTGGCGTCACTCCCAACACGTCCGCCCCGTGTACCCCAGCCTGTGCGTCCCCCCGACTTCCTGTTCCCGCTGGGCTGTGGGAGGAACACCCTGGGTCCTTCCTCCCTTCCCAGACCTCATTCCTGGGCACGTCACCGCCACCCTCACCGCCCCACCCAGGACCTCTTACCCCTTTCTGAGTCACACTGCTATTGCTTTGTTCTGAGTCTCAGGGAATCTGACCCCTATCATCTGACTTGCTTCTTTAGTGTCTCGTTAGGGCTAACCTGGTCCTTTCCTCTGCGTCATAAATCCTCATTAGGACCGAACAGGGATTTTAGAAAGAAACCTTGTTAAACTGAAGTTTTCAGTCTGTGTAGCTTTCATAAAACTCCTTGGTCTGGAAAAAACCCTCCCTACGGCCACACTTGAGGCCCCACTTTTCTGCCGTGTGACACGCAGGCTGGTGGTGAGAGATTAGTGAGCCGGAGGAGGGTCCCGGCCGTCTGACGGGGCTGCAGGGCCAAGCGCTCCTCTGGGACCCACACATCCTTCATCTCCGCTCCTGGTGCCGTTTCGGGGGCTTGCCCTCACTGGGGTGGTGCTGGGTCAGCCTGGTGATGCAGGAACCTCCTGGTTCGTCAACGTTCATTTGTAACCGTCAGCCTGGTGTGTCTTTCAGTGTTGCCGACACTGGGACACCTTCCTGGGCTCGGGGCCCCTCCTCCCGGCCCCCTCCTGTTTCTCTCCAGAAGCTGAAACACTTGAGGACAGGGGTGCATGGAGCAGGGGAGCCGACTGCCCAGCTCTTTACGTGCGGAACCCGGAACCCCCGGGCGCCTTCTCTGGGTTCCGTGTGCTGGGTGCAGGCCCTTTCCGAACTGGCCTGGCGTGGATTTCAAGGCTCCTTCCTGCCACTGACTTCTCTTCAATCCCCTGCGGGACATATCCCCTGACCCCCACTGCCACCTCCCAGGACCTCCCAGGTCATTCTCAGAGGACCTGTTCTCTAACATCACCGAGAATACCCAGATCTAAAATGCCCTTTCCCCCTGCCTCTGGCTGAAGAGCATTAACGTTTGTACATAATCGCATCCACCAGGAAACCTCACCATCCCTTTAGAAATCTGTCCAGACACTGTGGTTGATGGTACCCACACAAAATCAAGTCAAGGAGAATGAGGCTGCTCTAAGGCCAGTCACCTAGTGGGAACCATGCAGAACACGGAAGCTCCACCATAAAGTACGTCCGGAGTGAAGTGTCTGCCGTGACTTTCTTGGGGAATGTGTGTGGCTGCCACCATCTACATATTTTCTCATGACATCTAGGAAGGACCTCTGAGCACTCCTGTCTCTCATCGCCTGTGAGGCACCTCAGCTCGGAGGTCGTGTCCTCAGCCAAGTGCCCAGCCCAGTGCCACGCTCGTGGGAGATGCCGAGACGTCCCTGCTGTGTGAGTTGACAGTCTTCATTATGCAAGGATGCAGCCCTCATGGACGAAACACGTTTAGAGGGAGAAAGGTCTTCAAAATTCAGGAAGAAACCAGTTTAGAAGGAGTAAGGTCTTCAAAGTTATAGAAGAAACAATTTGAGAGGGAGGGAGAAAGTCCTTCAAAGTTCTGGAAACCTTTGCAGAACAGGGCCATGCTCAGCATTGCTCTTTGTAGGCTGCTGAGAAAAGGCATCTGAGAGCCCGCAGGCAGAGCTGCTGGCACGGTCTTTTGCTAACAATACCCCTATAGGACTCACTGGGCTGAGAGTTAGGAGGCCAAGAGGGACTGACCTTGCTGATGCTGGGAGATGGTGTTCGGACAGGTTACCCAGACCTCTTGGGGTGCACTTGCCGGAAACCAACTCTGTTTCCTCTCTAGAGCTGAAAGTCAGATCATGAAATAAAGACTTTGAAAAACATAGAAACCTCCTTTCTGGATAGAGTTTGAAAATTTCCAAAAATGCTTCCTTCTAGGGGTCTTGTTTTTCTGTTTTGGGCAGGTTCCTTCAGATTCAACCAGATACGGAATTATTTTTCACATGCAATGCCACTTTCTTAAAATAATCAGATAAGGAAAATTCAGATGGAAAAGATAGCATTTCAAAATCTCTTGATTTGTAATTGATTGTTCAAAGGACTTCATGTCCCCTATGTAACTTTTTGGTACTTCTCTGGTGGCCCAGAGGGTAAATTATTTGTCTGCAGTGCTGGAGACCCGTGTTCAATCCCTGGGTTGGGAAGATCCCTTGGAGAAGGGAAAGACCACTCACTCCAGTATTCTTGCCTGGAGAATCCCATGGACCGAGGAGCCTGGCAGGATATAGTCCATGCATCTACTGTTGGGAGAAGAGGGAGAAAAAATGAAAAGCACTTTTTCTCATTTCGAGCTCACTTTTTTCATCCTTGGTTAAACCCATCTTCAACCACGGGGATACAAGCCAGAAGGAGGGGAGTCCCTCAGGCCTCGGCACACAGAGGCTGCCCGCGTCCGTGGTAGAGGAGAAGCCCTCTTCTCAGGAGCACAAAGGCCCAGAGCTGTGGACGGCCCTGGTTCCATGCACAGCGGGGAGAGCATCCTGCTGGCTCCCGGAGGAAGCGCCCTCAGTGAGGCCTGCAATGCCTGGGCCCCGAAGCAGCGTCTCTGAGAGCAGGCAGAGGGCAGGGCATCGCTGGCGGGCCTGGGGGCCGCCTGCCTCTCCTCCTGGGTCAGAGGCATTTCCCGGGCGTCTGCCCTGACGGCTGCGCACATCAGGGGAGGCTGGGGCCGGCGCTGCGTCTAGGCGGCCGCCCCTGGATCAGGGCTCATCTGGACTCCCCATGGAGAGAGACCTGAGGCAGGACGAAGCCTCTACCTCCTGTCCCTTGCAGACACTTCGAACGAGGCCTGGCTCCCAGACAGCTGGACGCTAACTCCTGGGCAGGAGGACAGCTGGTGTGTGGGCCCAAGGATGGCCAGAGCTGCGAGCCTCTCTGGGAAGAAGTACCCCATTCAGGGGGTTGTGGGGACCCGACACCCTTCTCTTGCACTTCAGAGTGCTGAGCCGTGACCTCTGCCTCTCCTCTGACACACCAGGTTCTGACTCAGAGAACCGGGCATGACACGAACAAATAAATGCCCTGAATCCAGCACCTGGCTAGGAGCACACTGAGAAAACACAGTGAATGAGTTCAGGGCACATCGTTCTTCACAAACCTCTGCTCGCTCTGGGTGTTCTGTGTCTTACCCTTGAGCTCACAGGGCAGGAACACCCGAGACTCTGGGACGGGTCCTGCAGTGTTTCTGCAAAGAAAACAGTCTGTGGATCGTCCTGAAGCAGAGCCCGCCACGCACATGCTCTGAGGTGTGGGGGTGAGGAGCTGGGGCGGGGGCTGATAAGACAGGTGTGCGGATCAGAGGAAGTCTTCTGGATTTAGGATCTGAGCAGTTTTCCAGGTGGGAAAGCCACTTACATGTGGGAGGTTTGAGCAAGGACAAATCCGGGGAACTGAAGTCATGCTCAGGAGGCGCACGGACCCGGGCAGCCAACTGCCCAGCACTTTATGTGCGGGACCTGGAACCCCCGGGCGCCCTGCTCTGCGTTCCGTGTGCTGGGTGCAGCCCTTCCCGATCTGGCCTGGTGTGGATTTCAAGGCTCCTTCCTGCCACTGTCTTCTCTTCAATCCCTTCCGGGACACATCCCCCGGCCCCCACCAGCACCTCCCGGGACCACCCAGGTCATTCTCAGAGGACCTGTACTCTGACATCTGCGGGAAGACCCGCATCTAAAATGCTGTTTCTCCCTGTGTCTGGCTGAAGAACGTTAACATCTGTGCATAATCGCATCCCCCAGGAAACCTCACCAGCCTTTAGAAATCTGTCCAGACACTGCAGTTGCTGGTATGGACACAAAATCAAGTCAAGGAGAATGAGGCTGTCCTAACCTAGTGGGGAACACAGAAGCTCCTCCATAAAGGCCGTCCGGAGTGAAGCGTCTGCCGGGGACTTTCTTGGGGAATGTGTGTTGCTGTCACCATCTATACATTTTCTCATAACATCTAGGAAGGACTTCTGAGCACTTCTGGTCTCTCATCACCTGTGAGGCACCTTAGCTTGGAGGTCGCGTTCTCAGCCAGGCACCCAGTGCCCAGCCCAGGGCCACGTTCGTGGCAGACGCCGTGACGTCCCTGCTGTTTGAGTTGACAGTCCTCATTATGCAAGGATGCAGCACTCACGGAGGAAACAAGTTTAGAGGGAGAAAGGTCTTCAGAGTTATGGAAGAAACAAGTTTAGAGAGATGAAGGTCTTCAAAGTTATGGAAGAAAATAGTTTAGAGGGAGAAAGTTCTTCAAAGTTAAGGACAAAACATGTTTAGAAGGAGAAAGCTCTCCAAAGTTATGGAAGAAGTTTAATGGGAGAAAGGTCTTCAAAGCTAAGGAAAAAACAAGTTTAGAGGGAGTAAGGTCTTCAAAGTTAAGGGAAAAAAGAGGTGAGAGGGGTAAAGGCCTTCAAAGTTCTGAAACCTTTGCAGAACAGGGCCATGCTCAGCATTGCTCTTTGTAGGCTGCTGAGAAGTGGCATCTGAGAGCCCACAGGCAGAGCTTCAGGCACGGTCTTTTGCTAACAATACCCAGACAGGACTCACTGGGCTGAGAGTCAGGAGGCCAAGAGGGACAGACCTTGGTGGTGGTGGGAGATGGTGCTCTGACGGGTTACCCAGACCTGTTGAGGTGCACTTGCCAGAATTCTGTTTCTTCTCTAGAGCTGAAAGTCAGATCATGAAATCAAGACTTTGAAAATCACGGAAACCTCCTCCCTTCTGGACAGTGTTGGAAAACTTCTACATAGCTTCCAGAAAATCTCTTATAAGATAACTCTTGATTGCATTGACACTAGGTTATCCACATTGCATTTCTGGGTCAGGAAGATCAATGCCTTGTTTTTCCTTTTTTGGCAGGATCCTTCAGATTTAACCAGATAGGGAAAGATTTGTCAGATACAATGCTACTTTCCTAAAAGGAATCACATATGGAAAATTTAGTTGGAAAAGGTAACATTTCAAAATCTTTTGAGTTTTAATTATTGTCAGAAGGATTTCAGGTCCCCTATGTGTCTTTCTGGGGCTTCTCTGGTGTCTCAGAGGGTAAAGAATTGGCCTGTGATGGCAGATACCCAGGTTCTATCCCTAGGTCAGGAAGATCCCCTGGAGAAGGGAAAGGCTACCCACTCCAGCATTCTGGCCTGCAGGATTCTATACATGAACCATACAGTCCATGGGGTCGCAGAGCCAGACACGACTGAGTGACTTTCACTCTCACCCCGCCGTGGCCCCAGCTTCTGTCCTCAGCTGTGACTCTGACACACAGCCGCGGCTGGGCCGGTGAATCCCGCATGCGGCTCCCAGCACCTACGTCCCATACCCTGCTCTCTTCCTGCTTGTCTCCTGGACACCTTCTCCTAATGCTCCTCAGACAACATGAGTCCTCTTGGACAGGAGATGTGCGCTTGATCCCTGGGTCGGGAAGTTCCGCTGGTGCAGGAAATGAAAAGCCTACAAGTGGATTTTCAGTCCATGGTGGGCTACAGTCCATGGCGTCTCAAGGAGGCGGACACGACTGACGACTAAGCACAGAAATTCTGCACTAGAGCCCTGACGCTCCCCTTCCCCGCAGGCTCCTCTCAGTTAACACATCACAACGAGCACAGGTACCTGAGCTAGACTAGTAAGTGGCACCTGCATCTCCAGTCCTTCCCTGGCCCCTTGCCCCCAGTCCACCTGGTCCTCACATCCTGTGATGCCCGCCGTCTCATCAGCTCTGGGCAGCACCCCGTCACTGCGGCGCTGCCCAGGCTCAGGCCCGCCTGGCTGTGCCCTGGTCCCCAGAGCCGCGTCCTCAGGGCCCCTGGGGCCTGTCCCACGGCACCCAGTCCCTCCACAGGGCCGGCGCTGGAGTCAGAACGGACACGGGAGGGAGGGGGGAGGAAACGGATGAAAGCAGGAATCATGTCACTCGTCCAGTCTGAAGCTCACAATGGTTCCCCATGCTGTGGTTCAGCCCCTCAGTCGTGTCCGACTCTTTGCGACCCTGAGGACTGCAGCCCGCCAGGCTTCCCTGTCCATCATCGTCTCCCGGAGCTTGCTCAAACTCATGTCCATGGAGTCAATGATGCCATCCAACCATCTCATCCTCTGTCCTCGCCTTCTCCTCCTGCCTCCAGTCTTTCCCAGCATCAGGGTCTTTTCCAATGAGTCAGCTCTTCCCATCAGGTGACTAAGGTATGAGAGTTTCAGCTTCAGCATCAGTCCTTCCAGTGAATATTCAGGATTTATTTCCTTTAGGATTGTCTGCTTGGATTGCCTTGCACTTCAAGGGACTCTCAAGAGTCTTTTCCAACACCACAGCCCCATGACTGACAGACATAGCGGCCTCCAGCTTCTCTCCCGTCCAGCCCTGCCCAATCCTTCCAGCCCTGCCTGCCGCACCTTGGCTGCTCCGGCCCACACCCTCTGCCGGGTCCTGAGTGTACCTCGGGGAGAGGGAGCCCTTTCCCACCAGTGACTCCGCCTGGTTGGTTCCTCCTCCAGCCTCCCCCTGGACCTCACCCCTCCTCTGTCACCCGGGAGCCAGCCCAAGCCCCACAGCATCACCAGCTCCGTCCTTCTGGCCCCATCGCGCCGGTCATGTGCCCATCAGAGCCGCCACCCGCTGCACCGACACAACCTCTTTCCCCTCCCTCTGAACAGACAGAAGAGGAAGAGCATGTTTGATCACTTTCATCTCTCGCCTCTTTTTTGACCTGATAGAGTCCTAGGTACAATAAGCGTCCAACACACAGAGCCTGGGGTTTTCCAGCTCTGCTACCCAGCGGGCCTCTGGGGGAAGGAAGATGCTAAGATGCTGTTGCTCCATGTGCAGTCCTAACTGGCCCTGCCATCCGGCATGGCCCGGTCTGGCCCGCCCCTCCCTCTCGGCCCCGCCCTGCGGCCCGGCCGCCCCGCCCCTCTGGCCGAGGCATTTGGGCCCCAAGTCCTAGGTCGCTGCCAAGCCTGCTCTGGCTGTGTGGGGAAAGTGTGGGGCGGTGGGCCCTCAGCACGGGCCTGCAGGAGGCGGAAGGCGGGCGCGTGGGGCGCGGGCGCGCGCTGGGCTGGGTGTCCTTTCAGACCCCGTAGCCTCCGCGGACTTCAGGACGCTGTGTGTGGATCCTGGACCCCGCGCCCGCTCAGGGTCCTGGGTAATCTGTATGCTTCTTACCGGCATGTGCATTGCATGGAGAAGAGCTGTCCCTTATTGTAAAAGTCCCACTAGATTGTCTATAGTTTTCTTTGATATCTTCAATGTCTTTATGATAAACTGCTTAAATTTGCTCCCCCCTTTTTTTTCTTTTTTAGGATTAAGACTTGTTTAATCTTTTTATGATTGACTGGTAAGGACTTTTATGTTATTCCAAAGTGATCATGAAAGTCAGCTTATGATTATGTGACAGGTTATTGTCAAATTCTCACCTCAGGACAAATCAGAAGGATCTTAGTAAATGCTACCCAGTGTTTGGACATTTATTTCCCAGTTGATGGAGGAACCAGGTAATAAGCGAAGAAGTGGTTTTCAACGTGGAAGTATTATCTCACTCTGCTACAGAAATAGTCTGTAGGCTGGTGAGCATGTGTTCAGCTTCTGTCTCTGGTGTTGTTGTTCAGTCGCTGAGTCGTGTCTGGCTCTTTGCGACCCCATGGACTGCAGCCCGCCAGGCCTCCCTGTCCATCATCAACTCCCAGAGTTTATCCAAACTCATGTCCACTGAGTCAGTGATGCCATCCAACCACCTCATCCTCTGGCGTCCCCTTCTCCTCCTGCCTTCAATCTTTCCCAGCATCAGGGTCTTTTCCAATGAGTCAGTTCTTCCCATCAGGTGGCCAAAGTGTTGGAGTTTCAGCTTCAACATCAGTCCTTCCAATGAACACCCAGGACTGATCTTTAGGATGGACTGATTGGATCTCCTTGCAGTCCCAGGGACTCTCAAGTGTCTTCTCCAACACCACTGTTCAAAAACATCAATTCTTCGGCACTAGGCTTTCTTTATAGTTCAACTTTCACATCCATACATGACTACTGGGAAAACCATAGCTTTCACTAAACAGACCTTTCTTGGCAAAGTAATGTGTCTGTTTTTTAATATGCGTCTAGGTTGCTCATAACTTTTCTTCCTAGGAGTGTCTTTTCATTTCATGGCTGCCGTCTCCATCTGCAGTGATTTTGGAGCCCAGAAAAATAAAGTCAGCCACTATTTCCACTGTTTCCCCATCAATTTGCCATGCAGTGATGGAACTAGATGCCATGATCTTAGTTTTCTGAATGTTGAGCTTTATGCCAACTTTTTCATTCTCCTCTTTCAATTTCATCAAGAGGCTTTTTCATTCTTTCTCACTTTCTGCCATAAGGGTGGTGTCATCTGCCTATCTGAGGTTATTGATAATATTCCCTGCATCTTGATTCCAGTTTGTGCTTCATCCAGCCCGGCATTTCTCAGGATGTACTCTGCATATAAGTTAAATAAGCAGAGTGACAGTATACAGCCTTGACGTACTCCTTTCCCTATTTGGAACCAGTGTGTTGTTCCATGTCCAGTTCTAACTGTTGTTTCCTGACCTGCATCCGGATTTCCACACAGTCAACAGCTTTGGCATATTCGATAAAGCAGAAATAGATGTTTCCCTGGAACCCCCTTGCCTTTTTGATGATTCAGTGGATATTGGCAATTTGGTCTCTGGTTCCTCTGCCTTTGCCATAGCCTGTCTTTGTATGACCAGTGCATTCTCTTGGCAAAACTTTATTAGCCTTTGCCCTTTTTCATACTGAAAGGAGGGGATTACAGATCCCATATATCCCGTGGGACCACCCAGCCTCTACTCTGCCTGCCACCAAACCAGGGTGCTCCTCCATTTGCTGGTTCCTTAGCAAAAAAAGAAAACAAAAAACTTGCTTACCCGTAGATCACTCACATCCTGCCATGTAAACAATTTCCAACCTTGTTTTGTGTTTTCTTCTTAATATAACGAACATCCCAAAATTATCAGGCATTTGTGGAAAGCCTGTGTATGAAAGAGATCCAAATATTATAAACACCAACCACAGCAACAAAAAACCCAGGAGAAGAGAGACGTTTCAAGGAGCAGAAGACAACACAGCAGACTGTGTTGACATTCTCCAGGGAACTGGAGCCGAGGGCAGGAAAGAGCAGGAGAGGACAGGGAGTCTCTAGCAATTAGGGATAAAATGGCTAAGGTTGGAGAAGAGCAGCAGAAAAATTGGAAGAGAAAGTCAACTGTGTCTTCCAGAAAATGAAGAAAACACCATGGAAATGGAAAATGCAGGAGAGGAGGGCAGATGACTGCAGAGCTCTCTGCCCGCAGCAGGCAGCCACGCCTTCCCAAGTGCCCTGCAGATAACAGCTTCTGCACGTGCCGGGAGGAGGTACAGAAAAGAAGAGCCCGTCCACAGGGGTGACAAGGGCCTTAAAAGTGCCCAGAGGGGAAGGGAAGGTTCTTGAGTTGTCAGGCTGAAGAAGGCAGGGGTTGTCCCTCAGTCGATTCTGACTCCTTGGGACCCATGGACTGTACCTTGCCAGGCTCCTCTCTCATGGACAGAGCATTCTCCAGGCAAGAATACTTGAGGGGGTTGTCATGTCCTTCTCCAAGGGATCTTCCTGACCCAGAGATCGAACCCAGGTCTCCCGTATTGCAGGCAGATTCTTTACTGTCTGAGCCACGAGGGAAGCCAGGTTGAAAGGGCCCACAAATGCGCAGCCAAATGAATAAAGCCGGCCCATCTGGGGACAGACACAGCGATGTGACATTGAGACTATCGGGGATAGAGGTCAGAGGTCATGCGCTTCCGCCTACTGGGGAGGGTGTGGGTAGGGACTGGGGTGCTGTGTCCCCAGACTTCAGGCTGGGAAGCCACAAGGCAGAGCCTCTGAGGTCCAGTCCAGAGGCACAGTGACCTGCGGACCACTCCGGACGCTGCCGCGCCGTCGTCGCAAGGGAGGCTGGAATAATGACATGCCCAGTGATGCTGGAAGTCAGGATGTGTGCATTCTGTCAGAACATCCTCGGACCCTTCGCTTCCCCAAAGGAGGGCAGAAACCATGAAGGGGGGAGCACGGGGGCCAGCGAGGAGAGGGCGGGGGTCCAGAGCGGACCGTGCGCAGCGGGCGGGGATGAGCGCGGGAGCCGCAGGGCCCGGGAGAGGCGGGGCAGCCCCTACGTCTCCGAGTGCTCCTGCCTGTGAGGAAGGTGGGGCCGGGGGTGAGCGCTTCGCCTGGCGACCCGTCTCCAGGCCGCGTGTGAGCAGCCTAGGGGTAATACGTTGAGATTACTTTATCACCAGAGAGGCTTTAAAACAAGCCTTACTGTCACCTTAGTGAAAGTTAAAGTCACTCAGTCGTGTCCGACTCTGAGACCCCATGGACTATGCAGTCCATGGAGTTCTCCAGGGCAGAATGCTGCAGTGGGCAGCCGTTCCCTTCTCCAGCGGATCCTCCCAACCCAGGGTCGAGCCCAGGTCTCCCACACCGCACGCGAGTTCTTTACCAGCTGAGCCACAAGGGAAGCCCAAGAATCCTGGAGTGGGTAGCCTATCCCTTCTCCAGCAGATCTTCCCGGCCCAGGAATCGAAACGGGGTCTCCTACTTTGCTGGCAGATTCTCGATCAACTGAGCCACTAGGGAAGTCCATGGGTCTGTTTTATCTTTGTTATATCTTCTTATACCTTTCCTAAAGGTGATAGTGAGCTTTCCTGATAGCTCAGGTGGTCAAGAATCTGCCTGCGCACCCCCGCCACTCCCCACAGTGTCCTGTTCTGGACCAGACACCCTCCGTGCCGGGGCTGTGACCTCCGAGGCCGGGCCCTGCAGGCGGACGTGGGCACATCCCAAGGCCTTTGTCCAGAGCCGGGTGACAGGGCCTGGGCCTGGGTCAGCAGGGGCCTGGGCACGGGGCCCTGGATTCGGGCTTCGGCACAGGTGGAGGTCCCAGAGGAGGAGACCTGGCGTCAAGGGGTTTGTGTTTGAGGCTTTCATGCTTCTTTGTACGGGGTTTATTGTCTTTTCTTTCAAGGCTTCAGGTTATGCTAAGTGGGGTCTTTCTCCCTCTTTACAAAATATTCAACTTGTGTAACTGTGTTTAGATTGATCATTTTGAGTGATTTTTGTTATAAACTTATACCTATAGGCCCCAAACACAATCTAGAAATGGGACCAAAAGCCAACAGCTCCTTCCCGACCCTCCCATGCCCAGCACCCTCTCTGTATCAGTGTCGATCTCAGCCGTGTTCACGTGTTAGAACCCAAAAGGGGGTTCTGAGTCCCCCGAGGAAAACGAGTTTTGGGCGTGTACCTGTTTGCTCGTCGAAGCAGGGCGTCAGTGCTCACAACAGTTAAGATCAGATGAGACGCGGTCGACCTGTGGCCTGAATTTACATGACACTGATTTTAAATCCATCCTTTCAGACTCGCCACCATGGATGCGCTGTCAGAAGCCAACGGCACCTTTGCCTTGACCCTTCTGAAAAAGCTGGGTGAAGACAGCTCAAAAAATGTGTTTCTCTCACCCCTAAGCATCTCCTCTGCCCTGGCCATGGTCCTCATGGGGTCCAGGGGCATCCACAGCCCAGATGTCCCAAGTACTTTCGGGAAGCCGGTTCTGGGTGGCGGCCTACAGTGTTTCTTTGTCCGGTGTGCCGGAGTCCACGATGCGAATCCCAGAGGCCTTGCTCGACAGACAGGCCTCGCTCCCCATCTGCCCCATCCCTGGGCCTGCCGTCCAGTGTCTCTCTGGCTGGTGGCCTGGGGCTCCTGACTGCGCAGCACCCGATTCCAGCAGGACAGGCTTGAATGAGCAAGCGTTCATCGAGCCTCTGCTCCGACCCGCTGCCTAAGGCCCTGCTGGCCGAGGCCCGTCCTGCCGAGACGCCCAGAGCCAGCCCCGAGTGGGCTGCACGGGGTGTGGACGTCAGCTCCTGGGCCACAGTGGCGGCGGGGCGCTGACCTCTGCCCCGTGGGGGTCACAGCCCTCCCTCATGGGGGTGCCCTTACCCCTCCCAGGGCCTGGGGTCCAGAGGGTCTCCAGGTATACCAGAGTCCTGATCCCTCCCCTTGAGCCTGGGCCTTGAGTTTGACCTCTGCCCTAAGGCCATCACTTTCAGGGTCCTCTGGAGCTGGAGAGCCTGCGAGTGAGAAGCATTTGCACTCTCCACCCAGCAAGTGTTAGGACGCAAATACGGGGGTGCTCACGCTCAGTCGTGACCGGCGCTTTGAGACCCGCGGACTCTAGCCCTCCAGGCTCCTCTGTCCATGGGATTCTCCAGAGAGAACACGGGCGTGGGTTGCCATGTCCTCCTCCAGGGGATCTTCCCGGCCCAGGGATCGAACCCGCAGGTCTTGAGTCTCCTGCACCGGCAGGTGGATCCTTTACCACTGCGCCACCGGGAGACGCACGTGTTCCCTTTAAGTTCTGCCTGAAAAGGGAGCAGTCCCCTCTGGTGCTCGTCACTGACTCCCCTCCCGCTTCCCAGGCTCTGAAGGGGCCGCCCTCTCTCTGGGCACCTCCTGTGCAGGTTCCGATTCTGGGGGGAGGGCTGGCCTTCCCGCCCTGGACGGGCGTCTCTTCAGGGCTCCCGCCCGAGCTCCTCTCCTCCAGCAGAGATGCCCCCCGACCCTCCGGCCTCAGCTGTCTGGACCTTCTCTCTGTGGCTCCCGTCAGGCCGCCCACGACCAGGAATGACCGGGACCGGGCCTCAGACTCTGCGTCCTGGCCGCATGGTGCCCGCTGGGCTCCTGTGATCCAGGAGCGGCCCCGATCCCGGGAGGAGCTCTCCTCTGTGTGACACTGTACCGCATTGTCACGAGGCCCCAGCAGGATGGCTGGGCGTTTCTGCGCCCTGGCAACAGGGGGCAAGACAGCGAACATGGAGTTGCCAGGCCTTTACGAAGGCCCGGGCCCAGAAGAGCCACTTCTCCTGTGTCCCACCGGTTGGAGCCTGTCCCGAGGTCAGTCTAGACCCGAAGCAGTGGCCTATATGTGCAGAGACGGGAGGCCTGTCCGCCGGCCCTGTCTGCAGGCAGACCGCGAGCACAGGGCACTGGGCTCACCGAGGGGCACTTCTGTGCCCGCCATCACTGTCTGACCCCCGCGGGAGGCAGGCTGGGGGCTCCCAGAGGCCTTGTGCCTTTATTTGGGTGAGTCTTGCTTTAAGCTGCGGGGAGGGTCAGTGCGGTTCCTAGGCTTACTTCAGTGTTCTATCCATCACTTGTAGTCAATGCATACTGCAGTTGTGAGTTTTTATGTTTTTGATTTCAGACGCTCTCTCTAAGCACGAGCAGTGGCGGAGGTGAAGATGTCCACCAGGGTTTTCAGAACCTTCTCAGTGAAGTTAACAGGCCCGGCACACAGTACTTGCTCAGAACCGCCAATAGGCTCTTTGGAGGGAAGACTTACGATTTCCTCTCGGTAAGTCATACTCCCGTTTTTCCGAAGCAGATAGAGACCGAGGTCGGGTGGAGGCGGCAGCTGGGCCTTGTGGTGCAGCTGAGCCCTCTTAGCCTGAGACCCACACGGTGGGCGGGGTGTGGGACCCAAGCCACAACCTCACGCTTCCTGGAACTGATCGGTCATTGCCTATAAGAGGAGGCATTGTTCACATGTGACAGCATTGTTCACATGTTCGTGAAGCTTCAATGAGATGAATGTCAGAGAACTAACACGGATCATACAACAGTTGCAGATGAGTTGGCCCAAACAAAGAAGTGATCAAAAAAAAAATTTCTGATATTGTTTTTCACATGTTAGAAGTTTTCTGTGCATTGTGACGCTTGTTCAATATTTTTGTACATGTCAATATTTTGATTATCTTTTCCTATGCAGAATTTTTTTTGAAGTTTTTGTCTTTTCACTCTTGGTCCACTTAATTACAGTGCCTTCGTGATTTTTAAATTTTTTTAATAAACAGCTCACTAATCTGTGATTGTGTCCTTATTATATAAAAATGCAGACAAAGCCAGAGTCCTGCCACACTCTCTTCCACGCTCTGGCCTCCCATGCCCAGTATAAGGGCTTGTCCCCTGTGCATAGAGAAAGTCTTTGCATCTCACGACACGTGTGTCTGTTGCCATTCAGTCGCTGAGCCGTGTCCGACTCTTTCTGATCCCGTGGACTGCAGCAGGCCAGGCTCCTCTGTCCTCTACTGTGTCCCAGAGTTTGCTCAGACTCATGTCCATTGAGTTGGTGGTGCCACCCAACCATCACATCCTCTGTCTTCCCCTTCTCCTTTTGCCTTCATCTTTCCCAGCATCAGGGTCTTTTCCAATGAGTCGGCTCTTGGCATCAGGCGGCCACAGTGTGGGAGCTTCAGCCTCAGCAACAGCGTGTGTCCGCCTCACCCTTTCCCACGGTGGTGGGCAGCATCCTCAGGGTGGCTGTACTGAGATGCAGCCGCCAGCCCCCCGGGTGGGCGTGGGGTGGGGCCAGCCCAGGCTGAGCCAGCAGGGACCGTGTGTGTGTGGATCTGTCCTGTGCGTGCCTGCTACTCCAGATGGACTTTAGAAGCAAGGAACAGAGGGAGGCTCTCAGATCTCAGTGAATTCTGCCTCATTCCCGCCCCGACGGCTGCAGCCCTTCCCGTCGTCCTCAGGAAGGGTAGCAGGTGCGCACGTCCACCCTCTGCTCAGCGCTGTGGGTGCTGAGCCTTTAACATTCTGATTGTTCATGAGACTGAGCAGCTTTTCACGTCGATCAAGCGTTTGTCTCTTTTCTGAAAATTGCCTGTTTATATGTCCTTTGTGTAGTTTTACTTCTGGGCTTTATCTCTTTATTTTTAGTGAGTTTTTTATATGTTTAGCATAGCAATCATATTCTGTTATATGATTTTTTTCATTATTTTTCACACTTGTTTCAGACTCTAAATTAACTGTTTTAAAACAGGGGGTGTAAAGTGAATGTAGTCAGCATGAGGTCAAATATTTGTAAGGTTTGTACACCACGGTGTGCAGTTTTTTACAACCTGGTTTACTTGTTTTTATCAGTCTTAGCTACTTGCTAGTTTACTGTCACTTTTTTTTTTTCAGTTCTACCAGTTTATTGCTACCAACCGGTCTCCCTCCACCCTCATGTATGCATGCTCAGGCATGTAACCCCGTGGTCTGAAGCCCGCCAGGCTCCTCTGTCTGTGCACTTTTCCAGGCGAGAATATTGGAGTGGGTTGCCATTTCCTTCCCCAAGTATTCTCATCTTTCTATAAATGTTAGATATACAAAAAAGCAAAACTTCCAGTAAACACAAAGAATTGGCTAATTTTCCTTCACTTCCTTTCTTTCTGGTGGATATTTGAAGAAAAGCATTGATATCTAAAATGTTATTTTGATATGAAGTGTAAAATCAAAAGATGAGAAATATTTGTTGGTTATTTCACAGTGATCGAGGATTCCAACAATCCAACACCAATCGCAGTGTATAATTAGATATTCCTTTAGTTTGCTTTTTGACTGGTCATTACTTACTAAGCAGTAATTTGAGAAGCAGAGACTTCTTTTCAGATGTGCTTAAAAGCTCTTGAAATCACCAAGGGTCTGATGAGGTATCGGCTTGTAGGTGACCACTTTGCTTCCTGACTATGCCTTAGACTGAGAGACTGCCATCTTTCTCCAAAGCCCCGATGAAGAAGTGGAGCAGTAGGCTGGCAGAGCCTGAATGATGTCAGCGTTCTATGAAATGAGGCACCTGGACCAGGAGATAGAGGGTCCACGGTGTGCGGAGAGCTCAGCCACGTGACATCAGACAGAGCCAGCTTCTCCTGGTCCTCAGAGCACCTCTGAGACGTAGCTACTGCTGCGTCCTTGCTTCCAGGGGGCACGGAAGCCAGAGAGACGCAGCAACCTTGCCAGGGTCACCCGGGAGTGAAGCCCGGAACTTGTGCTGCCGGCACTGTTGCCACATGGCCTCTCCTCAGTGGTTGTGTTGCTGTTTAGTGGCTAAGTTGTGTCTGACTCTTTGCAACCCCATGGACTGTAGCGCACCAGGCTCCTCTGTCCATGGGATTATCCAGGCAAGAATACTTGAGTGGGTTGCCATTTCCTTCTCCAGGGGATCTTCCCCACGGAGAGATCAATCCCTTGTCTCCAACATTGGCAGGCGGATTCTTTACCACTGTGCCACCTGGGAAGCCTGTGATTTTACTGTCATTTATTCATTGTAGCTGAAAACTGAGATACCGGATTGAAGGTTAATTCCTCACACTCGTTTGTATATTCCACAAGGAACCATCCAATGATCAGTGTTGAGGTTTGGCGCCGTGAAGAAGTGAGCTGTTGGCGTGGTCTGTTTCTGTAGCCATGTGATTCTGTCACTCCGTCTCTCCTAGTCTTTCAGAGATGCCTGCCGCATATTCTACCAAGCAGAGATGGAAGAGCTGGACTTTGTCAGCGCTACGGAGGAGTCCAGGAAGCACATAAACACCTGGGTAGCCGAAAAGACAGAAGGTGAGGACATGTCAGTACTTCTGTTTCCATGGTATTTGAATCAGTCTTATTACCCATCAGTTCCTTCCCAAGACCAGCAAATGTCAACAGGAATGGCTTTTTTCTATGAATAACTGTAACTTTCAAAATCCACTCCTGAAATGTAATCAGGAATCAATTTCTCTATCTTTCCCCCCTCCTCATCAGTATTTGGTGCACCTCTTCCAGAGCAAACACACTTTGGTTTTTTGCTGGTGCAGTAATGTTCATATAGTCTGCCTTCTCACAAAGGGCGGAAGGGAAACTCTGGACGCGGGCTCCACCCCCCTGCCTGTCCAGCGGAGCTCATGTGCTGCGGGTCGCTGATCATCACTGCAGGACACTGGGTCAAGCCCCGGTCCACCTGCGGTTCTTCGTTCTCATGCTCGCCACGCTGGCTTCGACCTCTCCCCTTCAGGACAGTCCCCTCACGTTGTAGACCGAACATTCCTTTTCTGTCACTGTGAATTATCCTGCCCTTATGATTTCTTCATTGTATGTGTTTTATGCAACTCAATGTATCTATCTGAGCAGAGATTTTAAGGTTTTGGTCGCTGATTTGGCTTTAGGGGCCAGGCTGCCTGTACGGGATTCCCTGGTGGGTCCCATGGTAAAGAATCCACCTGACAATGCAAGAGAGGCGGGTTGGATCCCTGGGTGAGAAAGATCCCTGGAGAAGGAAATAGCAACCTGGACCAGGTCTTGCCCGGGGAATCCGATGGACGCAGGAGCCTGGTGGGCTACAGTCCATGGGGTCACAGAGAGTCGGACACAGCTTAGCGAGTGAACAGACAACTCGCTGTCCATGGTTGTCTAGGGGACAGTGAGCCCTCTGGTCAGTGCCTGACTCCTCCAGGGGACGGGCCAGTAAATACTGTGCCCAGCACCTTCCCCAGGAAACCCTGCTAGCTCACTGGCTCTTTAATTCTGCTTTGCAGGTAAAATTAGAGACTTGCTCTCTGCAAATTCAGTTGACCCCATGACTCGTCTGGTTCTCGTGAATGCCATCTACTTCAAAGGAAACTGGGCTAAACCATTTAACAAAGAGCACACCATGGAAAGGCCATTCCACGTCAGCAAAGTGAACAAGAATGTTTCATGAATTGAAGGAGGTTCTTGGAAACGGTCCCTGGTGTCCCCTTGGTTTATGGAGCGTGTGAGCAGGCTGACCTCAAGGAATCTGTGCCTCTTGTGGCCTTGGCGGCCCAGATGTGGATCCTGGCAAACCCTGGCTTCCTCTCGCCTGCTCCTCCTCTGCTGTATCATCGGGGGGGTCTGTGCGGAGGTGTTCTGTCTTGTATCACACATCCCCTGGGGCAGCTCATGGGTCTCTGGGCCTCCTAGAACTCCCAAGATCCAGGTCAATCTCGAGACCATGGCTATGAAGCTCCGTGGGCTGGATCCTACCGTCTGACCCCATCCCGTCAGGAGCTACCAGCACAGACGCCTTTCTCTGCAGGGCCGTCCAGAAGCCTCCTAGCGGTCTCCCCAGCCCGGGTTCCTGGTTCCTGTGTCCCTCCTCTGAGCTCTCGCAGAGCCCGGGGCCTCTCCCAGTGGCTCTGATCTCCCAGAGCCCCTCGGGCCCGGGTGCAGGACCAGGGAGGTTACTTGGAAGTTTTCCTGATGACCCAGGCTGGGCTGAGCATGGCGGGGTAGGAAGCACAAGTCAGACTGTATTGTATGTTCATTAATTGCATGTGTTGATTCTCGGCCGTGCCGGCTCTCCTGGCCGCAGCCTCTCCTGCAGCTGCCGTGGCAGAGGCCCTCTGGGCTCCGTGCTGGGGCTCCTCCTGCTGGCTCTTCTCTTGGGGCCGAGCTCGGGCTCCAGGCCCGTGACCTCAGGAGCTGCGGTCCCGGGCTCTCAGCCCAGGCTCAGTAGCTGTGGCCTGAGGGCTTAGAGCCCCAGGGCTGTGGGGTCTTCCCAGACCAGGGATGGAGCCTGTGTCTCCTGCATTGGAGGTGGATTATTTACCCCGAGCCACCAGGAAAGCCCTGATGTCTTCAAAGAAGAGCCAACATGGTTTGTTCATGAGTCAGCTGTGGGGTGGGGGGACAGGGGCCCAGGACACTGCAGGGTTGACTGGGGAGGAGTGGTGTCGCCATGAGCAGAGATGGGAAAGTATAGATGGAGCAGGTGTGGGGGGAACCGAGCCGCCAGTGTGGAAGCCGACACGAGGCTCCTTTGCATCCAGATGCAGATGTCAGGTAGGCAGGAGCCGGGGAGAGGTCCTGCTGGGAATGTCCGTGCGGAGCCCTCCTGGGTCAGCAGGAGAAGAGAAGCCTGAGGCCTGAGCGCTGGGAACCCGGGGGTGGGAGCTGGAGCCGAGCGGATAGCTGACGACGCGGAGCTGGGCTGGGTCTGGAAGACAAGACAGAGTGTGTGTGCCCAGGTGGCCGGCTCTGATGACTCGTCCAGCGTGTCCACTCATCTCGTTTCCACTTAAGGTTTAATCCTTTCCTTTATAGGACGTGGAGAAACCTGTGCAAATGATGCTCACGAAGTCCACCTTTAAAATGACCTACATTGGAGAGATAAGCACCCAGATCCTGGTGCTTCCATACGTCGGCCAAGAGCTGAACATGGTCATCCTGCTGCCCAGTGAAAGCACCGACTTGAACACGGTAACTGGGCATCCTCGGGCCCGGGGTCTCATCCGGATCCCTGCCGGTCACTGGGCTCCGGGAAATCGTGTGCAGGCGGCAGGCCGCCGCGGGCCCGCAGGGCGCAGAGTGTGGGTCACAGGGGACGGTCCCCGGGGCAGTGCTGCTGCAGACCCTGAGATCTTCTACCTTCTCCTGCAGGTGGAGAAGTCCCTGACCTACGAGAAATTTGTCGCGTGGATGAAGCCGGACGTGCTGGCCGAGGAGATGGTGGAGGTGTTCCTGCCCCGGTTCACACTGGAGGAGAGTTACGACATGGAGGGCTTCCTCCGGAACCTGGGCATGACCAACGCCTTCAACGCGCTCCGTGCCGACTTCACCGGGATGTCGTCCGGGCGAGGCCTGCACCAGTCCAAAGTTGTGCATAAGTCCTACGTGGAGGTCACCGAGGAGGCCACAGAGGCCACGGCCGCCACGGAGGCCATGGAAGTATTTATCTGCATGCGGAACGTGCCCCGGTTCCATGCCGACCGGCCCTTCCTCTTCTTCATCCAGCATGGCAAGACAGGGGCCATCCTGTTCTGCGGCTGCTTCTGCTCGCCATGATAAGGTGGTGGAGGCGCCCCGGTGCTCCTCACCATTCTCCCCGATATCTGGAAGAGCTGAAACCCCAGTGACCTTGGTGAAGGTCCACTAATAAAGGGCTGATGGAGACCGCCTGTGTGTGTGTGTGTGTGTGTGTGTGTTTGTTTGCCGGTGTGCGCTCGTGTCCCGCGTCTTCTCAGAGCTGAGGCTCTGTACCGCATGAGTACCGCATGAGGCACAGTTCCACTTCTGGGTCTGTCTCCAGAAGAATTAAGAGCAGGGCCTCAGACACTTGCAGCCCCGTGTTTGTAGCAGCATTATTCACAACAGCCAAGAGTGCAAGCCTCCCAATGTCCGTGCCGAGATAATGGTAACAGAGTGTGGTCTCTACACACAAAGGAGATGCATCCAGCCTTTAAAAGAGGAAGGTAAGCGTGACCCAGGCTCTAACACGGGTGACCCTTGAGGATATGATGCCAAGTGAAATACACCAGTCACAAAAGGACAAGTCCTGTGTGATCCCTCTCACATTCTTCCCCACATCTGCACTCCCTGTCTTCCACAATCTCCCGAGTTTGACACGTTTGGGAAATTAAAGTGGAGGTAGCCTGGTTGAAGCTTCAGAAAAAGGGCAGCATACCTCTGACCGACTTCAGACCCTGGACCCTGCCTGTACCCCATACCTGCCGGCAAGCATGACAATCGTTACCAGCAAGTCAAGGGGCACTTTAGATATGAAAGCGAGTGGGTCTTGGAATTTCTTAGCTTCTGGGTGCTAGGACCCAGTCTAAGGGATCTTCTGATTCTCAAGATTAAACAAACAGCATTGCAGCTATTAGGGAAAAATCTCGACCTGCGATGATTTCATAGAGCTGATCATGATATCATTGTGCAGTCTGGGATTATAAATGGGAGCCCCCATATCCCTAGTGTGAAGTCTCACCCTTGGGGTGGACGCACAGCCCGGGATCCTTTCCTCGCTGGGGGTCCAGACGGACCTCATTCGGGATTTCCCAGGGATGCTAGAGTCTGGATGTCGGCTGGGAACCCAACCTGGTGATGTGTGCTGGTACTTCTCTCTGTTGTTTCCAGGTCTTCTCTTTTCATAGCTGCATGCTGAAATTAAGGAATGTATTGAGAATTAAACCTGTTTATTTCTGTGTAACAAGCTGGAATCAAGATTGCCGGGAGACATATCAATAACCTCAGATATGAAGATGACACCACCCTTATGGCAGAAAGCCAGGAGGAACTGAAGAGCCTTTGATGAAAGTGAAAGAGGAGAAGGAGAAAGTTGGCTGAAAACTCAACGTTCAAAAAGCGAAGATCATGGCATCTGATCCCATCACTTCATGGCAAATAGATGGGAAAACAGAGGAAGCAGTGAGAGACTTCATTCTCTTGGGCTCCAAAGTCACTGCAGATGGTGACTGCAGCTGTGAAATTAAAAGACGCTTGCTCCCTGGATGAAAACTTATGCTAACCTAGACAGCCCATTAAAAGGCAAAGACATTTCTTTACTAACAAAGTTTCATCTAGTGAAAGTAATGGTTTTTCCTGTAGTCATACATGCATAGGAGAGTTGGATCATAAAGAAGACTGAGCTTGAAAAATTTAATGCTTTTGAACTGTGGTGTTGGAGAAGACTCCTGAAAGTCCCTTCAACTGCAATAAGATGAAACCAGTCAATCCTAAAGGAAGTCAGTCCTGAATATTGGAAGGACTGACGTTGAAGCTGAAGCTCCAATACTTTGGTCACCTGATGTGAAAAAGTGACTCCTTGGAGAAGACCCTGATGCTGGGAAAGATTGAGGGCAGGAGGAGAAGGGGATGACAGAGGATGAGACGGTTGCATGGCAAAACCGATTTGATGAGCTTGAACAAGCTCCAGGAGTTGTTCACAGACAGGGAGCCCTGGCGTGCCGCAGTCCATGGGGTCACAAGAGTTGGCCATGACTCAGTGGCTGAGCTGAACAGAACAGGGGATTTCTTTTGTTAAGGAATCCTTCAAACGGAAAATGAAGGTGAAACTTCTGGCAAACCACCTGAGGACTTGGAGATTTAAATGTGGCTTTTCTGTGCGGAGAACCGCACTGTTTACCTGCGGAGCTCTGTTCTGGATGGTGGTTCAGGCAGCAACCTGAAGGCCAGGCAGCAACAGTCAGGGGCTCTCTGGGGTTTTGGTTCAGACTCACCTGATTCCTCAGCCACGCCTCCCTAGCTCAGAGCTGGGTCACACCTGCCCTGCCCCCGGCGTGGCTCTGAGGCTCTGAGAGCTGAGGGTGGGTGGCTCCAGCTCAGAGAACTGTTGGCGGCTGGAGCAGAGGGAAAGGGGCTCTCGCCCACCGGGGCCTGGGAACCAGAGTCACCGGTCATGAGCCCGGGAGCAAGGACACGCTGCTTGTGAGGAAACAGGTGTCTTGGTTTCCGATGCCCGATCACCACAAACTCAGGGTGAATGTGTCCTGGAACCTCGCCATATGCACGACATTAACATACAATCGATATCATGTATATAATTTATATGTAATATAATTAACAACAGCAATTAGTGTCAGGCTGTGTGCACGTTCGCCTGAGACGCGGCCAGGGAACCCAACGGTTCCCCAGGGTCCTGGTTCTGCTCATGGAGCAGGTAATCTCTGGCCAGGGTGGGGGTCGGGGGTGGTGGGGGATACAGGAATCACCTAAACTCTCATGGTGACAAAGTCTCCGCTGGGTCTGGAAAATTCTATGACATTGCTGGTGAACGATTTTCACTTTCATTTCTATACATGCTCTTCCCTGTATTCCCCAGGCCAGGTTAGATTCAGCCCCAGAGAGAGTTTTTCTCTCTTCCTCCGCTTATCATGGTTTATGTGCTCCTGGGCTGCATGAGTCTGTGACACCCGTCCTCAGCTGGTGGGCACTGCCCCCCTGAAGACAAGTAGCAGCCCTGGAGGTATTTCTCTTGTCATCACTGAGGGAGGCGCAGCTGGCCTCTCGTGGGAGGTGCCCAGGCAGCCACACCAGGAATGGCCATCTGACCCCACTTGTCAGCCGTGCTGCCTTTGAGAAATGCTGGCTGGACATGTAATCAGCTCCCTTTCACGTCAGAACCCACCACACCTCCAGCACAGTGATGAGTCTGGAGGTTTCTCT
Source organism: Cervus elaphus (assembly GCF_910594005.1). Lineage (NCBI taxonomy): Eukaryota > Metazoa > Chordata > Mammalia > Artiodactyla > Cervidae > Cervus > Cervus elaphus. The sequence continues at coordinate 50,619,843 of NC_057821.1, read as the reverse complement.
TTGAGGGCCTAGTGGGTGAGGTGCAAAGTCAGGGGTGGTATTTCCCATCAACAGTGGTGGACACAGATGTTCACCAAGCTTCCCATCACGTCTCACTGACGTTAACAAATGTGACACGCAGTGTCTTCTGGAAACTGCCCACCAACTCTGTGGAGCAAATAGGTGTAACTGCTGTCAGGAAGTCAGGTTCAGACAGTCCTGAAAAGGAAATACAAGCAACGGTAGCACACGTCTTCACCGCGGGCTTAGAGACACACGTCTGAAACATGAGTTTGAATTTTAACATTGCTTCTGAATTATGTCTGTCTCCCTCTTGTTTCTGCGGCCCCCTCCCTGGCGTCACTCCCGACACGTCCGCCCCGTATACCCCAGCCTGTGTGTCCCCCCGATTCCCTGTTCCCGCTGGGCTGTGGGAGGAACACCCTGGGTCCTCCCTTCCCAGACCTCATTCCTGGGCACGTCACCGCCACCCTCACCGCCCCACCCAGGACCTCTTACCCCTTTCTGAGTCACACTGCTATTGCTTTGTTCTGAGTCTCAGGGAATCTGACCCCTATCATCTGACTTGCTTCTTTAGTGTCTCTTTAGGGCCACCTGGTCCTTTCCTCTGCGTCATAAATCCACATTAGGACCGAACCGGGTTTTTAGAGAGAAACCTCTTTGTGAAACAGAAGCTTTCAATCTGTGTAGTGTCAAAACAAAATTCCTTGGTCTGGGAAAAACCCTCCCTACGGCCACACTTGAGGCCCCACTTTTCTGCCGTGTGACACGCAGGCTGGTGGTGAGAGATTAGTGAGCCGGAGGAGGGTCCCGGCCGTCTGATGGGGCTGCAGGGCCAAGCGCTCCTCTGGGACTCACACATCCTTCATCTCCGCTCCGGGTGCCGTTTCGGGGGCTTGCCCTCACTGGGGTGGTGCTGGGTCAGCCTGGTGATGCAGGAACCTCCTGGTTCGTCAACGTTCATTTGTAACCGTCAGCCTGGTGTGTCTTTCAGTGTTGCCGACACTGGGACACCTTCCTGGGCTCGGGGCCCCTCCTCCCGGCCCCCTCCTGTTTCTCTCCAGAAGCTGAAACACTTGAGGACAGGGGTGCGTGGAGCAGGGGAGCCGACTGCCCAGCTCTTTACGTGCGGAACCCCGGAACCCCCGGGCGCCTTCCTGGGTTCCGTGTGCTGGGTGCAGGCCCTTCCCGATCTGGCCTGGTGTGGATTTCAAGGCTCCTTCCTGCCACTGTCTTCTCTTCAATCCCCTGCGGGACACATCCCCCCGTCCCCACCCTCTTCCTCTCGGGACCTCCCAGGTCATTTTCAGATGACCTGTTCTCTGACATCTCTGGGAAAATCCACATCTAAAATGCTATTTCCCTCTATGTCTGGCTGAAGCTTTAACATTTGTACATAATTGCATCACACAGGAAACCTCACGATTGCTTTAGAAATATGTCCAGATACTGCAGTTGGGGGTACAGACACAAAATCAAATCAAGGAGAATGAGGCTGTCCTAAGGCCGGTCACCTAGTAGGGAACACGGAGGCTCCTCCATAAAGTCTGTACACAGTGACATGTCTGCCAGGGACTTTCTTGGGGAATCTGTGTGTGGCTGCCACCATCTAGATGTTTTCTCATAACACTAGGAAGTACCTGTGAGCACTTCTGGTCTCCTCATCACCTGTGAGGCACCTCAGCTTGGAGGTCGTGTCCTCAGCCAGGCGCCCAGCGCCCAGCCCAGGGCCACGCTCGTGGGAGACGCCGAGACGTCCCAGCTGCTTGAGTTGACACACTTCATTATGCAAGGATGCAGCCCTCATGGAGGAAACAAGTTTAGAGGGAGAAAGGTCTTCAGAGTTATGGAAGAAACAAGTTTAGAGAGATGAAGGTCTTCAAAGTTATGGAAGAAAATAGTTTAGAGGGGCAAAGGTCTTCAACGTTAAGGACAAAACATGTTTAGAAGGAGAAAGCTCTCCAATTATGGAAGAAGTTTAATGGGAGAAAGGTCTTCAAAGCTAAGGAAAAAACCAGTTTAGGGGGAGTAAGGTCTTCAAAGTTAAGGGAAAAAAGAGGTGAGAGGGGTAAAGGCCTTCAAAGTTCTGAAACCTTTGCAGAACAGGGCCATGCTCAGCATTGCTCTTTGTAGGCTGCTGAGAAGTGGCATCTGAGAGCCGCAGGCAGAGCTTCAGGCACGGTCTTTTGCTAACAATACCCAGACAGGACTCACTGGGCTGAGAGTCAGGAGGCCAAGAGGGACAGACCTTGGTGGTGGTGGGAGATGGTGCTCTGACGGGTTACCCAGACCTCTTGGAGTGCACTTGCCAGAAACCAACTCTGTCTCTTCTCTAGAGCTGAAAGTCAGATCATGAAATCAAGACTTTGAAAAACACGGAAACCTCCTACCTTCTGGACTTTGTTGGAAAATTTCTGACATAGCTTCCAGAAAATCTCTTATAAGATAAGTGTTGATCGCATTGACACTATGGTTATACTCATTGCATTCCTGGGTTGGGAAGATCAATGCCTTGTTTTTCTTTTTTTGGGCAGGATCCTTCAGCTTCAACCAGATAGGGTAAAAGTAAACACATATGGAAAATTTAGTTGGAAAGATAACATTTCAAAATCTTTTGAGTTTTAATTGATTGTCAGAAGGATTTCAGGTCCCCTTTGTATCTCTGGGGCTTGCCTGGTGTCTCAGACAGTAAAGAACTGGCCTGTGATGGCAGATACGCAGGTTCCATCCCTAGGTCAGGAAGATTCCCTGCAGAAGCGAAAGGCTACCACTCCAGCATTCTGGCCTGCAGGATTCTATACATGAACCATACAGTCCATGGGGTCGCAGAGCCAGACACGACTGAGTGACTTTCACTCTCACCCCGCCGTGGCCCCAGCTTCTGTCCTCAGCTATGACTCTTTGACACACAGACGTGGCTGGGCTGGTGAATCCTGCATGCGGCTCCCAGCACCTACGTCCCATACCCTGCTCTCTTCCTGCTTGTCTCCTGGACACCTTCTCCTAATGCTCCTCAGACAACATGAGTCCTCTTGGACAGGAGATGTGCGCTTGATCCCTGGGTCGGGAAGTTCCGCTGGTGCAGGAAATGAAAAGCCTACGAGTGGATTTTCAGTCCATGATGGGCTACAGTCCATGGCGTCTCAAGGAGGCGGACACGACTGACGACTAAGCACAGAAATTCTGCACTAGAGCCCTGACGCTCCCCTTCCCCGCAGGCTCTTCCCAGTTAACACGTCACAACGAGCACAGGTACCTGAGGTAGACGAGTAAGTGGCACCTGCATCTCCAGCCCTTCCCTGGCCCCTTGCCCCCAGTCCACCTGGTCCTCACATCCTGTGATGCCCGCCGTCTCATCAGCTCTGGGCAGCACCCCGTCACTGCGGCGCTGCCCAGGCTCAGGCCCGCCAGGCTGTGCCCTGGTCCCCAGAGTCGCGTCCTCAGGGCCCCTGGGGCCTGTCCCACGGCACCCAGTCCCTCCACAGGGCCGGCGCTGGAGTCAGAACGGACACGGGAGGGAGGGGGGAGGAAACGGATGAAAGCAGGAATCATGTTACTCGTCCAGTCTGAAGCTCACAATGGTTCCCCATGCTGTGGTTCAGCACTCAGTCGTGTCCGACTCTTTGCGACCCCGAGGACTGCAGCCGCCAGGCTTCCCTGTCCATCGTCATCTCCCGGAGCTTGCTCAAACTCATGTCCATGGAGTCAATGATGCCGTCCAACCATCACATCCTCCGTCCTCGCCTTCTCCTCCGGCCTCCAGTCTTTCCCAGCATCAGGGTCTTTTCCAATGAGTCAGCTCTTCCCATCAGGTGACTAAGGTATGAGAGTTTCAGCTTCAGCATCAGTCCTTCCAGTGAATATTCAGGATTTGTTGCATTTAGGATTTTCTGGTTTGATTGCCTTGCACTTCAAGGGACTCTCAAGAGTCTTTTCCAACACCACAGCCCCATGACTGACAGACATAACGGCCTCCAGCTTCTCTCCCGTCCAGCCCTGCCCAATCCTTCCAGCCCTGCCTGCCGCACCTTGGCTGCTCCGGCCCACACCCTCTGCGGGGTCCTGAGTGTACCTCAGGGAGAGGGAGCCCTTTCCCACCAGTGACTCCGCCTGGTTGGTTCCTCCTCCACACTCCCCCTGGACCTCACCCCTCCCTCGGCCCGGCTCCTCTGTCACCCGGGAGCCAGCCCAAGCCCCACAGCATCACCAGCTCCGTCCTTCTGGCCCCATCGCGCCGGTCATGTGCCCATCAGAGCCGCCACCCGCTGCACCAAGACACAACCCCTTTCCCGTCTCTCTGAACAGACAGAAGAGGAAGGGCGTGTTTGATCACTTTCATCTCTCGCCTCTTTTGTGACCTGATAGAGTCCTGGGTACAATAAGCGTCCAACACATGGAGCCTGGGGTTTTCCAGCTCTGCTACCTAGCGGGCCTGTGGGGGAAGGAAGATGCTAAGATGCCTTTGCTCCATGTGCAGTCCTAACGGCGGCCCCGCCCTCGGGCATGGCCAGGTCCGGCCCGCCCCTCCCTCTCGGCCCCGCCCTGCGGCCCGGCCGCCCCGCCCCTCTGGCCCAGGTATTTGGGCCCTGCTAGCCGGGTCCCTGCGCAGCCCTCTCCTGCCTCCCTAGGTACGTGAGGGGCAGCAGGGCTGAGGCACCGGCCTGCGCCAGGCGGTAGGCGGGCGGGCCGGGCGGGGGCGCGCGCTGCGCTGGGCTTCCTTTCGGATCCAGTGGCCGCGGCGGACGTCACGACGCTGGGAGTGTGGATCCTGGACCCCGCGCCCGCTCGAGGTCCTCTGAAACTGTATGCTTCTTACTGGCATGTGCATTGAATGGAGAAGAGCTGTCTCTTAATATAAAAGTCCCACTAGATTGTTGATCGTTCTTTTTGATATCTGCAATGTCATGATAAACTGCTTAAAATTGGTCCCCCCCCCCCGTTTTTTTTTGTTTTTTTTTTTTTGTTTTTGTGATTACCACTTCTTTAATCTTCTTGTGATTGACTGGTAAGGACATTTATGTTATTACAAAGTGATCATGAAATTCAGCTTATGATTATGTGACGGGTTATTGTCAAATTCTCAGCTCAGGACAAATCAGAAGGATCTTAGTAAATGCTACCCAGTGTTTGGACATTTATTTCCCAGTTGACGGAGGAACCAGGTAATAAGCGAAGAAGTGGTTTTCAACGTGAAAGTGTTGTCTCACTCTGCTACAGAAATAGTCTGTAGGCTGGTGAGCATGTGTTCAGCTTCTGTCTCTGGTGTTGTTGTTCAGTCGCTGAGTCGTGTCTGGCTCTTTGCGACCCCATGGACTGCAGCCCGCCAGGCCTCCCTGTCCATCATCAACTCCCAGAGTTTATCCAAACTCATGTCCATTGAGTCAGTGATGCCATCCCACCAACTCATCCTCTGGCGTCCCCTTCTCACCCTGCCTTCACACATTTCCAGCATCAGGGTCTTTTCAAATGAGTCAATTCTTCCCATCCTGTAGCCAAAGAATTGAGTTCAACTTCTAATGAATATTCAGGACTGATTTCCCTTAGGAAGGACTGCTTGGACCTCCTTACTGTCCAAGAACTCTCAAGTGTCTTCTCCAGCACCGCAGTTCAAAAGCATCATTTCTTCGGCACTCAGATTTCTTTATAGTCCAACTTTCACATCCATACATGACTACTGGGAAAACCATAGCTTTGACAAGACAGATCTTTTTTGGTAAGTAATGTCTCTGCTTTTTAATATGCTGTCTAGGTTGTTCATGGCTTTTCTTCCAAGGAGCAACCATCTTTTAACTTCATGGCTGCCATCACCATCCACAGTGATTTTGGAGCCCAAAAAATAAAGTCAGCCACTGTTTCCACTGTTTCCCCATCTATGTGCCATGAAGTGATGGGACTAGACACCATGATCTTAGTATTCTGAATGTTGAGCTTTAAGCCAACTTTTTCACTCTCCTCTTTCACTTTCATCAAGAGGCTTTTTCGTTCTTCATTTTCTGCCATAAGGGTGGTGTCATCTGCATATCTGAGGTTCTTGATGTTTCTCCCAGCAGTCTTGATTCCAACTTGTGCTTAATCCAACCCTATATTTCTCATGATGTACTCTGCAAGTAAGTTGAATAAGCAGGGTTACAATATACAGCCTTGACGTTCTCCTTTCCCTATTTGGAACCAGTGTGTTGTTCCATATCCAATCTTTCACAGCATCTTCTTTTAGGATTTGAAATAGCTCAACTGGAATTCCATCACCTCCACTAGCTTTGTTGGTAGTGATGCTTCCTAAGGCCCACTTGACTTCACATTCCAGGAAGCCTGACTCTAGGTGAGTGATCATACCATCGTGATTATCTCGGTCATGAAGATCTCTTTTGTGTAGTTCTGTATATTCTTGCCACCTCTTCTTAATGTCTCCTGCGTCTGTTAGGTCCATAGCATTTCTGATCTTTATTGTGCCCATCTTCGCTTGAAATGTTCCTTTGAAAGAAGTGAAAGTGAAGCCGCTCAGTCGTGTCCTCCTCTTTCCGACCCCTTGGACTGTAGCCTACCAGGCTCCTTGGTCCATGGGAGTTTCCAGGCATGAATACTGGAGTGGGTTGCCATTTCCTTTCCCAGTGGATCTTCCCGACCTAGGGGTTGAACCTGGGTCTCCCACATTGCAGGCAGATGCTTTACTGACTGAGCTGCCAGGGAAGCCCCTTGGTATCTCTCACTTTCTTGAAGAGATCTCTAATCTTTCCCAATCTATTGTTTTTATGTATTTCCTTGCACTGGTCACTGAGGAAGGCTTTCTTGTCTCTCCTTGCTATTCCTTAGAACTCAAAGTTCAAGTGGCTGTATCTTTCCTTTTCTCCTTTGTTTTTCACTTCTCTTCTATTCACAGTGCTTTCTCAGGCAGCCTTTTTGCTCTTTTGCATTTCTTTTTCTTGGGGATGGCTTTGATCCCTGTCTCCTGTACAATATCATGAACCTCCATCCATAGTTCTTCAGGTACTCTGTCTATCAGATCTAATCCCTTGAATCTATTTATCACTTCCACTGTATAATCGTAAAGGATTTGATGTAGGTCATAACTGAAGGGTTTAGTGGTTTCCTTACTTTCTGCAATTTAAGTCTGAATTTGGCAATAAGGAGACCGTGATCTGAGACAAAGTCATCTCCTGGTCTTGTTTTTGCTGACTGTATAGAGCTTCTCCATTATTGGCTGCAAACAATATAATCAATCTGATTTTGGCATTGACCATCAAGTGATGTCCATGTGTAGAGTCCTCTCTTGTGTTGTTGGAAGAGGGTGTTTGCCATGAGCAGTGTGTTCTCTTGGCAAAACTCTATTAGCCTTTGCCTTGCTTCATACTGAAAGGAGGGGATCACAGATCCCGTGGGACCACCCACACTCTACCTTGCCTGCCGCCAGACCAGGAGGCTCCTCCATTTGCTGGTTCTTTAGCCAAAAAAAAAAAAAACTGCTCTCCCCTAGATCACTCACATCCTGCCATGTAAACAATTTCCAACCTTGTTTTGTGTTTTCTCCTCAATATAACGAACATCCCAGAATTGTCAGGCATTTGTGGAAAGCCTGTGGATGAAAGAGATCCAAATATTATAAACACCAACCACAGCAACAAAAAACCCAGGAGAAGAGAAATGTTTCAAGGAGCAGAAGACAACCCAGCAGACTGTGTTGACACTCTCCAGGGAACTGGAGCAGAGAGCAGGAAAGAGCGGGAGAGGACAGGGAGTCTCTAGCAATTAGGGATAAAATGGCTAAGGTTGGAGAAGAGCAGCAGAAAAATTGGAAGAGAAAGTCAAGTGGGTCTTCCAGAAAATGAAGAAAACACCATGGAGATGGAAAATGCAGGAGAGGAGGGCAGATGACTGCAGAGCTCTCTGCCCGCAGCAGGCAGCCACGCCTTCCCAAGTGCGCTGCAGATAACAGCTTCTGCGCGTGCCGGGAGGAGGTGCAGAAAAGAAGAGCCCGTCCACAGGGGTGACAAGGGCCTTAAAAGTGCCCATAGGGGAAGGGAAGTTCCTTGAGTTGCCAGAATCAGAGAATCTCAGTCTATTCTGACTCCTTGCGACCCCATGGACTGTAACTTGCCAGGCTCCTCTCTCATGGACAGAGAATTCTCCAGGCAAGAATACTTGAGGGGGTTATCATGTCCTTCTCCAAGGCAACCAACTCCAGTATTCTTGCCTGGAAAATCCATGGACAGAGGGGCCAGAAGGGCCAGAAGGATGTAGTTCATGGAATCACAAAAGAGTCGGACACGACTTAGCTACTAACCAAGTTGGATATTAAAGATGGAAGAGAATGTGTGGGGGGAGTGTTTCCTCTCCTCTACATTCTTCCTGGCTGGTCTAGTAATTAAACTGACCTAAGACAAATCAATAGCAGAAAACCAGCCCCACTGAATTTTGTGCATATGGTAACCTCGAAGATACAAGACTCAAAAAGGGACAAGGCAGGCTGTGTGTGTGTGAAGATTTGACAAAACAAGGGGGTTGTGCTTGGGTAGCAAGTTCGTGAAGTGACAGGGTTTGCTGGTTTCTGTTCAGCCTTTTCAGCCTTGCGTTCCCCTCTTTGGCCGTAAAGATGTCTCTCTACCTCCTGGTCCAGGGAGGGTATTTGCACATGGAGATTTATTTTCAGCTTTCAGGGGGAGCAGAAGAAGGGCAGAAATGGTTTTGCAACAGCTGTTTCTCAAGTCTCCTTAATTCAGAGCAATCACTGTGCTACAGTGGAGTGTTGTGGGGTGAGCTGCCCTGCACCCCATCAGGAGCACAGATTTCCTGGTGCCTCCCCGTCCTCATGCAGGGAGCTGACGCAGGGCCCGGAGCGGGGCTGCCAGCCTGCACGCCCTGCGGCTTCGGGCCCTTTCCTCGGGCTCACCTGCTCTCTTTTCCCAGGTCGGTGTCTATCACGGATGCTGCTTTCTGGTGAAGAGCTGGGGTCTCTCAGCTCTCATCCCTTCCCACCACACACAAAAGGCCCTGAATGCTTGCCCATTCCTGCCCCTCCCCACAGTGTCCTGTTCTGGACCAGACACCCTGTGTGACGGGGCTGTGACCTCCGAGGCCGGGCCCTGCAGGTGGACTTGGGCGCGTCCCAAGGCCCTTGTCCCGATCGGGTGACAGGGCCTGGGCAGGGTCAGCAGGGGAAACCCCGAGGACACCGAGTTTTGGGCGTGTACCTGTTTGCTCATCAAAGCAGAGCGTTAGCACTCACAACAGTTAGAGCAGATGAGACGAGGTCGACCTGTGGCCTGAATTTACGTGACACTGGTTTTAAATCCATCCTTTCAGACTCGCCACCATGGATGCGCTGTCAGAAGCAAACGGCACCTTTGCCTTGACCCTTCTGAAAAAGCTGGGTGAAGACAACTCGAAAAATGTGTTTATCTCACCCCTAAGCATCTCCTCTGCCCTGGCCATGGTCCTCATGGGGGCCAGGGGCAACACCGCAGCCCAGATGTCCCAGGTACGTTCGGGAAGCCGGTTCTCGCTGGCAGCCTACGGTGTTTCTTTGGCTGGTGAGACGGTGTCCACAATCCGAATCCCAGAGGCCTTGCTCGAAAGACAGGCCTCGCTCCAACGACTGCCCCTTCCTGGGCCTCCCTCCCTTCTCTGGCTGTTGGCCTGGGGCTCCTGACTGCGCAGCACCCGATTCCAGCAGGACAGGCTTGAATGAGCAAGCGTTCATCGAGCCTCTGCTCGGACCCGCTGCCCAAGGCCCTGCTGGCCGAGGCCCGTCCTGCCGAGAGGCCCAGAGCCAGCCCCAGGCGGGCTGCACAGGGTGTGGACGTCAGCTCCTGGGCCACAGTGGTGGCGGGGCGCTGACCTCTGCCCCGTGGGGGTCATAGCCCTCCCTCATGGGGGTGCCCTTACCCCTCCCAGGGCCTGGGGTCCAGAGGGTCTCCAGGTTTAACAGAGTCCTGATCCCCCTCCTTGAGCCTGGGCCTTGAGTTTGACCTCTGCCCTAAGGCCATCACTTTCAGGGTCCTCTGGAGCTGGAGAGGCTGGGAGTGAGAAGCATTTGCACTCTCCACCCAGCAAGTGTTAGGACGCAAATACGGGGGTGCTCACGCTCAGTTGTGACCGGCGCTTTGTGACCCGTGGACTCTGGCCCTCCAGGTGCCTCTGTCCATGGGATTCTCCAGAGAGAACACGGGCGTGGGTTGCCATGTCCTCCTCCAGGGGATCTTCCCGGCCCAGGGATCGAACCCGCGAGTCTTGAGTCTCCTGCACCGGCAGGTGGATCCTTTATCACTGCACCACCTGGGAGACGCACGTGTTCCCTTTAAGTTCTGCCTGAAAAGGGAGCAGTCCCCTCTGGTGCTCATCACTGACTCCCCTCCCGCTTCCCAGGCTCTGAAGGGGCCGCCCTCTCTCTGGGCACCTCCTGTGCAGGTTCCGATTCTGGGGGGAGGGCCGGCCTTCCCGCCCTGGATGGGAGTCTCTCCAGGGCTCCTGCCCGAGCTCCTCTCCTCCAGCAGTGGTGCCCCGGGGCCTCAGGCCTTGGTTGTCTGGACCTTCTCTCTGTGGCTCCCGTCAAACTGCCCTTGACCAGGAATGACCGGGACCGGGCCTCAGACTCTGCGTCCTGGCCGCACGGTGCCCGCTGGGCTCCTGTGATCCAGGAGTGGCCCCGGTCCCGCGAGGACCTCTCCTCTGTGTGACCGCTCTCCCGCATTGTCACGAGGCCCCAGCAGGATGGCTGGGCGTTTCTGCACCCTGGCAACAGGGGGCAAGACAGCGAACATGGAGTTGCCAGGCCTTTACGAAGGCCCAGGCCCAGAAGAGCCACTTCTGTGTCCCGCTGGTCGGAGCCCGGCCCGAGGCCAGTCCTGACCCAAAGCCGTGGCCTGTTTGTGCAGAGACGGGAGGCCTGTCCGCCGGCCCTGTCTGCAGGCAGACCGCGAGCGCAGGGCACTGGGCTCGCCGAGGGGCACTTCTGCGCCCGCTGCCACTGTCTGTCCCCGCGGGAGGCAGGCTGGGGGGCTCCCAGAGGCCTTGTGCCTTTATTTGGGTGAGTCTTGCTTTAAGCTGCGGGGAGGGTCAGTGCGGTTCTTAGGCTGCCTTCAGTTTGGTGTTCATTTCCTGTAGTCAGGGCGTACTGCAGTTGTGGGTTTTTATGTGTTTTTGATCAGACGCTCTCTCTAAGCACGAGCAGTGGCGGAGGTGAAGATGTCCACCAGGGTTTTCAGAACCTTCTCAGCGAAGTTAACAGGACCGGCACCCAGTACTTGCTCAGAACCGCCAACAGGCTCTTTGGAGAGAAGACTTACGATTTCCTCTCGGTAAGTCATACTCGCGTTTTCCCGAAGCAGATAGAGACTGAGGTTGTGAGGAGGCGGGAGCTGGGCCTTGTGGTGCAGCTGAGGCCCTATGGGCTGAGACCCACACGGTGGGCGGGGTGTGGGACTCCAGTCATGACCTCAGGCTTCCTGGAACCGATCGGTCATTGCCTGTAAGAGGAGGCATTGTTCACATGTGACAGCATTGTTTACATGTTCGTGAAGCTTCGATGAGATGATTGTCAGAGAACTAACACGGATCATACCACAGTTGCAGATGAGTTGGCCCAAACAAAGAAGTGATCGAATAGAATATTTCTGATGTTGTTTTTCACATGTTAGAAGTTTTTTGTGCATTGTGAGACTTGTTCAATATTTTTACACATGTCAATATTTTGATTATCTCTTCCTATGTAGAATTTTTTTTTAATTTTTTTCTTTTTTACTCTGGTTCTATTTAATTGCAGTGCCTTCATGATTTTTAAAACTTTTTAATAAACAGCTCAGTAATCTCTGATTGTGTCCTTATTATATAAAATGCAGACAAAGCCAGAGTCCTCCCACACTCTCTTCCACGCCCTGGTCCCCATGCCCAGTATGAGGGCTTGTACCCTGTGCAAAGAGAAAGTCTCTGCATCTCAGGACATGTGTGTCTGTTGCTGTTCAGTCACTTGGTCATGTCCAACTCTTTTGGAACCCATGGACTGTAGCCCACCAGGCTCCTCTGTCCATGGGATTGTCCAGGCAAGAATACTGGAGCGGGTTGTCATTTCCTTCTCCAGGGGATCTTCCCCACACAGAGATCAAGCCCACATCTCCAACACTGGCAGGCAGATATTTTACCACTGTGCCACCTGGGAAGCCTGTGATTTTAATGTCATTTATTCACTGTAGCTAAAAATTGAGAAACCGGATTGAAGGTTAATTCCTCACATCGTTTGTACATTCCACAAGAAACCTTCAAATGATCAGTGTTGAGGTTTGGCGCCGTGAAGAAGTGAGCTGTTGGCGTGGTCTGTTTCTGTAGCCATGTGATTCTGTCACTCCGTCTCTCCTAGTCTTTCAGAGATGCCTGCCGCATATTCTACCAAGCAGAGATGGAAGAGCTGGACTTTGTCAGCACTACGGAGGAGTCCAGGAAGCACATAAACACCTGGGTAGCCGAAAAGACAGAAGGTGAGGACATGTCAGTACTTCTGTTTGCATAGTATTTGAATCAGTCTTGTTATCCATCAGTTCCTTCCCAAGACCAGCAAATGTCAACAGGAATGGCTTTTTTCTATGAATAACTGTAACTTTCAAAATCCACTCCTGAAATGTAATCAGGAATCAATTTCTCTAGCTTTCCCCCCTCCTCATCAGTATTTGGTGCACCTCTTCCAGAGCAAACACACTTTGATTTTTTGCTGGTGCAGTAATGTTCATATAGTCTGCCTTCGCACAAAGGGCGGAAGGGAAACTCTGGACGCGGGCTCCACCCCCCTGCCTGTCCAGCGGAGCTCATGTTCTGCGGGTCGCTGATCATCACTGCAGGACACTGGGTCAAGCCCCGGTCCACCTGCGGTTCTTCGTTCTCATGCTCACCACGCTGGCTTCGACCTCTCCCCTTCAGGACAGTCCCCTCACGTTGTAGACCGAAGATTCCTTTTTCTGTCACTGTGAATTATCCTTCCCTTATGATTTCTTCATTTTATGTGTTTTATGCAACTCATCGTATCTTTCTGAGCAGAGATTTTAAGGTTTTGGTCGCTGATTTTGCTTTACGGGCCAGGCTGCCTGTACGGGTTTCCCTGGTGGGTCCATGGTAAAGAATTCACCTGACAATGCAGGAGAGGCGGGTTGGATCCCTGGGTGAGAAAGATGCTCTGGAGGAGGAAATAGCAACCTGCTCCAGTTCTTGCCTGGGAAATCCGATGGACGCATGAGCCTGGTGGGCTACAGCCCATGGGGTCACAGAGAGTCGGACACAGCTTAGCGAGTGAACAGACAACTCACTGTCCATGGTTGTCTGGGGGACAGTGAGCCCTCTGGTCAGTGCCTGACTCCTCCAGGGGACGGGCCAGTAAATACTGTGCCCAGCACCTTCCCCAGGAAACCCTGCTAGCTCACTGGCTCTTTAATTCTGCTTTGCAGGTAAAATTAGAGACTTGCTCTCTGCAAATTCAGTTGACCCCATGACTCGTCTGGTTCTCGTGAATGCCATCTACTTCAAAGGAAACTGGGCTAAACAGTTTAACAAACAGCACACCGTGGAAAGGCCATTCCATGTCAGCGAGGTGAACAAGAATGTTTCATGAATTGAAGGAGGTTCTTGGAAACGGTCCCTGGTGTCCCCTTGGTTTATGGAGCGTGTGAGCAGGCTGACCTCAAGGAACCTGTGCCTCTTGTGGCCGTCGTGTCCGAGATGTGGATCCGGGCAAACCCTGGCTTCCTCTCCTCTGCTCCTCCTCTGCTGTATCATCGGGGGGGTCTGTGCGGGGGTGTTCTGTCTTGTATCACACATCCCATGGGTCTTTGGGCCTCCTAAAACTCCAAGATCCGGGTCAAACTCGAGACCATGGCTATGAAGCTCCATGGGCCTGGATCCTACCGTCCGTCCCCATCCCATCAGTAGCTACCGGCACAGACGCCTTTCTCTGCAGGGCCGTCCAGAAGCCTCCTAGCGGTCTCCCCAGCCCGGGTTCCTGGTTCCTGTGTCCCTCCTCTGAGCTCTCGCAGAGCCCGGGCCTCTCCCAGTGGCTGATCTCCCAGAGCCCCTCGGGCCCGGGTGCAGGACCAGGGAGGTTACTTGGAAGTTTTCCTGATGACCCAGGCTGGGCTGAGCGTGGCGGGGTAGGAAGCACAAGTCAGACTGTATTGTATGTTCATTAATAGCATGTGTTGATTCTCGGCCGTGCCGGCTCTCCTGGCCGCAGCCTCTCCTGCAGCTGCCGTGGCAGAGGCCCTCTGGGCTCCGTGCTGGGGCTCCTCCTGCTGGCGCTTCTCTTGGGGCCGAGCTCGGGCTCCAGGCCCGTGACCTCAGGAGCTGCGGTCCCGGGCTCTCAGCCCAGGCTCAGTAGCTGTGGCCTGAGGGCTTAGAGCCCCAGGGCTGTGGGGTCTTCCCAGACCAGGGGTGGAGCCTGTGTCTCCTGCATTGGAGGTGGATTATTTACCCCGAGCCACCAGGAAAGCCCTGATGTCTTCAAAGAAGAGCCAACATGGTTTGTTCATGAGTCAGCTGTGGGGTGGGGGGACAGGGGCCCAGGACACTCCAGGGTTGACTGGGGAGGAGTGGTGTCACCATGAGCAGAGATGGGAAAGTATAGATGGAGCAGGTGTGGGGGGAACCGAGCCGCCAGTGTGGAAGCCGACACGAGGCTCCTTTGTATCCAGATGCAGATGTCAGGTAGGCAGGAGCCGGGGAGAGGTCCTGCTGGGAATGTCCGTGCGGAGCCCTCCTGGGTCAGCAGGAGAAGAGAAGCCTGAGGCCTGAGAGCTGGGAACCTGGGGGCGGGAGCTGGAGCCGAGCAGATAGCTGACGACGCGGAGCTGGGCTGGGTCTGGAAGACAAGACAGAGTGTGTGTGCCCAGGTGGCCGTCTCTGATGACTCGTCCAGAGTGTCCAGGGGTTTCGTTTCCACTTAAGGTTTAATCCTTTCCTTTATAGGACGTGGAGAAACCTGTGCAAATGATGTTCATGAAATCCACCTTTAAAATGACCTACATTGAAGAGATAAGCACCCAGATTCTGGTGCTTCCCTATGTCGGCCAAGAAATCAACATGGTCATCCTGCTGCCCAGTAAAACCACTGACTTGAACACGGTAACTGGGAAGCCATGGCCCCGGGGCCCGGGGTCTCATCCGGATCGCTGCCAGTCACTGGGCTCCGGGAAATCGTGTGCAGCCGACAGGCCGCCCCGGGCCCACGGGGCACAGAGTGTGGGTCACAGGGGACGGTCCCCGGGGCAGTGCTGCTGCAGACCCTGAGATCTTCTACCTTCTCCTGCAGGTGGAGAAGGCCCTGACCTACGAGAAATTCATCGCATGGACGAAGCCGGACGTGCTGGCTGAGGATGAGGTGGTGGTGTTCCTGCCCCGATTCACGCTGGAGGAGAGTTACGACATGGAGGGGGTCCTCCGAGACCTGGGCATGACCGACGCCTTCGACGCGGCCCTGGCCGACTTCACAGGGATGTCATACGGGCTAGATTTGCACCTCTCCAAGGTCATGCACAAGTCCTTCGTGGAGGTCACCGAGGAGGGCACGGAGGCTGCGGCCGCCACGAGGGCTGGGCCCGTGATGCGCTGCCTGCGGATCGTGCCCCAGTTCTGTGCAGACCGGCCCTTCCTCTTCTTCATCCAGCACGGCAAGACTGGGGCCATCCTGTTCTGCGGCCGCTTCTGCTCGCCGTGACGGGGTCGTGGAGGTGCCCTGGTGCTCCTCACCGCTCTCCCCGATGTCTGGAAGAGCTGCAACCCCAGTGACCTTGGCGAAGGTCCACAAATAAAGGGCTGATGGAGACCGCCTGTGTGTGTGTGTGTTTGTGTGCCTGTGTGGTCTTGTGTCCCGCGCCTTCTCGGAGCTGCAGCCACCATCGGAGGCAGGCGCTCGGTGGTCATGCCGGCAGGAAGCACGGCTGCCTGCTCTCTGGGCCCGCCCTCCGCCCGCCCCGTCCAGGCCCTCGGGGAGAGCGCTGTCTGCTCCGGGCCTGGAAGGATGAGCGGGCCTTCCCTGTCTCCTCTGCACAGTGGCCTCCCCCTGAGAAGAGAGCGAAGCAGGGGCTACAGCAGCCGCAGGGAGGGGGAGCAGGCCTCAGAGACCCCCGAACCTGAGCCCTCCAGAAACCAGCAGAAGAGGGGAGGGCCGTGACCCAGACCGGGAGACGTCCGTCCCCGAACCACTGCGTCGGCGTTGGAGGGTCTGTGGTCAGAGGCCTGTTCTAGTGCTTGCCGTCCACGCTCCCTGAGCATTCAGTTGCCCCCAGGGGTCAGCGATGAGCAGACAGTTCCTGTTCAGGAGAAGGAGGCCTTCAGACCACGTCATGATGCGTGCCGGGTGACCTTCCATCCTGCCGCTGGTACTGGAGAAAAAGAGGCGGCTAAGGTTTCAACCAGTGCATCCCAAAGGAGATCAGTCCTGAGTGTTCACTGGAAGGACTGATGCTGAAGCTGAAGCTCCAATGCTTTGGCCACCTGATGCGAAGTGTGGATTCATTTGGAAAGACCTTGATGCTGGGACAGATTAAAGGCAGGACGAGAAGGGGCTGACAGAGAATGAGATGATTGGATGCCATCACTGACTCAATGGACATGAGTCCGAGTAAACTCCGGGAGTTGGTGATGGACAGGGAGGCCTGGCGTGCTGCAGTCCGTGGGGTTGCAATAGTCGGACACGACTGAGCGACTGAGCTGCACGAAGGTTCCTGCAGCCGCCCGAGCTCCCTGCTGAGACGTGGGGCCGGCGCCCGGCCGATGCTGAGGTTCTGGTGGAGAGCGGTGAGGCATCCACTGGCCTCCCTGCGGCGTCATCCGGAGCTGGGCTCCCTCAAACCTAATGGTGTGACCCACATTCTCAGCCTGCCTCTGGTCCGCTGTCTCTGCTGTGCCCACGTCAGCACCTGAGCCTTGAGGAGAGACAGGCTACGGAGACGCTGCCCTTGGGAGCGGGCGGGCGGGCAGCCCAGCGGCATCAGCGCACCCCCCGCACCCAAGCCTGTGCCCGCTGTCACCTGAAGTGAGCCGTCTGTCCGTCCACAGTCCGAGGCATGACAAGCATGACAATCATTGCCAGCAAGTCAAGGGGCACTTTAGATATGAAAGCGAGTGGGTCTTGGAATTTCTTAGCTTCTGGGTGCTAGGACCCAGTCTAAGGAATCTTCTGATTCTCAAGATTAAACAGACAGCATTGCAGCTATTAGGGAAAAACCTCGAGCTGCGATGATTTCACAGAGCCGTTGATGATATCATTGTGCAGTCTGGGATTATAAATGGGAGCCCCCATATCCCTAGTGTGAAGTCTCACCCTTGGGGTGGACGCACAGCCCGGGATCCTTTCCTTGCTGGGGGTCCAGACGGACATCATTCGGGATTTCCCAGGGATGCTAGAGTCTGGATGTCGGCTGGGAACCCAACCTGGTGATGTGTGCTGGTACTTCTCTCTGTTGTTTCCAGGTCTTCTCTTTTCATAGCTGCATGCTGAAATTAAGGAATGTATTGAGAATTAAACCTGTTTATTTCTGTTTAACAAGCTGGAATCAAGATTGCCGGGAGACATATCAATAACCTCAGATATGCAGATGACACCACCCTTATGGCAGAAAGCCAGGAGGAACTGAAGAGCCTTTGATGAAAAAGAAAGAGGAGGAGAGAGTTGGGTGAAAACTCAACTTTCAAAATGTGAATATCATGGTATCTGGTCCCATCACTTCATGGCAAATAGATGGGAAAACAGAGGAAGAAGTGAGTGACTTCATTCTCTTGGGCTCCAAAATCACTGAAGACGGTGACTGCAGCTGTGAAATTAAAAGACGCTTGCTCCCTGGATGAAAACTTATGTCTAACCTAGACAGCATATTAAAAAGCAGAGATATTTTTTTACTAACAAAGGTTCATCTAGGGAAAGCTATGGTTTTTCCAGTAGTCATAATATGGATAGGAGAGTTGGATCATAAAGAAGACTGAGCTTCAAAAATTTAATGCTTTTGAACTGTGGTGTTGGAGAAGACTCTTGAGAGTCCCTTCGACTGCACGGAGATCAAACCAGTGAATCCTAAAGGAGATCAGTCCTGAATATTGGAAGGACTGACGTTGAAGCTGAAGCTCCCATTCTTTGTCCACCTGATGCAAAAAAGTGACTCATTGGAGAAGACCCTGATGCTGGCAAAGATTGAGGGCAGGAGGAGAAGGGGATGACATTGGAAGAGATAGATGGTTGCATGGCATCACTGACTCGATGCGTTTGAGCAAGCTCTGGGAGTAGTTGATGGACAGGGAGGCCTGGCGTGCCGCAGTCCATAGGATCACAAAGAGTTGGCCATGACCCAGTGGCTGAGCTGAACAGAACAGGGGGTTTCTTTTGTTAAGGAATCCTTCAAACGGAAAATGAAGGTGAAACTTCTGGCAAACCACCTGAGGACTTGGGGATTTGAATGTGGCTTTCCTTTGCAGAGAACTGAACTTTTTACCTGCGGAACTCTGTTCTGGATGGTGGTTCAGGCAGCAACCTGAAGGCCAGCCAGCAGCAGTCAGGGGCTCTCTGGGGTTTTGGTTCAGACTCACCTGATTCCTCAGCCACGCATCCCCTGCTTAGAGCTGGGTCACACCTGCCCTGCCCCCGGCGTGGCTCTGAGGCTCTGAGAGCTGAGGGTGGGTGGCTCCCGCTCAGAGAATTGTTGGCGGCTAGAGCAGAGGGAAAGGGGCTCTCGCCCACCGGGGCCTGGGGGCCAGAGTCACCGGTCATGAGCCCGGGCAGTGAGGACACGCTGCTTGTGAGGAAACAGGTGTCTTGGTTTCTGATAACCGATCACCACACACTCACGGTGAATGTGTCCTAGAACCTCGCCATATGCACGACATTAACATACAATTGATATCATGTATATAATTTATATGTAATATAATTAACAACAGCAATTAGTGTCAGGCTGTGTGCACGTTCGCCTGAGACGCGGCCAGGGAACCCAATGGGGTTTCCCAGGGCCCTGGTTCTGCTCATGGAGCAGGTAATCTCTGGGCGGGGTGGGGGTCGGGGGTGGTGGGGGATATAGGAATCACCTAAACTCTCATGGTGACAAAGTCTCCGCTGGGTCTGGAAAATTCTATGACATTGCTGGTGAACCATTTTCACTTCCATTTCTATACATGCTCTTCCCTGTATTCCCCAGGCCAGGTTAGATTCAGCCCCAGAGAGAGTTTTTCTCTCTTCCTCCGCTTATCATGGTTTATGTGCTCCTGGGCTGCATGAGTCTGTGACACCCGTCCTCAGCTGGTGGGCACTGCCCCCCTGAAGACAAGTAGCAGCCCTGGAGGTATTTCTCTTGTCATCACTGAGGGAGGCGCAGCTGGCCTCTCGTGGGAGGTGCCCAGGCAGCCACACCAGGAATGGCCATCTGACCCCACTTGTCAGCGGTGCAGCCTTTGAGAAATGCTGGCTGGACACGTAATCAGCCCCCTTTCACGTCGGAACCCACCACACCTCCAGCACAGTGATGAGTCTGGAGGTTTCTCTTTGGGGGCCTAGTGGGTGAGGTGCAAAGTCAGGGGTGGTATTTCCCATCAACAGTGGTGGACACAGATGTTCACCAAGCTTCCCATCACGTCTCACTGACGTTAACAAACGTGACACGCTGTGTCTTCTGGAAACTGCCCACCAACTCTGTGGAGCAAATAGGTGTAACTGCTGTCAGGAAGTCAGGTTCAGACCGTCCTGAGAAGGAAATACAAGCAACGGTAGCACACGTCTTCACCGCGGGCTTAGAGACACACGTCTGAAACATGAGTTTGAATTGTAACACTGCTTCTGAATTATGTCTGCCTCCCTCTTGTTTCTGCGGCCCCCTCCCTGGCGTCACTCCCGACACGTCCGCCCCGTGTACCCCAGCCTGTGCATCCCCCCGACTCCCTGTTCCCGCTGGGCTGTGGGAGGACCACCCTGGGTCCTCCCTTCCCAGACCTCGTTCCTGGGCAGGTCACCGCCACCCTCACCGCCCCACCCAGGACCTCTTACCCCTTTCTGAGTCACACTGCTATTGCTTTGTTCTGAGTCTCAGGGAATCTGACCCCTATCATCTGACTTGCTTCTTCAGTGTCTCGTTAGGGCTAACCTGGTCCTTTCCTCTGCGTCATAAATCCACATTAGGACCGAACCGGGTTTTTAGAGAGAAACCTCTTTGTGAAACAGAAGCTTTCAATCTGTGTAGCTTTCATAAAATTCCTTGGTCTGGGAAAAACCCTCCCTACGGCCACACTTGAGGCCCCACTTTTCTGCAGTGTGACACGCAGGCTGGTGGTGAGAGATTAGTGAGCCGGAGGAGGGTCCCGGCCGTCTGACGGGGCTGCAGAGCCAAGCGCTCCTCTGGGACTCACACATCCTTCATCTCCGCTCCTGGTGCCGTTTCGGGGGCTTGCCCTCACTGGGGTGGTGCTGGGTCAGCCTGGTGATGCAGGAACCTCCTGGTTCGTCAACGTTCATTTGTAACCATTAGCCTCATCTGTCTTTCAGTGTTGCCGACACTGGGACACCTTCCTGGGCTTGGGGCCCCTCCATCCGGCCCCCTCCTGTTTCTCTCCAGAAGCTGAAACACTTGAGGACAGGGGTGCATGGAGCAGGGGAGCCGACTGCCCAGCTCTTTACGTGCGGAACCCTGGAACCCCCGGGCGCCTTCTCTGGGTTCCGTGTGCTGGGTGCAGGCCCTTCCCGATCTGGCCTGGTGTGGATTTCAAGGCTCCTTCCTGCCACTGTCTGCTCCTCAATCCCCTCCGAAACACATCCCCCCAGAAACCATGCCACCTCCCGGGACCTCCGAGGTCATTGTCAGAGGACCTGTTCTCTGACATCACTGGCAAGACCCGCATCTAAAATGCTATTTCCTTCTGGTTCTGGCTGAACTGTTTTAACATTTGTGCATAATCACATCCCCCAGGAAACCTCACTATCCCTTAGAAATCTGTCCAGACACTGCAGTTGATGGTACCTACACAAAATCAAGTCAAGGAGAATGAGGCTGTCCTGAGGGCGGTCACCTAGTGGGAACCATACTGAACAAAGAATCTCATCCATAAAGTCAGTCCAGACTGAAGTGTCTGCCGGGGACTGTCTTGAGGAATGTGTGTGTGGCTGCCACCATCTAGATATTTTCTCATAACATCTAGGAAGGACCTCTGAGCACTTCTGGTCTCTCATCACCTGTGAGGCACCTCAGCTTGGAGGTCATGTCCTCATCCAGGCGCTCAGTGCCCAGCCCAGTGCCACGCTCGTGGGAGACGCCGTGACATCCCTGCTGTTTGAGTTGACAGTCTTCATTATGCAAGGATGCAGCCCTCATGGAGGAAACACGTTTAGAGGGAGAAAGGTCTTCAAAGGTAAGAAAAATCAAATTTAGAGAGATAAAGGTCTTCAAAGTTATGGGAGAAAGTAGTTTAGAGGGAGAAAGTTCTTCAAAATTCAGGAAGAAAACAGTTTAGAAGGACTAAGGTCTTCAAAGTTTCAGAAGAAACAAGTTGAAAGGGAGACAGGTCTTCAAAGTGAAGGAACAAAAAAGTTGAGAGGGATAAAGGCCTTCAAAGTTCAGGAAGAAAGCAGCTTAGAAGGAGTAAAGTCTTCAAAGTTACAGAAGAAAGAAGTTGAGAGGGAGAAAGGTCTTCAAAGTTCTGAAACCTTTGCAGAACAGGGCCATGCTCAGCATTGCTCTTTGTAGGCTGCTGAGAAGTGGCATCTGAGAGCCCGCAGGCAGAGCTGCAGGCACGGTCTTTTGCTAACAATACCCAGACAGGACTCACTGGGCTGAGAGTCAGGAGGCCAAGAGGGACAGACCTTGGGAGTGATGGGAGATGGTGCTCTGACGGGTTACCCAGACCTCTTGGGGTGCACTTGCCAGAAACCAACTCTGTCTCTTCTCTAGAGCTGAAAGTCAGATCATGAAATAAAGACTTTGAAAATCACGGAAACCTCCTCCCTTCTGGAGAGTGTCAGAAAACTTCTACATAGCTTCCTGAAAACTTCTTATAAGATAAGTGTTGATTGCATTGACACTATGGTTATCCACATTGCATTCCTGGGTCGGGAAGTTCAATGCCTTGTTTACCTGAGTTAGATTAGTAAGTGGCACCTGCATCTCCAGTCCTTCCCTGGCCCCTTGCCCCCAGTCCACCTGGTCCTCACATCCTGTGATGCCCGCCGTCTCATCAGCTCTGGGCAGCACCCCGTCACTGCGGCACGGCCCAGGCTCAGGCCTGCCTGGCTGTGCCCTGGTCCCCAGAGCCACGTCCTCAGGGCCCCTGGGGCCTGTCCCGCGGCACCCAGTCCCTCCACAGGGCCGGCGCTGGAGTCAGAACGGACACGGGAGGGAGGGAGGGGGGGAAACGGATGAAAGCAGGAATCATGTCACTCGTCCAGTCTGAAGCTCACAATGGTTCCCCATGCTGTGGTTCAGCGCTCAGTTCTGTCTGATTCTTTGCGACCCTGTGGACTGCAGCCCGCCAGGCTTCCCTGTCCATCATCATCTCCCAGAGCTTGCTCAAACTCATGTCCATGGAGTCAATGATGCCGTCCAACCATCTCATCCTCTGTCCTCGCCTTCTCCTCCTGCCTCCAGTCTTTCCCAGCATCAGGGTCTTTTCCAATGAGTCAGCTCTTCTTATCAGGTGACTAAGGTATTAGAGTTTCAGCTTCAGCATCAGTCCTTCCAGTGAATACTCAGGATTTATTTCCTTAAGGATTGTCTGGTTTAATTGCCTTGCACTTCAAGGGACTCTCAAGAGTCTTTTCCAACACCACAGCCCCATGACTGACAGATATAACGGCCTCCAGCTTCTCTCCCGTCCAGCCCTGCCTAATCCTTCCAGTCCTGCCTGCCGCACCTTGGCTGCTCCGGCCCACACCCTCTGCGGGGTCCTGAGTGTACCTCGCGGTGCGGGAGCCCTTTCCCACCAGTGACTCTGCCTGGTTGGTTCCTCCTCCAGTCTCCCCCTGGACCTCACCCCTCCCTCGGCCCAGCTCCTCTGTCACCCGGGAGCCAGCCCAAGCCCCACAGCATCACCAGCTCCGTCCTTCTGGCCCCATCGCGCCGGTTATGTGCCCATCAGAGCCGCCACCCGCTGCACCAAGACACAACCCCTTTCCCGTCTCTCTGAACAGACAGAAGAGGAAGGGCGTGTTTGATCAGTTTTATCTCTTGCCTCTTTTGTGACCTGATAGAGTCCTGGGTACAATAAGCGTCCAACACATGGAGCGTGGGGTTTTCCAGCTCTGCTACCTAGCGGGCCTGTGGGGGAAGGAAGATGCTAAGATGCTGTTGCTCCATGTGCAGTCCTAACTGCGGCCCTGCCCTCCGGCATGGCCCGGTCCGGCCCACCCTGCGGCCCGGCCGCCCCGCCCCTCTGGCCGCGGGTTTTGGGCCCCAGGTCGAGGTCCCTGCCCATCCCGCTCCTGCCTGGCTCCAGACACATGCTGCGGTGGGGGCCACAGCACCGGCCTGTGTGAGGCAGAAGGCGGGCGGGGTTTCCTTTTGGACCCAGTGGCCGCGGAGGACATCACGAAGCTGTGAGTATGGATTCTGGATCCCGCACCCGCTCAGAGTCCTGTGAAATCTGTATGTTTCTTCCTGGCATGTCATTGAATGAAGAAGAGCTGTCCCTTAATGTAAAAGTCCCACTAGATTGTTGATCGTTTTCTTTAATATCTGCAATGTCTTTATGATAAACTGCTTAAATTTGGTCCCATGTTTTTTCTTTCTTAGGATTCAGACTTCTTTAATCTTTATATGATTGACTGGTAAGGATTTTTATGTTATTAAAAAGTGATCATGAAAGTCAGCTCATGATTATGTGGCATGTTATTTTCAAATTCATGGCTCAGGACAAATCAGAAGGATCTTAGTAAATGTTACCCAGTGTTTGGACATTTATGTCCCAGTTGACAGAGGAACCAGGTAATAAGCGAAGAAGTGGTTTTTCAATGTGAAAGTATTGTCTCACTCTGCTACAGAAATAGTCTGTAGGCTGGTGAGCATGTGTTCAGCTTCTGTCTCTGGTGTTGTTGTTCAGTCACTGAGTCGTGTCCAACTCTTTACGACCCGGTGGACTGCATCCCGCCAGGCCTTCCTGTCCATCACCTACTCCCGAGTTTACCCAAACTCATGTCCACTGAGTCGGTGATGTCATCCAACCATCTAATCTTCTGTCGTCCCCTTCTCCTCCGGCCTTCAATCTTACCAGCATCAGGGTCTTTTCCAATGAGTCAGTTCTTCCCATCAGGTGGGCAAAGTATTGGAGTTTCAGCTTCAGCATCAGTCCTTCCAATGAATATTCAGGACTGACTTCCTTTAGGATGGACTGGTTGGATCTCCTTGTAGTCCAAGGCACTCTCAAGAGTCTTCCCCAACACCGCAGTTCAAAAGCATCAATTCTTTGGTGCTCAGCTTTCTTTATAGTCTGACTATCACATCCATACATGACTACTGGCAAAACCATAGCTTTGACTAAATAGACCTTTGTTGGCAAAGTAATGTCTCTGTTTTTTAATATGCTGTCTAAGTTGGTCATAACTTTTCTTCCAAGGAGTAAGAGTCTTTTCATTTCATTGTTGCCATCACCATCCACAGTGATTTTGGAGCCCAGAAAAATAAAGTCAGACACTGTTTCCACTGTTTCCCCATCTATTTGCCATGAAGTGATGGGACAAGATGCCATGATATAGTTTTCTGAATGTTGAGCTTTAAGGCAACTTTTTCACTCTCCTCTTTCATCAAGAGGCTTTTTCGATCTTCTTCAATTTCTGCCATAGGGGTGGTGTCATCTGTATTTCTGAGGTTATTGATGTTTCTCCCAACAATCTTGATTCCAGCTTGTGCTTCATCCAGCCCAGCATTTCTCATGATGTACTCTCTGCATATAAGTTAAATAAGCAGGGTGACAGTATACAGCCTTGACGATCTCCTTTCCCTATTTGGAACCAGTGTGTTGTTCCATGTCTGGTTCTAACTGTTGCTTCCTGATCTGCATATGGGTTTCTCAAGAGGCAGGTCAGGTGGTCTGGTATTCCCATCTCTTTCAGAATTTTCCAGTTTATTGTGATCAACACAGTCAACGGCTTTGGCATAGTCAATAAAACAGAAATAGGTGTTTTCCTGAAACCCTCTTGCTTTTTCAATGATTCAACAAATTTAGCAATTTGGACATTGGTTCCTCTGCCTTTGCCATGGCCTGTGTTTGCTTTGACCAGTGCGATCTCTTTGCAAAACTCTATTAGCCTTTGCCCTGCTTCATACTGAAAGGAGGGGATCACAGATCCCGTGGGACCACCCACACTCTACCCTGCCTGCCGCCAGACCAGGAGGCTCCTCCATTTGCTGGTTCTTTAGCAAAAAAAAAAAAAAAAAAAAAAAAACTGCTCTCCCCTAGATCACTCACATCCTGCCATGTAAACAATTTCCAACCTTGTTTTGTGTTTTCTTCTTAATATAACGAGCATCCCAGAATTGTCAGGCATTTGTGGAAAGCCTGTGTATGAAAGAGATCCAAATATTATAAACACCAACCACAGCAACAAAAAACCCAGGAGAAGAGAGACGTTTCAAGGAGTAGAAGACAACCCAGCAGACTGTGTTGACACTCTCCAGGGAACTGGAGCAGAGAGCAGGAAAGAGCGGGAGAGGACAGGGAGTCTCTAGCAATTAGGGATAAAATGGCTAAGGTTGGAGAAGAGCAGCAGAAAAATTGGAAGAGAAAGTCAAGTGGGTCTTCCAGAAAATGAAGAAAACATCAAGGAGATGGAAAATGCAGGAGAGGAGGGCAGATGACTGCAGAGCTCTCTGCCCGCAGCAGGCAGCCACGCCTTCCCAAGTGCCCTGCAGATAACAGCTACTGCGCGTGCCGGGAGGAGGTGCATAAAAGAAGAGCCCGTCCACAGGGGTGACAAGGGCATTAAAAGTGCCCAGAGGGGAAGGGAAGTTTCTTGCGTTGCCAGGCTGAAGAAGGCAGGGTTTAGTCCCTGTCGATTCTGACTCCTTGGGACCCCATGGACTGTACCTTGCCAGGCTCCTCTCTCATGGACAGAGCATTCTTCGGGCAAGAATACTTGAGGGCGTTGTCATGTCCTTCTCCAAGGGATCTTCCTGACCCAGGGATTGAACCCAGGTCTCCCGTATTGCAGGCAGATTCTTTACCATCTGAGCCACGAGGGAAGCCAGGTTGAAAGGGCCCACAAATGCGCAGCCAAATGAACAAAGCTGGCCCATCTGGGGACAGACACAGCGATGGGACATTGAGACTATCGGGGATAGAGGTCAGAGGTCATGCGCTTCCGCCTACTGGGGAGGGTGTGGGTAGGGACTGGGGTGCTGTGTCCCCAGACTTCAGGCTGGGAAGCCACAAGGCAGAGCCTCTGAGGTCCAGTCCAGAGGCACAGTGACCTGCGGACCACTCCGGACGCTGCCGCGCCGTCGTCGCAAGGGAGGCTGGAATAATGACATGCCCAGTGATGCTGGAAGTCAGGATGTGTGCGTTCTGTCAGAACATCCTCGGACCCTTCGCTTCCCCAAAGGAGGGCAGAAACCATGAAGGGGGGAGCACGGGGGCCAGCGAGGAGAGGGCGGGGGTCCAGAGCGGACCGTGCGCAGCGGGCGGGGATGAGCGCGGGGGCCGCAGGGCCCGGGAGAGGGGGGGCAGCCCCTACGTCTCCGAGTGCTCCTGCCTGTGAGGAAGGTGGGGCCGGGGGTGAGCGCTTCGCCTGGCGACCCGTCTCCAGGCCGCGTGTGAGCAGCCTAGGGGTAACACGTTGAGATTACTTTATCACCAGAGAGGCTTTAAAACAAGCCTTACTGTCACCTTAGTGAAAGTTAAAGTCACTCAGTCGTGTCCGACTCTGAGACCCCATGGACTATGCAGTCCATGGAATTCTCCAGGGCAGAATGCTGCAGTGGGCAGCCGTTCCCTTCTGCAGCGGATCCTCCCAACCCAGGGGTCGAGCCCAGGTCTCCCACACCGCACACGGGTTCTTTACCAGCTGAGCCACAAGGGAAGCCCAAGAATCCTGGAGTGGGTTGCCTATCCCTTCTCCAGCTATCTTCCCGGCCCAGGAATCGAAGTGGGGTCTCCTACTTTGCTGGCAGATTCTCGACCTACTGAGCCACTAGGGAAGTCCATGGGTCTATTTTATCTTTGTTATATCTTCTTATACCTTTCCTAAACGTGATAGTGAGCTTTCCTGATAGCTCAGTTGGTCAAGAATCTGACTGCAATGCAAGAGACCCTGGTTCGATTCTTAGGTCGGGAAGATCCCTTGGAGAAGGGATAGACTACCCGCTGCAGGCTTCTTGGGATTCCTTGTGGTTCAGCTGGTAAAGAATCCACCTGCAATGCGGGAGATCTGGGTTTGTTCCCTGGGTTGGGAAGATCCCCTGGAGAAGGGAAAGGCTACCCACTCCAGTATTCTGGCCCGGAGAATTCCATGGACTGTATGTCCATGGGGTTTAAAGAGTCGGACACGACTGAGCGACATTCACTTTCACTTTCATGAATACCTTTGTTCTTGACTTAAGTACAGCTGCAGAAATACATTTCATAGACATTGTACTGGTTTGTGCACTTTGAAATGTCTTTGAGGCTTCCCAGCTGGCTCAGTGGGAAAAATCCACCTGCCAATGCAGGAACTCAGGTTGATCTCTGGGTCTAGAAGATCCCTGGAGGAGTCCATGGCAATCCACTCTAGTATTCCTGCCTGAAGGATCCCATGGACAGGGGAGCCTGGCGGCTCTAGTCCACGGGTCATAAAAGAGTCGGACAGGATTTAGTGACGAAGCAGCAACAGCAATTATTAATTACACTGGAAATACCGGGGTACCGCTTCGCAGCATCATTTGCACAGTGTGAGAAGAAATTCCTATCTTACTTTGTCAGTATGGGAAATGAATGGCTCTCGAACTTTTAAAGGTTCTGTTTTAAAAAGGATGTCTTCAATTTGCTCTCCACCCATCTCTGTGTGTGTCTTTTTTGGGGAGAGGGGGCGCTGCCATATGATGAAGGGTGGACTGCAGAGTCATGACCTGGTGATCAGCTCTCACTCTGCTGCGGGGAGCCCAGCACAACTAAGCTGCTTTTTAAATCAGCTCTTCTGGAGCCCATTTCACCCATTCTTTTCCCAGTTTTAAGACTGCTTCCTAGATTCTGGCTGCTCTGCAGCTCACCATCTGATAGTTTGCTAATCATGCTCACTTTGTGTTGTTTCTGATAACTTTCCTTTGCATTGTTCCTGAGTTGAGTCTGCAAGTCCTAAACTATCAGAGCAATTCACACCAGCCCTGGGTGCCAGGACCCTCCTGAGGTCCTGCCTCTGGTGTTCTGTCTCAGTGCCCCCGGGGAGTGCACGAAGCATCGCTTCCTGTTTGATTTTGCAGCCTGTATCAGCTGGACTGTTCACCTATCTCACGATTGATGTATTTTCTGCCGTCAGAGTATCCTGAATAAAACTCTGGGCCTCACTGCTTCTTTCCTTCCTGTTCAGTTTAGCGATTTTAGAGGGAGTGGGCATGCTCTCACCTTTAATGACCATCAGGAACTGTTGTCAGTGGAGAAAGAGAACTATTACCGGCCTCGCTGTGGCCTTTGAAGACAAGTGAACTTCTGCTTTTTTCTGTATTAGTGTTAAGGTATTGGGTATTAAGGCCTGCCCTGACGGCTCAGTGGAAAAAAACCTTCTGCAATGCAGGGGCCTCGGGTTCAATCCCTGGCAGAGAAAGATCCCCTGGAGAAGGAAATGGCAACCCACTCCAGTATTCTTGCCTGGAAAATCCATGGACAGAGGGGCCAGGTAGGCTGTAGTCCATGGATTCACAAAAGAGTTAGACACGACTTAGCTACTAACCAAATTGGATATAAATGATGGAAGAGAATGTGTGGGGGAAGTGTTTCCTCTCCTCTACGATCTTGCTGCCTGGTCTAGTAATTAAATTGACCTAAGACAAATCAATAGCAGAAAACCAACCCCATTGAATTTTGTGCATATGGTAACCTCGAAGATACAAGACTCAAGAAGGGACAAGGCTGGTGGCTTTGTGTGTGTGAAGATTTGACAAAACAAAGGCTTTTTGCTTGGGTAGCAAGTTCGTGAAATAACAGGGTTTGCTGGTTTCTTTACAGCCTTGTGTTCCCTTCTTTGGCGGTAAAGATGTCTCTCTGCCTCCTGGTACAGGGAGGGTATTTGCACATGGAGATTTATTTTCAGCTTTCAGGGGGAACAGAAGAAGGGCAGAGATGCTTTTTGCAACAGCTGTTTCTCAAGTCTCCTTAATTCAGAGCTGTCACTGTGCTACAGTGGAGTGTTGTGGGGTGAGCTGCCCTGCACCCCACCAGGAGCACAGATTACCTGGTGCCTCCCCGTCCTCATGCAGGGAGCTGATGCAGGGCCTGGAGGGGGGCTGCCAGCCTGCACGCCCTGCGGCTTCGGGCCCTTTCCTCGGGCTCACCTGCTCTCTTTTCCCAGGACGGTGTCTATCACGGATGCTGCTTTCTGGTGAAGACCTGGGGTCTCTCAGCTCTCATCCCTTCCCGCCACACAGATAAGGGCCCTGAACGCTCACGCACCCCCGCCCCTCCCCACAGTGTCCTGTTCTGGACCAGATGCCCTCTGTGGCGGGGGTGTGACCTCCGAGGCCGGTCCCTGCAGGTGGATGTGGGCGCGTCCCAAGGCCCTTGTCCCGAACCGGGTGACAGGGCCTGGGCCTGATCAGCAAGGGCCTGGGCACGGGGCCCTGGATTTGGGCTTCAGCACAGGCGGAGGTCCCAGAGGAGGAGACCTGGCGTCAGGGGGTTTGTGTTTGAGGCTTTCATGCTTCTTTGTATGGGCTTTACTTGTCTTTTCTCTCAAGGCTTCAGGTTATGCTAAGTGGGGTCTTTCTCCCTCTTTACAAAATATTCAACTTGTGTAACTGTTTGGATTGATCATTTTGAGTGATTCTTGTTATAACCTCATACCTATAGGCCTCAAAAACAATCTAGAAATGGGAGCAAAAGCCAACAGCTCTTTCCCAACCCTCCCAGGCCCAGCATCCTCTCTGTATCACCGCTGATCTCAGCCGTGTTTACGTGTTAGAACCCGACAGGGGGGTCTGAGCCCCCCGAGGAAAACGAGTTTTGTGCGTGGACCTGTTTGCTCGTCGAAGCAGAGCGTCAGTGCTCACAACATTTAAGAGCAGATGAGATGCGGTCGACCTGTGGCCTGAATTTACGTGATACTGGTTTTAAAAATCCATCCTTTCAGACTCGACACCATGGATGCGCTGTCAGAAGCAAACGGCACATTTGCCTTGACCCTTCTGAAAAAGCTGGGTGAGGACAACTTGAAAAATGTGCTTATCGCACCCCTAAGCATCTCCTCTGCCCTGACCATGGTCCTCATGGGGGCCAGGGGCAACACCGCAGCCCAGATGTCCCAGGTACATTCGGGAAGCCGGTTCTGAGTGGCGGCAGTCGCTGTTTCTTTGGCCAGTGTGCCGGAGTCCACGATCCGAAACCCAGAGGCCTTGCTTGACAGACAGGCCTCGCTCCCCATCTGCCCATTCCTGGGCCTGCCGTCCAGTGTCTCTCTGGCTGGTGGCCTGGGGCTCCTGACTGCGCAGCACCCGATTCCAGCAGGACAGGCTTGAATGAGCAAGCGTTCATCGAGCCTCTGCTCGGACCCGCTGCCTAAGGCCCTGCTGGCCGAGGCCCGTCCTGCCGAGAGGCCCAGAGCCAGCCCCAGGCGGGCTGCACAGGGTGTGGACGTCAGCTCCTGGGCCACAGTGGCGGCGGGGCGCTGACCTCTGCCCCGTGGGGGTCACAGCCCTCCCTCATGGGGGTGCCCTTACCCCTCCCAGGGCCTGGGGTCCAGAGGGTCTCCAGGTTTAACAGAGTCCTGATCCCCCTCCTTGAGCCTGGACCTTGAGTTTGACCTCTGCCCTAAGGCCATCACTTTCAGGGTCCTCTGCCATCTGGAGAGCCTGGGAGTGAGAAGCATTTGCACTCTCCACCCAGCAAGTGTTAGGACGCAAATATGGGGGAGCTCACGCTCAGTCGTGACCAGCGCTTTGTGACCCGTGGACTCTACCCCTCCAGGTGCCTCTGTCCATGGGATTCTCCAGAGAGAACACGGGCGTGGGCCATGTCCTCCTCCAGGGGATCTTCCCGGCCCAGGGATCGAACCCGCGAGTCTTGAGTCTCCTGCACCAGCAGGTGGATCATTCACCACTGCGCCACCTGGGAGACGCACGTGTTCCCTTTAAGTTCTGCCTGAAAAGGGAGCAGTCCCCTCTGGTGCTCGTCACTGACTCCCCTCCCGCTTCCCAGGCTCTGAAGGGGCCGCCCTCTCTCTGGGCACCTCCTGTGCAGGTTCCGATTCTGGGGGGAGGGCCGGCCTTCCCGCCCTGGATGGGAGTCTCTCCAGGGCTCCTGCCCGAGCTCCTCTCCTCCAGCAGTGGTGCCCCGGGGCCTCAGCCCTTGGTTGTCTGGACCTTCTCTCTGTGGCTCCCGTCAAACTGCCCTTGACCAGGAATGACCGGGACTGGGCCTCAGACTCTGCGTCCTGGCCGCATGGTGCCCGCTGGGCTCCTGTGATCCAGGAGTGGCCCCGGTCCCGCGAGGACCTCTCCTCTGTGTGACCGCTCTCCCACATTGTCACGAGGCCCCAGCAGGATGGCTGGGCATCTCTGCACCCTGGCAAAGGGGCAAGACAGCGAACATGGAGTTGCCAGGCCTTTACGAAGGCCCAGGCCCAGAAGAGCCACTTCTCCTGTGTCCCGCTGGTTGGAGCCCGTCCCGACGCCAGTCCAGACCCAAAGCCGTGGCCTGTTTGTGCAGAGACAGGAGGCCTGTCCGCCGGACCTGTCTGCAGGCAGACCGCGAGCACAGGGCACTGGGCTCGCCGAGGGGCACTTCTGTGCCAGCCGTCACTGTCTGACCCCCACGGGAGGCAGGCTGGGGGGCTCCCAGAGGCCTTGTGCCTTTATCTGGGTGAGTCTTGCTTTAAGCTGCAGGGAGTGTCAGTTCGGTTCCTAGGCTGACTTCAGGGTGGTGTCTATTTCCTGTAGTCAATGCGTATTGCACTTGTGTGTTTTTATCTGTTTTTTATTTCAGACCCTTTCTCTAAGAACCAGAGGTTGCAGAGGTGTAGATGTCCACAAGAGTTTCCAGAAACTTCTCTGTGAAGTTAATAGGACCTGCACACAGTACTTGCTCAGAACCGCCACCAGGCTTTTTGGAGGGAACACTTATGATTTCCTCTCTGTAAGTCATACTGTCATTTTCCCAAAGCAGATAGAGACTGAGGTCATGTGGAAGCAGGAGCTGGGCCTTGTGGTGCAGCTGAGGCCCTATGGGCTGAGACCCACATGGTGGGTGGGGTGTGGGACTCCATTCACGACCTCTCGCTTCCTGGAACTGTTCAGTCATTGCCCTTAAGAGAAGGCATTGTTCACATGTGATAGAATTGTTCACATGTTCGTGAAGCTTCGATGAGATGATTGTCAGAGAACTAACACAGATCATAGCACAGTTGCAGATGAGTTTGCCAAAACAAAGAAGTGATCAAATAGAATATTTCTGATGTTGTTTTTCACATGATGGAAGTTTCTCTGCATTGTGAGACTTGCTCAATTTTTTTCACACATGTAAATAATTTGATTATCTTTTCATGTGCGGAATTTTTTTTGAAGTTTTTGTCTTTTTTACTCTAATTCAATCTAATTGCAGTGCTTTCATGATTTTTAAATTTTTTTCATACACAGCTCAAGTAATCTGTGAGTGTGTTCTTATTATATAAAAATGCAGACAAAGCCAGAGTCCTCCCAAACTCTCTTCCACTCCCTGGCCTCCCACGCTCAGTATAAGGGCTTGTCCCCTGTGCATAGAGAAAGTCTTTGCATCTCACGACATGTGTGTCTGTTGCCATTCAGTTGCTGAGCCGTGTCCGACTCTTTCTGACCCCGTGGACTGCAGCAGGCCAGGCTCCTCTGTCCTCTACTGTGTCCCAGAGTTTGCTCAGACTCATGTCCATTGAGTTGGTGATGCCACCCAACCATCTCATCCTCTGTCTTCCCCTTCTCCTTTTGCCTTCATCTTTCCCAGCATCAGGGTCTTTTCCAATGAGTCGGCTCTTGGCATCAGGTGGCCACAGTGTGGGAGCTTCAGCCTCAGCAACAGCGTGTGTCCGCCTCACCCTTTCCCACGGTGGTGGGCAGCGTCCTCAGGGTGGCTGTACTGAGATGCAGCCGCCAGCCCCCCGGGTGGGCGTGGGGTGGGGCCCAGCCCGGGCCGAGCCAGCAGGAACCGTGTGTGTGTGGATCTGTCCTGTGCGTGCCTGCTACTCCAGACGGACTTTGGAAGGAAGGGACAGAGGGAGGCTCTCAGATCTCAGTGAATTCTGCCTCATTCCCGCCCCGACGGCTGCAGCCCTTCCCGTCGTCCTCAGGAGGGTAGCAGGTGCGCACGTCCACCCTCTGCTCAGCGCTGTGGGTGCTGAGCCTTTAACATTCTGATTGTTCATGAGACTGAGCAGCTTTTCACGTCGAACGAACATTTATATCTTTTCTGAAAATTGCCTATGATATGTCCTTTGTATAGTTTTCCTTGGGGATTTGTGTCTTTTTTTTCGTTAATGAATTCTTTTTATGTTTAGGATAATGATCCTATTCTGTTATATGGTTTTTTTTCCCTTATTTTTCACACTTGTTTCAGGCTCTAAATTAACAGTTTCTAAACAGGGGGTGTAAAGTGCATGTCGTCAGCATGAGGTCAAACATCCGTAAGGCTTTGCAGCACGGTGTGCGTTTTCCTTACCACCGGGTTTACTTGTTTTTATCAGTCTTAGCTACTTGCTAGTTTAGAGTCATCTTTGTATGAGCCTTAGATGTGCAGAAAAGCAAAACTTCCAGTAAACACAAAGAATTGGCTAGTTTTCCTTCACTTCCTTTCTTTCTGGTGGATATTTGAAGAAAAGCATTGATATCTAAAACGTTATTTTGATATGAAGTGTAAAATCAAAAGATGAGAAATATTTGTCAGTTATTTCACAGTGATCGAGGATTCCAATAATTCAATACCAATCGCAGTGTATAATTAGATATTCCTTTAGTTTGCTTTTTGACTGGTCATTACTTACTAAGCAGTAATTTAAGAAGCAGGGACTTCTTTTCAGATGTGCTTAAAAGCTCTTGAAATCACCAAGGGTCTGATGAGGTATCGACTTGTGGGTGACCACTTTGCTTCCTGACTATTGCCTTAGACTGAGAGACTGCCATCTTTCTCCAAAGCCCCGATGAAGAAGTGGAGCAGTAGGCTGGCAGAGCCTGAATGATGTCAGCGTTCTATGAAATGAGGCACCTGGACCAGGAGATAGAGGGTCCACGGTGTGCGGAGAGCTCAGCCACGTGACATCGGACAGAGCCAGCTTCTCCTGGTCCTCAGAGCACCTCTGAGACGCAGCTACTGCTGCGTCCTTGCTTCCAGGGGGCACGGAAGCCAGAGAGACGCAGCAACCTTGCCAGGGTCACCCGGGAGTGAAGCCCGGAACTTGTGCTGCCGGCACTGTTGCCACATGGCCTCTCCTCAGTGGTTGTGTTGCTCTTTAGTGGCTAAGTTGTGTCTGACTCTTTGCACCCCATGGACTGTAGCCCACCAGGCTCCTCTGTCCATGGGATTATCCAGGCAAGAATACTGGAGCGGGTTGCCATTTCCTTCTCCAGGGCTCATCCCCACGGAGAGATCAATCCCTTGTCTCCAACATTGGCAGGCGGATTCTTTACCACTGTGCCACCTGGGAAGCCTGTGATTTTACTGTCATTTATTCAATGTAGCTGAAAACTGAGACACCGGATTGAAGGTTAATTCCTCACATCCTTTGTACATTCCACAAGAAACCGTCAAATGATCAGTGTTGAGGTTTGGCGCCGTGAAGAAGTAAGCTGTTGGCGTGGTCTGTTTCTGTAGCCATGTGATTCTGTCACTCCGTCTCTCCTAGTATTTCAAAGATGCCTGCCGCATATTCTACCAAGCAGAAATGGAAGACCTGGACTTTGTCAGAGCTATGAAGGAGTCCGTGAAGCACATAAACACCTGGGTAGCTGAAAAGACAGAAGGTGAGGACATGTCAGTACTTCTGTTTGCATAGTATTTGAATCAGTCTTATTATCCACCAGTTCTTTCCCAAGACCATCAAATGCAAATAGGAATGGCTTTTTTCTGTAAAGAACTGTAAACTTTCAAAATCCACTCCTGAAATATAATCAGTAATCAATTTCTCTAGCTTTCCCCCCTCCTCATCAGTATTTCGGAGAAGGCACTTGCACCCACTCCAGTACTCTTGCCTGGAAAATCCCATGGACGGAGGAGCCTCGTGTGCTGCAGTTTATGTGGTCAATAAAAGTCGGACACGACTGAACGACCACTTTCACTTTTCACTTGCATGCATTGGAGAACGAAATGGCAACCAACTCCAGTGTTCTTGCCTGGAGAATCCCAGGGACAGGGGAGCCTGGTGGTCTGCCGTCTACGGGGTCGCACAGAGTCGGACAAGACTGAAGCGACTTAGCAGCAGCAGCAGTATTTGGTGCACCTCTTCCAGAGCAAACACACTTTGATTTTTTGCCGGTGCAGTAATGTTCATATAGTCTGCCTTCTCACAAAGGGCGGAAGGGAAACTCTGGACGCGGGCTCCACCCCCCTGCCTGTCCAGCGGAGCTCATGTGCTGCGGGTCGCTGATCATCACTGCAGGACACTCGGTCAAGCCCCGGTCCACCTGCGGTTCTTCGTTCTCGTGCTCGCCACGCTGGCTTCGACCTCTCCCCTTCAGGACAGTCCCCTCACATTGTAGACCGAACATTCCTTTTTCTGTCACTGTGAATTATCCTGCCCTTATTTTTTGTTCATTTTATGTGTTTTATGCAACTCACGGTATCTATCTGAGCAGAGATTTTAAGGTTTTGGTCGCTGATTTTGCTTTAGGGGCCAGGCTGCCTGTATGGGTTTCCCTGGTGGGTCCAATGGTAAACAATCCACCTGCCAATGCAGGAGAGGCGGGTTGGATCCCTGGGTGAGAAAGATCCCTGGAGAAGGAAATGGCAACCTGCTCCAGTATACTTACTTCCCCGGGGAATCCGATGGACGCAGGAGCCTGGTGGGCTGCAGTCCATGGGGTCACAGAGAGTCGGACACAGCTTAGCGAGTGAACAGACAACTCGCTGTCCATGGTTGTCTGGGGGACAGTGAGCCCTCTGGTCAGTGCCTGACTCCTCCAGGGGACGGGCCAGTAAATACTGTGCCCAGCACCTCCTCCAGGAAACGCTGCTAGCTCACTGCTTCTTTAATTCTGCTTTGCAGGTAAAATTAGAGACTTGCTCTCTGCAAATTCAGTTGACCCCATGACTCGTCTGGTTCTCGTGAATGCCATCTACTTCAAAGGAAACTGGGCTAAACCGTTTAACAAAGAGCACACCGTGGAAAGGCCATTCCACATCACCAAGGTGAACAAGAATGTTTCAGAGAACGAAGGAGGTTCTTGGAAATGGTCCCTGGGGTCCCCTTGGTTTATGGAGCGTGCAAGCAGGCTGACCTCAAGGAACCTGTGCCTCTTGTGGCCGTCGTGTCCGAGATGTGGATCCGGGCAAACCCTGGCTTCCTCTCTCCCTGCTCCTCCTCTGCTGTATCCTCAGTGGCGGTCCATGCCGCGGGTGTTCCGTCTTGTATCACACATCCCCCAGGGCAGCTTCCAGGTCTCTGGGCCTCCTAGAACTCCCGAGATCCGGGTCAAACTCGAGACCGTGGCTATGAAGCTCCGTGGGCTGGATCCTAACGTCCGTCCCCATCCCGTCAGTAGCTACCAGCACAGACGCCTTTCTCTGCAGGGCCGTCCAGAAGCCTCCTAGCGGTCTCCCCAGCCCGGGTTCCTGGTTCCTGTGTCCCTCCTCTGAGCTCTCGCAGAGCGCGGGGCCTCTCCCAGTGGCTAATCTCCCAGAGCCCCTCGGGCCCGGGTGCAGGACCAGGGAGGTTACTTGGAAGTTTTCCTGATGACCCAGGCTGGGCTGAGCGTGGCGGGGTAGGAAGCACACGTCAGACTGTATTGTATGTTCATTAATCGCATGTGTTTATTCTCGGCCGTGCCGGCTCTCCTGGCCGCAGCCCCTCCTGCAGCTGCCGTGGCGGAGGCCTTCTGGGCTCCGTGCTGGGGCTCCTCCTGCTGGCTCTTCTCTTGGGGCCGAGCTCGGGCTCCAGGCCCGTGACCTCAGGAGCTGCGGTCCCGGGCTCTCAGCCCAGGCTCAGTAGCTGTGGCCTGAGGGCTTAGAGCCCCAGGGCTGTGGGGTCTTCCCAGACCAGGGGTGGAGCCTGTGTCTCCTGCATTGGAAGGCGGATTATTTACCCCAAGCCACCAGGGAAGCCCTGATGTCTTTAACATAGAGCCAACATGGTTTGTTCATGGGTCAGCTGTGGGGTGGGGGGACAGGGGCCCAGGACACTGCAGGGTTGACTGGGGAGGAGTGGTGTCGCCATGAGCAGAGATGGGAAAGTATAGATGGAGCAGGTGTGGGGGGAACCGAGCCGCCAGTGTGGAAGCCGACACGAGGCTCCTTTGCGTCCAGATGCAGATGTCAGGTAGGCAGGAGCCGGGGAGAGGTCCTGCTGGGAATGTCCGTGCGGAGCCCTCCTGGGTCAGCAGGAGAAGAGAAGCCTGAGGCCTGAGAGCTGGGAACCCGGGGGTGGGAGCTGGAGCCATGCAGATAGCTGACGACGCGGAGCTGGGCTGGGTCTGGAAGACAAGACAGAGTGTGTGTGCCCAGGTGGCCGGCTCTGATGAGTCATCTAGCGTGTCCATGGATCTCGTTTCCACTTAAGGTTTATCCATTTCCTTTATAGAACTTGCAGAAACATGTGCCAATGATGCTCACGAAGTCCACCTTTAAAATGACCTACATTGGAGAGATAAGCACCCAGATCCTGGTGCTTCCATACATCGGCCAAGAGCTGAACATGGTCATCCTGTTGCCCAGTGAAAGCACCGACTTGAACACGGTAACCGGGCATCCTCGGCCCCGGGGCCCGGGCTCTCATCCGGATCCCTGCCGGTCACTGGGCTCCGGGAACTCGTGTGCAGCTGGCAGGCCGCCCCGGGCCCGCAGGGCACAGAGTGTGGGTCACAGCGGACAGTCCCTGGGGCAGCGCTGCTGCAGACCCTGAGATCTTCTACCTTCTCCTCCAGGTGGAGAAGGCCCTGACCTACAAGAAATTCATCGCGTGGACGAAGCCGGATGTGCTGGCGGTGGAGGAGGTGGAGGTGTTCCTGCCCCGGTTCACGTTGGAGGAGAGTTACGACATGGAGGGGGTCCTCCGGAAACTGGGCATGACCGACGCTTTCGACGAGGCCTGCACCAACTTCAGTGGGATGTCATCCGGGCGAGGCTTGCACCTGTCCAAGGTCGTGCACAAGTCCTCTGTGGAGGTCACCAAGGAGGGCACGGAGGCCGCGGCCACCACAGAGGCCAGGATCATGCTGAAATGCCTGAGGGTCGTATACCGGTTCCATGCCGACCGGCCCTTCCTCTTCTTCATCCAGCACGGCAAGACAGGGGCCATCCTGTTCTGCAGCCGTTTCTGCTCGCCGTGACGGGGTGCTGGAGGCGCCCCGGTGCTCCTCACCGCTCTCCCCGATGTCTGGAAGAGCTGAAACCCCAGTGACCTTGGTGAAGGTCCACAAATAAAGGGCTGATGGAGACCGCCTGTGTGTGTGTGTGTGTGTGTGCCCGTGTGGTCTCGTGTCCCGCGCCTTCTCGGAGCTGCAGCCACCATCGGAGGCGGGCGCTCGGTGGTCATGCCGGCAGGAAGCACGGCTGCCTGCTCTCTGGGCCCGCCCTCCGCCCGCCCCGTCCAGGCCCTCGGGGAGAGCGCTGTCTGCTCCGAGCCTGGAAGGATGAGCGGGCCTTCCCTGTCTCCTCTGCACAGTGGCCTCCCCCTGAGAAGAGAGCGAAGCAGGGGCTACAGCAGCCACAGGGAGGAGGAGCAGGCCTCAGAGACCCCCGAACCTGAGCCCTCCAGAAACCAGCAGAAGAGGGGAGGGCCGTGGACCGAGACGGGAGACGTCCGTCCCCGAACCACTGCGTCTGCGTTGGAGGGTCTGTGGTCAGAGGCCTGTTCTAGTGCTTGCCGTCCACGCTCCCTGAGCATGTCCAGTTGCCCCCAGGGGTCAGCGATGAGCAGACAGTTCCTGTTCAGGAGAAGGAGGCCTTCAGACCACGTCATGATGCGTGCCGGGTGACCTTCCATCCTGCCGCTGGTACTGGAGAAAAAGAGGCAGCTAAGGTTTCAACCAGTGCATCCCAAAGGAGATCAGTCCTGAGTGTTCACTGGAAGGACTGATGCTGAAGCTGAAACTCTCATACCTTAGTCACCTGATGGGAAGAGCTGACTCATTGGAAAAGACCCTGATGCTGGGAAAGACTGGAGGCCGGAGGAGAAGGCGAGGACAGAGGATGAGATGGTTGGACGGCATCATTGACTCCATGGACATGAGTTTGAGCAAGCTCCGGGAGATGACGATGGACAGGGAAGCCTGGTGTGCTGCAGTCCTCGGGGTCGCAAAGAGTCGGACACGACTGAGTGCTGAACCACAGCATGGGGAACCATTGTGAGCTTCAGACTGGACGAGTGACATGATTCCTGCTTTCATCCGTTTCCTCCCCCCCTCCCTCCCGTGTCCGTTCTGACTCCAGCCCCGGCCCTGTGGAGGGACTGGGTGCCGCGGGACAGGCCCCAGGGGCCCTGAGGATGCGGCTCTGGGGACCAGGGCACAGCCAGGTGGGCCTGAGCCTGGGCAGCGCCGCAGTGACGGGGTGCTGCCCAGAGCTGATGAGACGGCGGGCATCACAGGATGTGAGGACCAGGTGGACTGGGGGCAAGGGGCCAGGGAAGGGCTGGAGATGCAGGTGCCACTTACTCGTCTAGCTCAGGTACCTGTGCTCGTTGTGACGTGTTAACTGAGAGGAGCCTGCGGGGAAGGGGAGCGTCAGGGCTCTAGTGCAGAATTGCTGTGCTTAGTCGTCAGTCGTGTCCGCCTCCTTGAGAGGCCATGGACTGTAGTCCACCATGGACTGAAAATCCACTCACAGGACTTTCATTTCCTGCACCAGCGGAACTTGCCGACCCAGGGATCAAGCGCGCATCTCCTGTCCAAGAGGACTCATGTTGTCTGAGGAGCATTAGGTGAAGGTGTCCAGGAGACAAGCAGGAAGAGAGCAGGGTATGGGACGTAGGTGCTGGGAGCCACATGTGGGATTCACCGGCCCAGCCGCGGCTGTGTGTCAAAGAGTCACAGCTGAGGACAGAAGCTGGGGCCACGGCGGGGTGAGAGTGAAAGTCACTCAGTCGTGTCCGGCTCTGCAACCCCATGGACTGTATGGTTCATGTATAGAATCCTGCAGGCCAGAATGCTGGAGTGGGTAGCCTTTCCCTTCTCCAGGGGAATCTTGCCAACCCAGGGATTGAAGCCAGGTCTCCCACATTGCAGGCGGATTCTTTATCAGCTGAGCTGATCAGCACTTAAAAAACAAAAAGCGCACCTAGCCAGGAAGAGTGAGGAGGAGAAAGGCAGGTGGAAGCCGGACCATAATGTCCACAAGGGGCCGGCACTCTCCACTGCTGATTGAGGAGGAAGCGGAGAGGTAGGAGGGTGAGGGGCTGCTCCTCACCACAGACCAACACTGCCCTGACAAGCCCCAGAGTCAGTGGGAGGGGAGAGGGAGGACGGAGAGGGAGGAGGGAGAGGGAGGAGGGAGAGGGAGCGTGCTGGCCGGAGCCACAGGAACTGGAAGGAAGGTTGTGTCCTAAGGACAGAATGGAGATGAGCGTGTCACTTGCTTTCTGAATGGTGACAATCAGAAGCAACTGTAAAATATTAGGAATATCTAAACCGGAAAATGATTATTTTCTCAAGAGTAAAAGAGCAAGGGTTCCCTGGTAGCTTAGCTGGTAAAGAATCTGCCTGCAATGCAGCAGACCCCAATTTGATTCCTGGGTTGGGAAGATCCCCTGGAGAAGGGAATGGTTACCCACTCCAGTATTCTGGCCTGGCGAATTCCATGGACAGAGGAGCCTGGCTGGCTACAATGCATGGAGTCACAAAGAGTTAGACACGACCGAGTAACTTCCACTTTCACAAGAGCGAAGCAAAGTAACGCTGCTTTTTCTAGCTTGGTAAGTATTTGTTATTATTTTAGGTCTTTAATCCAGTGGCTCAGATGAAATTTGTACTTTGCAGCTGTACATGTCAACCCAGCACCTGAAAGACGGGTCCCTACAGGTGAAGTCTGTGAGGCATAGAGGGGCTTCATCTAAGATTGAATCACCTGAAACCTGGAAGATGTTCTTCAGAATCTGGGTCTCAGTCATTTTACTGGATCCAGTTGTCTCAGTTCAGTTCAGTTCAGTCGCTCAGTCGTGCCCAACTCTTTGCGACCCCATGAACTGCAGCACGCCAGGCCTCCCTGTCCATCACCAACTCCCGGAGTCCACCCAAACCCATGTCCATCGAGCTGATGATGCCATCCAACAATCTCATCCTCTGTCTTCCCCTTCTCCTCCTGCCCTCAATCTTTCCCAGCATCAGGGTCTTTTCCAATGAGTCAGCTCTTCGCATGAGGTGGCCAAAGTATTGGAGTTTCAGCTTCAACATCAGCCCTTCTGATGAACACCCAGGACTGATCTCCTTTAGGATGGACTGGTTGGATGTCCTTGCAGTCCAAGGGACTCTCAAGCATCTTCTCCAACACCACAGTTCAAAAGCACCAATTCTTCGGCACTCAGCTTTCTTCACAGTCCAACTCTCACATCCATACATGACCACTGGAGAAACCATAGCCTTGACAAGGTGGACCTTTGTTGGCAAAGTAATGTCTCTGCTTTTTAATATACTATCTAGGTTGGTCATAACTTTCCTTCCAAGGAGTAAGCGTCTTTTAATTTCATGGCTGCAATCACCATCTGTTGTTATTTATTTTGCAGTTATGCTCTCACTTAAAATCTGAGTTAAATTAAGGGAATCTTGTTACTCAAGATTTTTTAACATTGCTGATCATAAAATTTTAAGAAATAGTGCAACAACTGAATAGAAGTTTCCCGCCCTTACTTTTTTCTCTTTCCTTCTCTCATCTAGAGACACTCACTTTCTCTGGAATCACCTGGGTGACTCACGTCACAAGAAATGAAGAGCAAGATGAGCCAGGGCCTGCTGTCCGGGACGGGCCCGCCACTGCGCAGCGTCACAGAAGGGAGCTGGGTCAATCTTCGTGAGAAGCTCCAGGAACTGCCTCCTCAAATGCCAAGAGAGACCGAGTGGTTTGATCAGAACAGTCCTCATTGGACCCTGTGGCAACGAAGCTGTCAAAACGGAACAAACAAAAACTGTGGCAAGCAGGGCTCAGCTGCTTCGAGGCCGATTTGCACCGGTCTGTCCTGCCTGGGTCGCGCCAGGACCGCCCAGCTGCTGCCGTCCTGGCGGGTGGACCTGCTCTGCAGGGCATGGCCTCGGAGGTTTAGGAGGGTGCCTTCTCGGCCAGCCCTAGTGGTCCGGGAGAGGGATGGCCTTGAAGACGTGCTGGTTTCCCACGAAGGGCCGGAGGTTACATTCCAAAATGCAAGCCTGAAGGAAACAGACCGCGGGTGTTTCTGCAGCGAAGTTGGGTTTATGCAATTCGGGGTCAGCAGGGAATTGCAGTTAAGGCTCTCTGCCGTGGCGGCCACAGGCAAGTCCCCACCCGGCAAGGGAAGGATCAGCTCTCAGAGAGGGGACCCGGCCGGGGCGGGCTGCGTAACAGAGCCCGGGCCGAG
Source organism: Cervus elaphus (assembly GCF_910594005.1). Taxonomy (NCBI): domain Eukaryota; kingdom Metazoa; phylum Chordata; class Mammalia; order Artiodactyla; family Cervidae; genus Cervus; species Cervus elaphus. The sequence goes on along the minus strand of NC_057821.1, from coordinate 50,577,020 downwards.
TCCTGGCGGGAGGGAAGGGGACTCTCCCGTCCCCCGTGGGGCTCCGCGGGGGCTGCAGGGCGAGCGCGCCCCCTGCTGGTCCCCTGGCGGTTTACCTAGGGTTTCCCTCCATTAATGCTTCTCAGGCCTCCGGACGAAAACCAAAAGGGACACGAGATACGCACTTTTCCTTACTCCTGCTTGGGGAGGGTGCTCAGAACATTTTCCTTCTTTCTAAAGAAAGCAAGCAGTTTCAGCACATTCTAAGTGTCCATCCGCCCTAGGTCGCCCACCCGCCAGCCCCTCATCAGGAGGGGACAGAGCGCAGCGGGGGAGGGAAGTGCTCTGCCTTCCGCCTCTGGGCCGCCCGCCCCTCGCCCCCAAGTCCCTGCAGCGCACACATTGGCCCCCTTCCAGAGCCCGCCTGACGCCAAAGGCAACGTGAGGCCTGCCCGAGGACCTGGGACCGCTCCTCCCGTGAGCCATCTGGGCCACGCGGCCGGCCAAGCCTGGGGCTCCTCTGCAGAGCATTCTCAGATGACGTGATGATTGCGCATCAGCGTTAACGACTTTTTACCTGAACACCCAGAATTCATGAAACGGCCACGGTGACACCACCAGCCGGTGAGATGATTATTTCATTCATTCCACAAACTTTTTTTTTTTTTAATGTGTAACTTACAGAACTTCTCTTGTATTCTTTTTCATTTCATTTATTTATTTACTCAGCCGCATGGAGTCTTCGTTGCTGTGTGCAGGGTTGCCCCTGAGGTGTGTGGGATCTTAGTTCCTCAGCCAGGGATTCAACCTGCGTTCTCTGCATTGGAAGGCAGATTCTTCACCACTGGACCCCCAAGGAAGGCCCTCTTCCACAGCCCGCTATCAAGCACCTGCTGCAGGCCAGGAGCTGCACTGGGGTCTGGGGACGTCATGGTAGGAGACACAGTCCTGGCCTCGGGATACCAGATAGATATTGTGAGATGGTAGAAAAAAATGTGATTCGTGTCTGCCACCAGCCCCTGGCACAAAGTCCCTGAAACCCTGGTAATCTTCTAAGTGATAAGAAACTGGGAGTGTCTTTTGTTCTAGAATTTGGTCTCTGACCCCATATGCTGACATGGAGCTCCTGAAACCCGTGTAATTTCCTGGGTGATGAGAGTGTCTTCGGGTCTCATGAGATGACTCTGGGTGGAGCTCCCATTTGAGGGCTGCTCCCCAGAAAGACCAAGCCGTGATAAGAAGCTTGGAAACTTCAGCCTCACCCCTCCATTCTCTTGAGAAGGGAGAAGGTCTGAAAATGGAGTTAATAATTGATCAAGCCTCTGTACGTAAAATCCAAATAGTGTGGGGCCTGGAGAGCTTCCAGGTGGGCGGACACATCCTCAGGAGGAGGGGTCACACCCTGAGTCCACGGGGACAGAGGCTCTCAGGACCCCCTGGGTGGGTCTTTGTGAGTGTCCTTTATCACGTCCTTTAGTCAATAGGTAAAGATGAGTCAGCCTTTCACTGAGCTCTAGGAGCCATTCTAGTAAGTTAATCAAACCTGAGGAGGGGGTCGTGGGAACCTCTGATGTGTCGTCATATTAGACAGAAGTTCTGGGTCATCTGCGACAGGCTGGCACTTGTGGGACAAGGGAGCGGCCTTGCGGGACTGAGCCCTTAGCCTCTGGGATCTGACCCTGTCTCCAGGTACGAAGCATCGCAATCGACTTAAACGAGGATGCCCAGCTGGTGTCGTGAGAACTGACTGGAATGGGAAAGCCTCCCACACGTTTCGTCACCAGAAGAGTCAGCAGGGAGGCGCTTTGTGTGAGGAATAAGGAAGAGAGACCCGGGAGGGAGGAACTGGGCTCTTCTCCATTTGGGGAAAGACTGAACTGAGGTTTTTCCTCTCACAGACATGCAAATAAATGGCATTTGACGCGGTGTGATGTGACTTAGCAACTAAACCACAGTGCTGTGATGACGCTGGCGGGGGGGGGGGGGGCAGTGTGAGTAGACACAGCAAGAAGCCTAGCTGGAGACTCAGCGAGGGGGTCCCAAACCCACGGCCTTCAGCAGAGATGTGAAGAGGGGGAGGAGCCCAGAAGACCACGGGAGGAGGGACTTCCAGACCAGCGCACGTGACCGGGGAGACACACAAGTTACTCCTGCCGGGCCACAGACACGAGGCCGTCCGGGCCGGACGTCCACGAAGGGCCTCGTCTGTCAGGCCTACACATGTGCATCTTATCTGACGGGCTGCAGGAGTCCCCGGAGAATTCCGAGTGCTGGGGTCACACAGCAGAGTGGGGCGTCAGGAAGATGACTCTGCAGCAGCGCAGGGGGTGGGGGCGGAGGTTTCCTCCCTGAGTACGGGGCGTCCGGGGCATCCGCGCAGTGATGCTTCAGAGGAAAGGCAGCAGGTGGCGCGCAGGGCCGTGCCTCGGGCACGGGGCCTGGAAGGAGAAGCTGATGAGGGTGACCTGGTCAAGTCTCGGGGGTCGCTGGAAGGAGGGAGAGGAAGGAGGCTCCAGCGGGACTTTCAGACTGCTGACACACCATCAGATGAATGTCGGAGACACTACACAACGTGTTTCACTTCTCCCTGGGAACAAAAGGCATTAGCAGAGCCTGCTCCTTATCTTCTGTTCCTAAGGTCACTAAGGAAAAACACAGGCAAAGTACATTTGCACTGAGGCAGAACATGTAACATCAGCATAAGAGTCTCCACTTAAAGCCTCTTTATTTAAAAAGCCCAACATGAATTAAAAATGCACACATATTTTATTTTGAGCAGTCTTGAGACTGCTCAAGATCATGGCTTATAATTGGTAGGGCTTTGCTCTTAAACACTTCCTTATTTCAGGTTTAACCAGAAAGAAGTAGTTACGGAAGTGAGAATGAATGAACCAGTCTCCCTGGAACACAGTTCCCATAAGGGCAGGAGAAGCAGCTAATTTAGAGCTTAGGTGAGAAAGAGTCAAAAGGAAGATTGAATATAATGCTAAAATTTTTTGAAATGATTAATAGTTCAACAATTATTTACACTTTTAAAATTATTAATTTAAATTAATAAGTTATCAGTTTAAAATTCATGAAGTTTTTAAAATTATTAATAATTCTACAAGTGACAGGAAGACATTCACACTTTTTGAGTATTGTGTGACAAGGAAAAGCAATGATTTAGAAAACATAATTGCCATAATATTTGGAATGATCAGAATATGGGAAAGTCTATCGCAGGAAATAAATTAAGAAACTGTTACATCATTCTGAGGTAGTATGGGCCTGAATTAAATTATACATAATTCTTAACTCCTCAAGTTCCCCCACTGACTCCCCACAAACCAAATATCTCACTTTAATGTTAAGTTTTTTTAAAAAGGAAAACCTCCCAACAAATTCCAGGACCAGGTAGCCCATTGGTGAATTCTCACACTAACCCTTCTCAAATTTTTACAAGAAATTAGAGGAGGGAGGACTTGTGAACTCATAGGCCAATACCAAAGCAAGACATAGACATCATGGGAAAATAAAATTATAGGACAATATTCCTTATGAATATTGATGCAAAAGCCTCAGCAAGATACTAGCAAATTGCATCCAACAAGATATTAAAAGGATTATACATCATGACCAAGAGGGACTTAGTTCAAGAATACAATGATGACTCAATGTAAGCAAGTATCACAGTCACACATCAAATGAATAGTATGAAGAAGAAAAAAAAACACATGATCATTTTGTGAAAACAAATGAAACCTCATCTAAAACATCTATGGTCAACTGATTTCATTCAGTGGGGGATGAATGTTCTCCTCTGCAGGTGATTCTGGACAACTGGATTTCCACACTCAAGGATGAAGTTCTCCCCTTACAAAAATAACTCAAAATTGATCAAAAACCTAACTATAAGAACTAAACTATAAAACTTTTAGAAGAAAGTAGGAGTAAACGTCCAGGACCTTTGGACTTGGCAATGGGCTCTTAGATATGATACCAAAAGTTCAAGACAAAAACAAAAAAATAGATAAATTGGATTTCACCAAAACTGAAACACTGTATGCGTCTAAGGACATTATCAAGAGAGCAGGAGACACCGGGAACCAAGCTTGAATTACGGGCCGACCCGAGGCACGCAGGCACGGGGGTGCTGCACACGCGCTACTCTGAGTCACGTTCACGTGGTCACAGGCTGCTCCAGCCCCAGGAGGTGGCGGAAGTCTTCCCGCGGTTCTCGCCGCTGTTCGCTGCTGTCTGCGGCGCTGAGCAGGTGGAGAACGGCACGTCTCAGCACACCTTCGGTGCTCAGCTCCTTTAGACACAGACTCTACTGTTACAGGGAACGAGGTTTTGGCTTATGTTCTTTTTTTTAACCTTATGAGGAATGAACAACCTGCCACGTCCCTGCACCCCCTTTCAGCCCTATCACTGGGGACACTTATCTTTAATTCATTATCAGAGTGTAAGGTGGGCTCTGGAGCCAGGCTGCTCTGCATCTTTACTAGACTCTTTGGGCCTCAGTTTCCTCATCTGTGAAATGGAACTAACAATAGAACACTGCATTATGGTGCTGCTGCTGGGACTAAGTCAGCTAATCCACATAAAGACCGCAGCGCACCGCGAGCAGTAGGTAAGCACCGTGTTGGTGCTAACGGCACGACCCCACACTGTTCTTGTTTCTGGTCATTACCCAGAAATATCAAGTGCCCTTCTAGCTTGTCCTTGAATAGCAGAGACTTACTCAACTCACATCCTCTCATCCAACATTCATCACGGAGTCATGAAGTAGGAAGACAAGTCATGGAACCGAATTCTGCTTAAATATATTTGCAATTCCAGGGGTACAGTCTTGAAAGTACCCTTTACTTCTAATTTTTAATCAAATTTTCTCCCACCATAGATCACTGTGTACCATGAGAACCTAATATCTCTATTCCCACAGATGTAAAAACACTCTGATTGGTTTGGGGTAGAAACAGGGAGTTTAAGATTTGCTTGGGTCCAAGTACATGCAAAAGTAATTTCAAAAAGCATGTTGAATTTGTCAGTATTTGGTTGTCAACTAACTGCTGAATTGTTCAGTTGCTCAGTCATGCCCCACTCTTTGCGATCCCATGGACTGCAGCACGCCAGGCTTCCCTATCCTTTACTATCTCCTGGAGTTTGCTCAAACTCATGTCCATTGAGTCGATGATTTAAAATAAGTTAAAATATGAAATGCCTGCATTCTCGTTTTTTAATGAGTCAGTTATTCATGGCATGACTGGCCACTTAACATCAAAAACCTATTTAGTCACAGAGTTTTTTACTTGAATCTGGTCTCTAGATCACCATTTTGTTGGGACATTATCCACTTACAATTTATTAATGAAAAAGCCAGTTCATGACATGTTGCCATTAGAATTCCAGCCATAGCTTTTAAGGAATCAAGATCCATGACTCGACAAGCAGCAGGTCTTCCCAAAATACCACAGGAAGTGAAAGTTCTCAGAAACCAGGGGTTTTATAAGGAAATCATCATAATAGCTAATTTCCTAACAAAACTGACCAGGGCCAATGTCTTCTGGCTACATTTGAGAAAAGCCACTAGATTGCTTCTTGAGATTTCAGGGTTTGGATGATCTTCAAAGGGAGACAAGGGACACCTGAAAACACAAGACATCTGCTCACCCTGAAATGTCCAAAGAGACCTGAAAAGACTCAGCCAGCCAGCCTGTTCCCTGAGCAAAGACAATGCCTCCAAACCATCTTCCAAGTCTTTTTCCTTGGGAACTCAGCAGCAAGCTAGAAGTAACTACAGGAGGGAACTAAGAAAAACTCTGGTTAATTGCTTTTAGAGGAATAGGACTCTCCCCACCCCCCCGCAAAAGTGAAAGGCAACCTACAGAATGGGAGAAAATACTTGCAAATTATATATCTGATAACATCCAGAATATATCAAGAATTCCTAGTATTCAACAACAAATAGACAAACAACCCAATTAAATAATGGACAAGGGATTTGTATAGCTATTTCATCAAAGGTAAACAAATGGCCAGTGAGCCCAAGGAAAGATTCTGAACATCATTAGTCACCAGGGAAATGCAGTAATGCAGAACAAAACCAAAATGAGACATCAGGAAAAACATTAGGACAGCTAAAACAATAACTAAAAAAAAAAAAGCAACATAACAAATGCTGACGAGAATGCAGAGCAATCAATTGGGATGTAAAACAGTGGACGTGGCGTGTTAGTCTCTCAGGCTCATGTCTCACTCTTCGGCTTCATGGACTGTAGCCAGTCCACAGAATTCTCCAGGCAAGAATGCTGGAGTGGATTGCCGTTTCCTTCTCCAAAACAATGCAACCACTGTGAAAACCAGTTTGGCAGTTCCTTAAAAAGCAAAACAGTTACTATATGACGCAGCGATTTCACTCCTTGGTATACACCCAAAAGATTTTTTAAAAGGGACTCAGACACTTGTGCACCAACAATTACTTCAACATTATTCACAACAGCCAAATGACCCAAGTGTCCATCCACCTGTGAAAGATTAAAACAACATATGAAAGGATAAAGTGTGGTATAAGCATAAAATGGAATATTATTCAGCAGTAAAAAGGAATGAAGTTCTGATACATGTTATGATACGGATGAACCTTGAAAACATGCTAAGCGAGGAAACCCAGACACAAAAGGCCCCCTGTTGTATGATTCCACTTGTATGAAATATCTAGAATAGGCAAATTCATAGAAAGAAGAATTATCAGTACAGAACCTGGGTGGAGTGGGGAGTTTGGAGTTACTGCTTAAGGATTAGTGAGTTTCTGTTTGGGGTGATGAAAAATTTTCAGAAATTAAAATAGTGACATTGCATAGCACTATGAATGTAATTAATGCCACTGAATATAATTAATGCCATTTACAATGGTTGAAATGACAGATCTTTTGTTACACAGATTTTACCACCATTAAAAAAAGAAAAGATTAAATAGGTGGACTTCCCTGGTGATCAGGGGATAGGATTCCACATTCCCAATGCAGGGGGCCAGGGTTTGGTCCCTGGTGGGAGACTTAGATCCCACATGCCCAGCAAAGACCCAATGCGGCCAGACCAAGAGGTGGATAAATATATTTATAAACACAACCTCAGTTCTCTGGAAGTTTGTTTCCCAAAAGAAGGTGGATGCTGTTTGTAGAGGAAAGAAAAGCCATTAAATAAAACCAAAAGGAACTACTTCTCTGGGAAAACGTTCAAGCTACTTCGATAGTTTTAAGGTAACCCTCAATATTAATTTTCATCTGAAACACAAAACAAGGGGCAGCTGGGGGAAAGAAGCATGCAGCTGGCTTAACTGCCTCCCCCGCCTGGAAAGCCTAAGCCTATTTCTCCACTGCAAGGGGTGAAATGAACACTCCACTCATGACCCTTAGAGGTCATGCTTGCTGTTGATGCTATATCTACATATCTCGTTTTAATAGCACCGTCTCCTCCTTAGGCTCACAGTAGGTATCTCTTGTTTGCAGTAAATGCGAGATTAGCAGGGAATCATATTTCTCTTCGCCAGACGGGCCCCTGTCCAATCCACCGCTGGCGCTTTCACCATCTTGAAGACCCAGGCGAGGGCTGGCTAGCTGACTTTGCCAGAAGGGCGACGTCCCCTCCTCACCTGCGATTCCCGCGCGCGGCCGCCAGATGGTGCTGCCGCGTCGCGGACTAGGATCAAAGCGGGGCTGGACCCAGAAGCTCCCCGCACCTGAGTTTTCAGAGACGGGGTCGCACCTTGGTCTCCCTTCCGGCCCAGCACTTCCAGCCCCACGCCAGGGACTAGACGTCTCCAGGGCTGGTTGCCTGCGGCTCCACAGTCACCGGGTCTTCCCACCACCAGGCGGTCTGGCTGTCTTCCTCATTGGTCCTCACAGCATCCTGGTGGCTCAGTGGTAAAGAATCTGCCTGTCAAGTGGGAGATGCAGGTTCCATCCCTGGGTTGGGAAGATCCCCTGGAGGAGGAAATGGCAAACCAATCCAGTATTCTTGCCTGGGAAATCCCAGAGGAGGCTGGCAGGCTACACAGTTCATGAGGTTGCAAGAGTGGAACAGGACAGCATAAACAACCACAACCTCAGGGCACCAAAGACGTGAACAACCCCCCTCCCAAGGGACAACAGCGTCAGTCACCCTCCTTGGAAGGTTACCCCAGAGTCCCTGCATCCGCCTTTCTTAGTTGCAATCACTTCACGTGACTCAAAGATGATTTGTGGACATCATCTCAGTCTGACAAGAAAGAGGGAAGAAAACTAAACCAGATCTCACCTTTGAGGACGTTCTGGTGCATTTGGAAATGCCTGTACAACTTTTCCCTCAGCTAAAGGTCATTCTAAAATGAAAAAGGCCCCCAGCACGTCCCAGGCTCACAAGACAAGGTGGCCTGTCCACTGCTGGCACAAGGGCATGTCACGCATAGAGAGGCCGTGTCCTCACCATGAACCCAAGAAAGACAGCAGCCTCGGACAGACCGCCCAGACGCTGATGTCGGAACCGCAGCTGCAGCTGTTTGCATCAGGAAAGTTATGCTTGAAGGGGAACCAGCCTTCGCCCTCTAGGCCCATCCTGAAGGTGAAAGAGTTAGTCACTCAGTGGTGTCCAACTCTTTGCAACCCCATTGACCTTCTGTCCATGGCATTCTCCAGGTAAGCATACTGGAGTGGGTTGCCATGAACATCTCCAGAGTATCTTCCCGACCCAGGGATCAAACCTGGGTCTCCTGCATTTCAAGCAGATTCTTTACCATCTGAGCCACCAGGAGAGCCCCAAGGGCCATCCCGGGACACCAGAAATCAAGGCAGAGTTTGGGAGGGTCCTCGAGTGAGTCCCAATGGCAGGGGGTCTACAAATGAGGTGGTGCAGGCCAGAAAGTGCTGGGAAGAGGGGAAAGAGACAACTGGCCTAAAGTGCCCACCAGCAGCCCTCCCCCACACGTCTGCAGGCTCCAGTTCAGTGCCTCTCTGCCCTCCGGGGGGTCTCCCTGACCTTGAAGCTGCCTGTGTGCCCTTCAGCCCCAGCCTACCCAATAAGAACGTCGGGCCAGACCACAGAACAACGCCACACACCGCACATTCCCATCAGCACAAGGTCCCTCTTAGAATCACACCCGGGCACCAGAAACCCGGCAACCACTAACCTGTTCCCCGCTTCTAGAATCTCATCTCAAGAATGTTACATAAACGTGATCGTTCGGGGGAACCCTGGACGATTGGCGATTTTCATGCAGCGTGATTCTCTGCAGATTCGCCCACCCCGATCGTTCATCCTTTTTACGGCTGAGTGTTCTGACCCTTGGTGGGCCTAGGGGCGGAGGCGGCGGGAAGGGCGGACACGGCGGCCCCCCTTCCCAGAACTGCCATCCCTTCAGCCGCCGCGGCGCGGAGCCACCTGGCCCGGCTCCGAGGGACCGGGACAGGGCAGGGGCGGGGCGAAGGGCGTGTGGGCGGGGCTTATGCCGGGGCGGGACGCCGAGCGCGAGGAGAGGTCCAGAAAGATCGGGGGCGGGGCTGCCCTCTGAAGAGAGGCGGGGTGGGCGTGGCCTCGGCGCTCGTGGGCGGGCCGTGGGCGGGGCCCCACCGTCCGAGTCCCAGCGTCCAGCCCCGCGGAGCGCGTCCGCATTGTCCGCTCGCGACGCCTGTGAGTGCGTAGTCCGCGCGGCGGAACGTGGCGTGGACGCCGGACGTTCAGTCTCGTCCTGCCGCTCGTCTCGGGCGTTTTGGCCGAGGTGAGTGTCCGCGCTTGCTGAGGGCCGCTTCTCAGGGCCAGGGTCTCCGCGGGCTCCCACCCCCGCGTGCCCGAGCTTCCCCGCTGCACGTGCAAGGCCTGGGGCGCAGGTGTGCGCAGGCCCGTCGCTGCCCCCAGCCGCTGCCCTCCGCCCTGGACTCGGCCAGCGCTAACCCCACGCGCGGACGGGAAGCGGGCCGCCTGGGGTCAGCGAGCGGGCGGCGCGGAGACCCGGCCTGGGCCCGCGGGGTTCCGGCTCGGCCTTTGCCCCGGGTGCCAGGACCCGAAACTCAGCTTCTCCAACCTTAGTCCCTGAGAATCTCAGCCAGAAAATCCAAGAAGAGGGACGGGTATTCGGTGTGTGCTTCCTGCGCTGCTGTTTATGTTCTAGGGGGGATGGAGGGAAGACAAGGAAAGGAGCAGTCGAGGAGGATGGAACGAGATAGAGTGCATAAAAGGTGTCAGCCGGTTTGGTGTGGTATGATATATGTAGTTTAACACCGCACGCTTCTGTTCCTGTCGGCCTGGTAAGGGTGCCCTCTCCACGGAAGGAGACGGCTCTCCCTGCTGTGGAGCAAGGTCAGTAGGGAAGTGCTGGACAAGTGGCCTGCTTCTTGGGCCTCAGTTTCTCATTCCGTACAACTAGGAGAATTGGACCCCACGAGGAGTCAAAACTCCAAGGTCCGCAGCGGCCTGGCAGGTGATGTAACTAGGTGCCCTGGACCAGGCAGAGCGGTAAGGGGATGCCCCCCTTGCTGTTGTCACTGAAATGAAAGCTTTTCTTCCCAAACCAGAGTGTCTTTGGGCCTGACCCCGGAGATCTCAGGACCAGATGCTCCCTGAGTCTGCAGCCCATCACTCTCCAGACTCGTTCCGGGGGCTTCTGCTAGGCTCAGGATAAAGTTTTCACCCCTGCACTACTGACCCACCCACCCCTTGGACCAAATTCCCCACCACCCTGCACTGTTGTATCCGCATGTCCACTGTGTAGGCTCTCTGAGCACCCCAGGCCAGTCCCAACGCTGCCTCATGCTTGCCGTTCCCCCTGCCTCAACCTGCCCACTGCCGCACGTGGAGCTGCCCACCGAGTCTCCCTACCTCCCTCAGCATTTGTTTCCTCTTCTAGGTCGTTGGCATCACTGAGAGTGACCGTGCCTGAGAGCTCAGGGCCCCCTGCACCCAGGACTAACAGCACACCCTCCTCCCAGCAGGATTCAGAGAGAAAAATACCCATCTTCCTGGGACATGGCAGGTGACTATTAGCTATGGGGGAGTAAAACTTTGTTAAATGAAAAATTTATTAGAAACTGAATACTTTGTTATAAAAACTCCAGACAACACTCGTGTATAAAACTTGTTTATAATGTGGACTGCAACCTGGAATTATCTTGTTTTGTATTTTCTTACTTGTTTGATTGTTCATTTCAGCCCCACCAAAATAGAATGCTTATCTTGTCTTTGCTTTGCCTCCAGCCTCTGGGATGACCCCCTGGGACATAATAGCTGCTCGATCAATAGATACTGAGTGAGCCCCGAGACTAACCATGGGTAGAAATACCGCATGACACATGCATCCCACTGTGACATCTTTTTGTTCAACACTATAGCATGAAAATCCTTGCATTTCATAAGATAAAAATTCATGTTATTTTATGCATATGTTGACCATTAGGGTTTCTCAGCTGCGGCACTGCCGACATTTGGGGCCAGAGAGCGCTCTGTCGGGGGGCCTCTCCTGCGCTGTGTCCTGCAGCAGCCTGGCTCTCTGTCTCCCACATCCCAGCATTGCTCCCTCCAGACGCCACAACCGAGAAATGTCTCCAGATGTTGTGAAACACTCCCTGGGAGGTAACAGTCTCCCTGGTTTAGAACCATCGGTGTGGCTATTTCATTTGTATCCTGTTTCCTGTTAAGCCCCCCGAGTTCCTTTATAACAAATGAGCCTGAGAAGTTAAAACTGTTAATCATTAATTTCACTCCTGCAGTTCAACCTTTACACCCTGCTGAGTGCCCCAAAGCTGTTTGCTTCAAACTAACATTTATATTTTCTCAAGGGCCTAAACAGAATAATATAGATCAAGAGTTTAAATATTTTGGTCTTAAGAGGTTCCCACGGAAAATTTAAACACATCCCCACAGCTGCCTTCTGGAAGGAACTGGTACATGACCTCAGAGAATGTCCTGGAGGACAGTGTGGCTTCAGAGACTGTTGGTATGAATGGCACTGGGTGGGGCCTCTTGTCAGGCTCTCCACCGAAGCCGGGCTTCATGCAGACCCTGCCTCCCCCGGGGACTCATATCTGATTTTTTTTTTTAATGTATCTTATGTGTCAGTTTTCAGTGGAGAGGAAGGAAGCAGAGCTGTGTGTCAGCGACTGACCTGCCAACAAGGGGTTAGCACGAAAGATTAGTCACAGCAGTTTCTAATTCTGATCTTAGGCAACACGCCTAAAACGTCTCATAGTGGATAACCAGAACAGATTGGGCTTTAAAAGAATACAGTTGTGTTATTCTTGGGGATCGTAACTCGACTCCTGTGTCTGTAAACCCAAGTAGTGGTGAACTGATAGAGCTAGGTTCTTAGAATGCACATTGTTTTGCAGCTGTCTCCCGTAAAAAGCGTTGGTCTTTCTCACTTAGCCTCAGCCCTTGTGTGCCTCCTGTTGTCAGCTTGGTCCTTGTTCAGCTTTGACAGAGGGGAGTTATTCTTCAAGAGAAATGGTTTCTTGTCTGGATTTAGGTAAGAAAGTGCTCATCGTCTACGCACACCAAGAGCCCAGGTCTTTCAACGGGGCCCTGAAGGATGTGGCGGTGGCTGAACTGAGCCAGCAAGGCTGCAGCGTCACCGTTTCTGACCTCTATGCCCTGAACTTTGAGCCCAGGGCCACGGGGAAGGACATCACTGGTGAGTCATAGATGCTCTGTGGGTTTTTGTGTTTTTTTTTAACTTTCTTCTTCTTGTGTGTCTTTTCTCTGAGGTACAGTTGACATCACTTTGTATTGTTTCAGATGTGTAATGTAAGGATATGAGGTTTGTATCCATTGCACAATGATCACAGTAAGTCCAGTTGACGCTCGTCACCGTCACCGCACACAGTTCCGCTCCTTTTCCCTCTTGATGAGGACTTTCCCGATCCTGTCGTTGGGACATGTCGTGGTCTTAACTGCAGTCAGCGCACTGTGCGTGACAGCCTGGGGCCCACACTTTGCTCTTCTGACCCTCTTCGTCCATGTTGCCCAGCCCCCACCTCAGCAGCCACCTGTCTGCTTTCTGTATTCCCGAGCTCACTTACTTTTCATTTAGTTTGGTGGCGGAAGTGGCCATTTGCTTATTAAGATTGCACCAATCTCCCATGTGTGAGATCATACAGTATTTTTCTTTTTCTGCGTATTTCATTTAGCAACGCCCTCCACGTCTGTCCATGTTGTGGCCACATGGCAGGGTTTCCTTCTTCTTTATGACTGAACGATAATCCCACTGTGCGTGTGTCACATTCCTTATCCACTGACGGGCCCGCTGTGCGTATCACATTCCTTATCCACTGACGGGCCCGCTGTGCGTATCACATTCCTTATCCACTGACGGGCCCGCTGTGCGTATCACATTCCTTATCCACTGACGGGCACGCTGTGCGTATCACATTCCTTATCCACCGACGGGCATTTAGGTTGTTTTCATCTCTTGGCTATTGTGAGTAATGCTGCAGTGAACACAGGGGTGCAGGTTCCTTTTTGAACGACTGTGTCCCCTTACTTCGGGTAAATACCCAAAAGTGGGACTGCTGGATGGTAGCTCCATTTCCAGCCTGGGGGGACCCTCCACACTGTTTCCCACGGGGGCTGCACTTTGCACCAGCCGCACGCGGGTCCACTCTCGCCCACGTCCTCCCCAGCACCGGCTGCCTTGTCTCACTGGCGGCCGTCCTGAGCGGCGCGAGGTCGTGTCTCGCCGTGGCCCTGCTCTGGTCCCTGATGGTCAGTGATGTTGCGCATCTGTTCACGTGCCTGTTGGCCATCTGTGTTTTCTCAGAAAGACACCCGTTGGAATCCTCTGCCCGGTTTAAAATCAGATTGTTAGGAGTTTTTTTGCCTTCTTGGAATTTTTTTTAATTAAAAAAGTGTTTGTAAACAAAACTCATCACTACGCGTGATGTACAGTACTCATGTCAAAAAGGTCTGCGGTGCATGGCTTTTCCTGCACCCCCAGCCACCTGGTTTCTCTGCTCCCAAAGGAACCAGGGTCTCCCGCTGCCTCTGCATCTTTCTGGGGTGACTTTGTGCTGTCTCTGGGTGTACCTAAAGCAGTCAACAGTCTAATGACTCTTGTCTCTGCCTTTTAAACATGGGAACACGCGTTCCCATGTGTTGCTTTACGTGTTGCTTTCTCTTTTTCTGTCTCAGAAGCCCCCACCGCTGCCTCAGAACCCCCTGCTGCCTCAGAAGACCCCGCTGTCTCAAAACCCCCCCTGCTGTCTCAGAACCTCCCCCTACTGTCTCAGAAACCCCCCCGCTGTCTCAGAACCCCCAGCTGTCTCAGAAGCCCCAGCTGTCTCAGAACCCCCAGCTGTCTCAGAACCCCCAGCTGTCTCAGAACCCCCCCGCTGTCTCAGAACCCCCCCGCTGTCTCAGAACCACCCCCCACTGTCTCAGAACCCCCCCACTGTCTCAGAACCCCCAACTGTCTCAGAACCCCCCGCTGTCTCAGAACCCCCAGCTGTCTCAGAACCCCCCGCTGTCTCAGAACCCCCCCGCTGTCTCAGAACCACCCCCCACTGTCTCAGAACCCCCCCACTGTCTCAGAACCCCCAGCTGTCTCAGAACCCCCCGCTGTCTCAGAACCCTCCCCGCTGTCTCAGAAGCCCCCCCTGCCGTCTCAGAACCCCCTGCCGTCTCAGAATCCCCCTGCTGTCTCAGAATCCCCCCGCTGTCTCAGAACCCCCCTGCTGTCTCAGAAGCCCCCCCCCGCTGTCTCAGAACCCCCCGCCGTCTCAGAACCCGCCCCCCGCCCCCCCCCCGCTGTCTCAGAACCCCCAGCTGTCTCAGAAACCCCCCCCCGCTGTCTCAGAACCCCCCCCCGCTGTCTCAGAACCCCCCCTGCTGTCTCAGAACCCTCCCCGCTGTCTCAGAACCCCCCCCACTGTCTCAGAACCCCCCCCCAGCTGTCTCAGAACCCCCCGCTGTCTCAGAACCCCCCTGCTGTCTCAGAACACCCCCCCGCTGTCTCAGAAGCCCCCCCCGCTGTCTCAGAACCCCCCGCCGTCTCAGAACCCGCCCCCCCCGCCGCACCCCGCTGTCTGGAGGTGCCGAGGTTGAGTAGTGCCCACTCACGCAGTTGTGGTTGTTGCCCACCTCTGCTGCGATCACAGGACCGCAGCAAGAACAGTGGCCGCGCTTCCCCACATGTGCGAGTTATCCAGAGTGGAGTTGCTGGGCAGAGGGAACGTGTGTTCTGAATCTTCACAGACAACGTCAAACTGCTTTCCGTGAGCGCTGCACCAGGGCAGTCTCCAGCCCACGGTGCTCACGAGTGCGCGTGCCCTTGTTTTACCGAGCACTTGATGATTGCCAGCCAGACAGGTGGGAAATGGCCTCTGGTGTAGGGCTTGAAATATGACTTGTAAATATGTTTTTACCTGACTCATTTTTAGTTTTGGCTTTGCTGTGGTGGCTTCTCTTCATTTACTTTTGCTCAGTGTTCTTTGGACGTGTGCATTTTGGGTCATATAAACTCTAAGCTTACTTTTTTAAAGGTGTTATAGTATTTGGCAGCTTCCACTTTTTAAATACTTTCTCTACTCAGAATTTATTTCAATGTGAGGTGTGGGTCCAGTTTTCCCCAAGTACATGCCCAGCTCTCATCCCCATTTATTACATTATCTAGCTATTTGCCTTGACTTAAGAAGCCACCTTTATTGTGACCTGAATTCCCACATGCTTTATTCTCTTCTGCGCTTTGTACTCTGGTTTTGTTTTCCTGTCTATGACTCAGTACCACATGGCTTTCACTATTTTGGCAAATCATTTAACATCTCATAGAGTTAGGTCATCTTCATTTGTGTTACTATTTTTTACAGCTACTTTGACTTTTCCATGAAGATTTTTTGAATTAGCCTTCCAGATTGTTGACTGAAACAATACAAAGCACAACACACCAGTTCTGCTGCGCTTGGTCGCTGAGTCGTGCCCGACTCTGCGACCCCGTGGACTGCAGCCCGCCAGGCTCCTCTGTCCATGGGATTCGCCAGGCAAGAATACTGGAGTGGGTTGCCATGCCCTCCTCCAGGGGGTCCTCCCAACCCAAAGATCAAATCCAGGTCTCCCACATTGTGGGCAGATTCTTTATTGTCTGAGCCACCAGGAAAGACCGTTGTGAGTTAAGTTTTGTTTGGGATAAAGTGAGGACTATAGCCCAGGAGACAGCCTCTCAGCTGGCTCTGAAACTGCTCCAGAGAGGTGGAGGGAAGGTCAGCATATCTGGGGCTTAGGTGGAGAGGGTTCACGTACTCAGGCACACATTTTGGCAGGTTGCTGCTAGTCATAAGGCACAGATGTCACCATTAATGATTTTAGTGCTTTAAAGATATGAGGACTTACAAGAATTGGGCTCATAAAATCTTCTTGTGAAAATACCTACCTGAAGGCATGTTCTTGTAGTTTTTCCCGGAGCACAGAGCACCTCATTCCTGATCTCCACCCTGAACTCCTTTCAGGGGGTGTTGAAGATCAATGGCTACAGCAGCTTGTGACTTAATCCCCATAGAGGCAGATGGCAAGTTCCAGCCTTTAGTTGGCAAGATTCTAAAGGTAACGGATTAAGTTTACAGCGGAACTTTCAGTGCCGCTTCTTTCTGTTCCAGCAACAGGCGTGGTTCCCCACGTGTTCACGTTCTTTTACAACCTTCCAGGTGTAGTTACGAGTTTTCTTCATGCAGATCTTGCATAAACGTTATTTATTAGGTTTTGTTCCTCTACGTGAAGAGGACTAATCTGTGCATGTCTGTGTTCACACGTGCATGCGGCTGCTACTGACTTTCTTACTGTTTGTAGTTTTAAGCTGATTCTCTGGGTCTTTCCTGATATACAGTCAGACCATCTGCAAGTGATAATTTCACCTATGCCTTTCCAGTAATTCCCAGTAAATTAAATACCTTTAGGTTCCTCCTGTTTGCAATTGTATTAACAAGACCCCAGATTTAGTATTTAGTACTGGTGGTAATGGTTGTATCTTTGCCTCTCCTTGTCTTTCTTCTCTTTTAATAAACCAAACAGCTCTTTTCACTGAAAAAGCAACAGAGCAGGAATTGGGGAGGTAGAGAGTATTGTGTGATGGAGCCACTGGTTTTTCAGGGAATCAGGTAAGACACAGGCTCTGTGTAAACAGCATTTTAAGTGTGGTGAACAGTGGGCAGAGGGTGAGCACTAACAGCCCCTTCACACACCCTCCTTGTCCTGCGGCCCCAGGGACAAGCAGGCAGAACTCTTTGGTGTGGCTCATCATAGACCTTACTCCAGATGTTAGCAAAGAGCACATTCCTGTAGGGCTTAGGAGCCCTGTAGATACAGGTACAGATGGGGATGTGCTCCGTTCACTGGAGCTCTCAGGAGCCTTGTTATTGATGGTGTCACTTCATGGTACATGTTATAACTCACCAGTTCCCATGGTGATGTAGCTTCACCTCCATCTTTTGTTTCAATCTGTGAGTCAGTCTGTCTGCATGACTCTGGATTTCCTGTCTTATTAAAAAACTGCGTCCACACCCACACTTATAAAAATATTCCCATTTCCCCGATATTTGCATACATTTGCTATGTACTTTTAAATGTTATCTAGACTACACGCGGCCCATCCACACATACTGTCTGTTTACCACTCTCAGAAGCACGCAGAGTCCACGGTGGGCTCCACACCCGGGGGGTGGCAGCCTGCCTGAGACACAGGCTCTCCTCCGCGGGGTCTCTGGTCGGCACACAACCTCACACACAGAAGGGTCCCAGCCGAGCTTCTGAGTGAAGGTGAGGCCCAGGGAGGTTGGGCTGCGGGATGCTCTCGGCCGTGGCACCCAAGGGCGGGGCCGGCTCTCCTCGGGCCGCCCTGCAGGCCTGTGTGCTGGGGGCCACCCTGAGCCCCCCACTCCTCTCTGGTCGCTTGGGAATTACCCAGCCCCTCGTGTTGTTATGAAAGGTAGAAACAGCCTGTTATGATGAGGTCCGAGCGCAGCGAGGTACGAGGAGACCCTCAACTGCCGGTGACCACTGTTAACACTGGGCAGTGCTTAGGGCAAGTCATGCTGCTGGACGGGAACCCACCACAGGCCTCGTCTTTCCATTTACCTGCGGGCGCCCTGCCTCAGGGCTCAGCCCTGCTGCTGCCTGAGTGCCCCCCTCCACCAGGCCTGCTCCAGAATCGCTGAGGCCACAGCTTTTTCAGAGCCAAATCGAGACCATGTGCCCCCACTGCAACCCACGTGCACGCAGAGCTGAGCCCCCGCGGCCGAGCTGCAGCCCTGCAGGTCACCCACGGCCCCCGGCCTCCTGCCCCTGGCCCTCGGCAGTTCCCCGAGGCCCTCCCCGGGCCAGCCCGGCGGTCCCCTCCGCATCGTCCACCAGAGCGCCCCTCCCTTCCAGTCCTCTGGACCCCAGCGGAGCTCCTGCTCCATCGTCGGATCCCGGGCGCCCTGCTCACCTGCTGCACACGCGGGCGCGGCCCCTGCGTCCAGGCCACGAGGTCCGTGTGCCACAGGGCTGCCCTGAGCCCGTGCCCTGTTAATCATGTGGTCATCTGTCCCTCCTGGACTCTGGCCCCTTGACGGTGAGGACCCTCGCTGCTCCTCTGTGTCCACAGTCTGACCACAGGGCCCGGCCCCCGGTCAGGTCTCGGTGACTTGGGCTGCTGGGGGGCGTCCAGGCCGCAGTGACTGCGGGATTGGTGGGCCGTGGACGTCCGTCTGAGCGGGAGCCTTTGTCCTGCTCCCCCAGGCAGCCTCTCCAACCCCGGCTTCTTCAACTACGGTGTGGAAACCCACGAGGCCTACAAGAAGCGGTCTCTGAGCAGCGACATCATCGAGGAGCAGAAGAAGCTTCAGGAGGCCGACCTGGTGATATTCCAGGTTGGTTTTCACTCTCATTGCGGTACTGGCTCTGTGTGCAGACCCTCTCCCGAGATGCTGCTGGCCACCGTGTACGGCCCTCAGCGTGGGCTCCCTTCCCCTCTGGGAATGGATTGTTGCCTGTGTTTGTCTCTCTTCCCCGACGCTGTTGTTGGACATGATGTTGGGGCTTCTGTGGGGACCACAGTCTCCAGGGAGACCTCCCTGCTGCTATGTGGAGTCAGGCTCAGCTCCTCAGAACCCCCGGGCCCGACTCCGGGATGCCACATCTCACCCCAGGCGGGGAGAGGGGCAGGCTCCTTCCCACACCCTCCCCGCGGCCCCATGTTGGGGTCACGGTTCTGCTGCCCCAGAGCAGGCTCGGTCAGGGGCCCACAGTCACGTCACAGGGACCCAGATCCACCTGCGACAGCCACCAGGGTGCCATCAGCCCTGCCTGCCCAGCCCGCCGCTACTGCCACTCCACACGCCTCGGAGCAGGGGGAGAAGCTGCCCACACGTGCGGCCCCGGGGGCACCCGCCCGCCCAGGCCGGGGAGGAGGCGGCACCCCCGAATCCCTAGCGGACGAACACCCCAGCGCCCCTCCTGGTCCCCCACAGTTCCCGCTGTACTGGTTCAGCGTGCCAGCTGTGCTGAAGGGCTGGATGGACCGGGTGCTCTGCCAGGGCTTTGCCTTCGACTTCCCGGGCTCCTACGACGACGGCCTCCTCAAGGTACGACCCCCACCCCCCAGGATGAGGGGCCCTGTCCATCAGGGAAGGAAGGGGCCTCTCAGCAAGTCCCCTCTGGTTTGCCATTGTTAACCAAACTCCCACGGAGGACCATCCGTGTGCAAGGCTTACACTGGCGAGAAAGCATGGTTCCTGGGGTCACGGCCCTTTGCTCCAGCGAAGGCTGCAGGGCGTCCACGTCCGGCGGCGCGCTCGGCCGGGGGCCCTGGGGGCGGCCGCCCAGGGCGCCTGCTCCCCAGTGCGGACTGGAGCCTGGCTGCGCGCCTGTTCGCCTCTGAGCGCCCAGACCCACCTTGAAAGCAGGATAACGTCAGCGGCTGGTGGACCCAGCTGCTTTACAGGATGTGGTAGCTGTGGATTTCCCATGCAAGCAGACGATGTTCAAGGTCCAAAAGCCTCAGAAGACAAGTGTGCACAAACCAAGCGCTGGGACGTGAGACGGGTTTCAGGTCGTGCAGAGACGCCGCCCTTTGCTGCCCGGCCCTGCTGGCCGCAGGCGTCGTGTGCCCTCCCAGCCGCTCCCCTGCACCTGTGCCCCTGAAGCCCACTCCCCCAGCATCGGGCCTGTCAGCACTGTCCATCCGGCCCACTCGCTCTAGCTGTCCCTCCCCTGCCCCGTTGGATGTCGCTGTCGCCTGTCGCTGGGCCGGACAGAGATGGGAGTGTGTGTCTGTCCGTTAGGGGAGGGGTGGGGGAGCTGGCCTCGGTTTTTCTCCAATCACTATAGACAACCCTTCCTGGGGTCCACGCCCGACTCGTGCTGTCCTCCGCAGGGTAAACTGGCCATCCTGTCCTTGACCACGGCCGGCACGGCCAGCATGTACTCCAAGACCGGCGTCAACGGAGACTTCCGGTACTTCCTGTGGCCCCTCCAGGTACGCCCCCCACACAGCTCTCCTAGCTCCTCCCCGCCCCCCCCCCCACAGAGCTCTCCTAGCTCCCCCCTCCCACACACAGCTCTCCTAGCTCCTCCCCACACACACACACAGCTCTCCTAGCTCCTCCCCACACACACACAGCTCTCCTAGCCCCTCCCCACACACACACACAGCTCTCCTAGCCCCTCCCCGCCCCCCCCCCACAGAGCTCTCCTAGCTCCTCCCCCCCCACAGCTCTCCTAGCTCCTCCCCACACACACACACAGCTCTCCTAGCCCCTCCCCACACACACACACAGCTCTCCTAGCTCCTCCCCGCCCCCCCCCCCCACAGAGCTCTCCTAGCTCCCCCCTCCCACACACAGCTCTCCTAGCTCCTCCCCACACACACACACAGCTCTCCTAGCTCCTCCCCACACACACACAGCTCTCCTAGCCCCTCCCCACACACACACACAGCTCTCCTAGCCCCCCCCCGCCCCCCCCCCACAGAGCTCTCCTAGCTCCTCCCCCCCCACAGCTCTCCTAGCTCCTCCCCCCCCACAGCTCTCCTAGCTCCTCCCCACACACACACACAGCTCTCCTAGCTCCTCCCCCCCCACAGCTCTCCTAGCTCCTCCCCACACACACACACAGCTCTCCTAGCTCCCCCCACACACAGCTCTCCTAGCCCCTCCCCGCCCCCCCCCCCACAGAGCTCTCCTAGCTCCTCCCCACACACAGCTCTCCTAGCTCCTCCCCCCCCACAGCTCTCCTAGCTCCTCCCCACACACACAGCTCTCCTAGCCCCTCCCCCCACACACACAGCTCTCCTAGCCCCTCCCCGCCCCCCCCCCACAGAGCTCTCCTAGCTCCTCCCCACACACAGCTCTCCTAGCTCCTCCCCACACACACAGCTCTCCTAGCCCCTCCCCACACACACACACAGCTCTCCTAGCCCCCCCCCCCCCCCCCCCCACAGAGCTCTCCTAGCCCCTCCCCACACACAGCTCTCCTAGCTCCTCCCCCCCCACAGCTCTCCTAGCTCCTCCCCACACACACACACAGCTCTCCTAGCCCCTCCCCACACACACACACAGCTCTCCTAGCTCCCCCCACACACAGCTCTCCTAGCCCCTCCCCCCCCCCCCCCCACAGAGCTCTCCTAGCTCCTCCCCACACACAGCTCTCCTAGCTCCCCCCCCCCCCACAGCTCTCCTAGCTCCTCCCCACACACACAGCTCTCCTAGCCCCTCCCCCCACACACACAGCTCTCCTAGCCCCTCCCCGCCCCCCCCCCACAGAGCTCTCCTAGCTCCTCCCCACACACAGCTCTCCTAGCTCCTCCCCACACACACAGCTCTCCTAGCCCCTCCCCACACACACACACAGCTCTCCTAGCCCCCCCCCCCCCCCCCCCCCCAGAGCTCTCCTAGCTCCTCCCCACACACAGCTCTCCTAGCTCCTCCCCCCCCCACAGCTCTCCTAGCTCCTCCCCACACACACACACAGCTCTCCTAGCCCCTCCCCACACACACACACAGCTCTCCTAGCTCCCCCCACACACAGCTCTCCTAGCTCCTCCCCCCCCCACAGAGCTCTCCTAGCTCCTCCCCACACACACAGCTCTCCTAGCTCCTCCCCCCAACACAGCTCTCCTAGCTCCTCCCCACACACACACAGCTCTCCTAGCTCCTCCCCCCCCACACACAGCTCTCCTAGCTCCTCCCCCCCCCCCCACAGCTCTCCTAGCTCCTCCCCACACACACAGCTCTCCTAGCTCCTCCCCCCCCCACAGCTCTCCTAGCCCCTCCCCACACACACACACAGCTCTCCTAGCTCCTCCCCCCCCCCCCACACACAGCTCTCCTAGCTCCTCCCCACACACACACACAGCTCTCCTAGCTCCTCCCCCCCCCCCCCACACACAGCTCTCCTAGCTCCTCCCCCCCCACAGCTCTCCTAGCTCCTCCCCACACACACACACAGCTCTCCTAGCTCCTCCCCACACACACACACAGCTCTCCTAGCTCCTCCCCCCCCACAGCTCTCCTAGCTCCTCCCCACACACACACACAGCTCTCCTAGCTCCTCCCCCCAACACAGCTCTCCTAGCTCCTCCCCACACACACACACAGCTCTCCTAGCTCCTCCCCACACACACACACAGCTCTCCTAGCTCCTCCCCACACACAGCTCTCCTAGCTCCTCCCCACACACACACACAGCTCTCCTAGCTCCTCCCCCCAACACAGCTCTCCTAGCTCCTCCCCCCACACACACACAGCTCTCCTAGCTCCTCCCCACACACACACACAGCTCTCCTAGCTCCTCCCCCCAACACAGCTCTCCTAGCTCCTCCCCACACACACACACAGCTCTCCTAGCTCCTCCCCCCCCACAGCTCTCCTAGCTCCTCCCCCCCCACAGCTCTCCTAGCTCCTCCCAAGTGGGAGGAGGGCCTGAAGGCCAGGCCATGCTGATTCCCCTGATAACAGGATATCATAACCTCTTAGCCTTTTAGATGTTTTACTTGGTAGCCCTGGAAAGGCTAGCTGATGGAGAAAAAGCTGTGATTATGAGAACCTTTGATGCTGTTTGGCCAGAGGCCACGCCGAGCCCTTTGGCCGGTGTCCGCTCTGGGTGAACAGGAGCCCTGAGGTGGCTCCGTGCGTGTCATGAGCTCCCTGCTTTTAAAAGCTCTTCACCTTTGTTTCAGTTTTGCAAAAGTACGTATGGGAACAAAGAGACTAAAAAAATAGAACCTCTGTTCTCTTGCTGCTGCTGCTGCTAAGTCACTTCAGTTGTGTCCGACTCTGTGTTCTCTTAATCCCCCTTAAAAAGTCACTTTGAATGATTTAATGTATTTCCTTACAGCCCACGTATATTCTTTTTAAAAAACATGTACCCACGTATTTATTTGGCTGAGCCAGGACTCCGCCAGGGCATGCAGACTCCTCAGCGGTGGCACGCTCACCGCAGGGCTCGCGCCCAGGGGCCCTGCACGGGGAGCACGGAGGGCCGGCCACTGGACCGGCGGGACCAGGGAGGGCCCCGTGTTCTTAGACGTGTACGCTTTAGGACTCAGCTTATCATATTTCTTTTTTTACATGAACGGTGCACCACAAATACTGCTTCACATTTTTTTTTCATTTATTTTTATTAGTTGGAAGCTAATTACTTTACGATACTGTAGTGGTTTCTGCCATACATTGACATGAATCAGCCATGGATTTACATGTGTTCCCCATGCTGAACTCCCCTCCCGCCTCCCTCCCCACCCCATCCCTCTGGGTCATCCCAGTGCACCAGCCCCGATCGCTTGTCTCATGCATCCAACTGCTTCACATTTCTTATTGTTTACACCCAATGCGTATCTTGAGCAGCCTTCCATGGTCGCACATTTAGCTGAAATAACCTCATCCAGGGCTCTGCGGTGGCTCAGTTGGGAAAGAATCCACCTGCAATGCAGGAGACCCAGGTTCGATTCCTGGGTCGGAAAGATCCCCGGGAAAAGGGAACGTCTACCCACTCCAATATTCTTGGACTTCCCTTTTGGCTCAGCTGGTGAAGAATCCGCCTGCAATGTGGAAAACCTGGATTTAATCCATGGGTTGGGAAGATCCCCTGGAAAAGGAATAGGCTACCCACTCCAGTCTTCTGGCCTGTATAGTCCATGGGGTCGCAGAGTCTGGCACGACTGAGTGATTTTCACTTTCATGAGTTGCCATAATTTACCTAACCAATCAAAACCATAAAACTTAGTGTGTGACTCAGCAGCAGAGATTAGAGAGCCGTGTCAGTTAGAGCCGCCCAGCATTCCCTGCCCCCCAGGAGTGGCCAGGTCCTGAGGTTCCGGGGCAGCGCCCTCATTCTCGGCTCCCCAGTAGTGGGAGAGGTCCTCTGAACTCCCTGGAGGTCAGCTGCACGCGTTTCCCCTCGGGCGACTGAGCAGTGGGTGGCCTCTGACCGCTCTCCTCTCTCTGCGGCTGTAGCACGGCACGCTGCACTTCTGCGGATTTAAAGTCCTCGCCCCTCAGATCAGTTTTGGTCCTGAAATGGCATCCGAAGAAGAAAGAAAGAGGATGGTGGCCTCCTGGGCGCAGAGGCTGAAGACCCTCTGGGAGGAGGAGCCCATCCACTGCTCGCCCCCGTGGTACTTTGGGCAGTGATGGGGGCCATGCCGCACTGCGGGGGCCACGCGGGGGGTGTGCACGTGTAATGCCACGCCGGCGCGTGTAATAAAGGGTGTCACGACAGCCAGGGTGTGACTGTGTCTGTGGGGTCCTGCCGGCCGGCTCCTGTCCCCCACTGGCTGTCCCAGATTCTCTCCTGAGGGGTCCTTCTCCCAGGCTTGCCTTTCGTTTCTAACACCTTTCCTTCTCCTTTATTCAGCCTTCGCAGGTAGTGGTGTAGTTTTGGCACAAAATCGGATTTGTTAGATATTTGTCTTATTCTGCAACTCGACTTGGATTCCTGTTTTCAGAGGAAAATGTAATCTGTTCACAGCTTGTGTTGTACTGCTCTCTTTGCACTTCTGTGTCTTTTTCTTTTTATATTGTGAGTGTTAAGTGTTAATTGAGCAGCTACTCAGCATATCTTTACAATCCCTAAGGGCCGGTTACAGTGAGGTGGCGGCCTTAGTGAGAAGGCGCCCCGTCCGTGTGCACGAGTCCCGGGGACAGAGCTGACCGTGAGCCGAGGCGCGGGCACGTGTCGCTGGACTGTCCCCTCCCCACCCCCTGCCCCTGCTCTTCATGGTCGTCGTCACTGCCCAGGACGGGGCCCTTCTCCTCAGCAGTCCCACCACCACCCCCATCACGGTCCCAGCCGCACCTCCTGGTCACACACCCTCACCTGCCTCCTCCCTGTCCGCCTCCCCTCCGCCCCCCGGGCATCTTCAGACCCTTCTCCACCCTCATTTTCTTCCTCCTCTTCACCCGATCCACCACCAGATAGTGTTTCATGTTCTTAGTTCCCCTTTGCATCTTCATCCCTCTCTCGGAGCTGTCATCTTCACATCAGATGGGTTTTTCAGGGTCAGTTCTTTCACTTTCTCGACTCCATTTTCTTCAAGCTTTTTCAGAGCGTCCCCACATTCTCTTTCAGTGCCACCTTCCCAGACCCTCTCTGGGGCCGTCCCCCCAGGTGCCTTCTCAGGGGCCCCTCCAGACTGTCTTCATCATCTCTTTTGAGCCTCGGTTCTCTCGAGATCGTTCTCTCCAGACCGTTGGAACTGGCTTCTTCAGACGCTCTTCGGGCCCTGTTCTTGGGCAACTTTTTCAGACGCGTCTTCTTCAAAACCTCCTCCGTCTCCTGTGTTTTGTATCTTTCACGCGTCAGTTCTTTAAATGCTGTGCCTGCTGCAGCTTCTTCAGCCTTCATCCTGATGTGCTGGGATGTTCAGGCAGGGCCTCACATAGGAGACCCTGCGCTTTGAAGCAAAGACGGGGTTTGAACACTGACCGCCCTTGTGGCCTCAGGACACTGAAGCAACCCTCGTCCTCTTGGGGTCTCCTCAGCCCGGCCCCATCCTGGGACAGAGGTGTGAGAATGACCAAATGTCCTTCCCGTGGAGGGTTTGAATCTAGCCACCAGTCTCCTCTGTGTCCTTGGGACACAGGTCGTATCTGGACACCTGTCCGAGAGGAGCCTCCTAACTGGCCCAGAGCTTGGACACGCTCCTCGGAGGTTTCCTCTGCCCCCTTCAGCACCCGTGGACCATCCTCAAGATCCACACAACGAAGCATCTTTGGTGACATTGGCTTGGTCACAGCTCGCTCGGGACAGTCCTGTGGCTTTTATTGAGAGGCCACTTCCTGGGGAACTTGCACCTCTCCTGAGTCTCGTTCTCCCCTTCTATATCTAGGCTCTAGCTTCTGATTTCTTCTCCATGCAGAGATATTCACGCATGATCCACAGATCCCCCCTTCAGAAAACTGCAGCGCCATCTCCTGTAAGATCATCTCCCTGGTGGTCGTGCTGCGTTAGATAGAAAGGGTAGATGGCTTCGCTGCGATGTCTGGGGACAAGCCAGTCATCAACCCGGGGCCTTTCTCTCCGGCTCCCCTGCTTCTGAGGTTGGGGGTTTGGGGTTTCCCCTGCAGAGGTGTCTCGGCTTTGCTAGCACCATCGTGTGTGTCTGCAGAGGAACCTGACTGACGTGCCATCACGGAGAAGCCAGTTAGCCTGATGTGCGGAGCTGACATCTTCAGCAATGTCAGGGAACCAGCCTTCTTTCCGGGGGTGTCATTGGCTGCTGCCCAGAAGATTAGTTTCTCTGCCGGTATCACCCGGGCTCACAGCAGGGCACCTGGGGTCACAAGCACTCAGGTTTAGAAACCTGGCAGAGGTTGGGGCAGCACTAAACAGGCCCTTTTTGAGAAATGACGTGCAGAGACCCCACGGCAAGTTCATCATGGGAAAGACCCCACAGTGAGTCCATCGTGGGGAAAGAAGAAATCTGAGCCGTGCCCGGCTCAGCAAGGGCCCTGTGTTTGTGGGTCACACGGGTGCTTCTGCAGAGTTTCTGGTTGAGATTGAAACCCTACTGAGACTTCCAGTTCCTGCTCTTGGCAGATGGCAGATGAGATTTCTCAAAAGGCCTCCTGCAGCACTGCCCCCAGAGGCCATTTAAGTCGCAAGAGACACACTTCTAAAAACGCATCGTGGGAAACAGGGAAATGTCCAAGTGTATCCCCAGCTCTGTCTCCCCTACCCACCCCCCCCCCACACACACACACAGCAGCCTTGCCCCATAACAACAGACACCTAACGAGCTGCTGGCGGCACAATGGACAGAAATACGGACCTTCCAGGTCACATGCTGATACCAATACCTGTGTTATGGGTACTCTCTATTAGCAGTGCTCTGTGATACCAGTCGGGCTTCCCTGGTGGCTCAGAGGTTAAAGCGTCTGCCTGCAATGCGGGAGACCTGGGTTTGATCCCCGGGTCAGGAAGATCCCCTGGAGAAGGAAATGGCAGCCCACTCCAGTACTCTTGCCTGGAGAATCCCATGGGCGGAGGAGCCTGGTGGGCTACAGTCCATGGGGTCGCAGAGAGTCAGACACGACTGAGCAACTTCACGATGCCGGTATTCCAACACAGAAAGAAGCGAGAGACCAGACCCTGGGTTTGTGCACTGTGGCAGCTCAGTTGAGACCTTGTGTAGAGAGGGCTGCCCGTCTCAGGAGGCCCTTCTCACAGGAAGACAGGAAGCTGAGCTGTTCCGTCTCAGCTCTGGGTAGAAGAGTCTGTCTCCTGCACTGTGGGGTCCTGGAGTGAGACTAATTCCGCCCACATCTACAGAGCAAGGGGAAATCTAAAGAAATTAAGTGGCCCCAAATGATAGCTCAGTTAGTAAAGACTCTGCCTGCAATGCAGGAGACCCTGATTCTATTCCTGGGTTGGGAAGATCCACTGGAGAAGGGAAAGGCTACCCACTCCAGTCTTCTTGGGCTTCCCGTGTGGCTCAGCTAGTAAAGAATCCGCCTGCAATGCAAGAGACCCCGGTTCAATTCCGGGATTGGGAAGATCCTCTGGAGAAGGGACAGCCTACCTACTCCAGTATTGGGCTTCCCTTGAGCCTCAGCTGGTAAAGAATCTGCCTGCAATGCAGCAGACCTGAGTTCAATCCCTGGGTTGGGAAGATTCCCTGGAGAAGGGAAAGGCTACCCACTCCAGTATTCTGGCCTGGAGAAGTCCATGGACTATATAGTATATATAGTATATATAGTCCATGGACTCACAGAGACACAACTGAGCGACTTTCACTTCACAATGACAGTCCTCAGTAGAGGCAGAAGTCGACAGATTTGCTCCAGAGAAAAACATCATCTTATGCCTGTGAGGATGCTCCCTGAGCAAGTCAGCCTCACAGAAACCCCCAAATGGCCAAATACAGGCAGAGACCGCACGAGACGAGAATCAGCAGAAACACCAGGTGGTAGATTTTACCACCCAGGAGCTTCAGATATCGCTGCTATGAGATAACACAAAGTAACGGCATATAAAGAAATGGAAATGGAATCAAACCTGAGCAGCAGACAAGAGACATTCAAAAGTGACCAAATGGATTTGAAAAAATAACTCAGTGAAGAAGTGAAACAGTAGGTTAGACACGGATAGAGAGAGAATGGATGTATGCATTTCACAGTCATAATGCTGAATGTCACAGAAGATCACTTGACTAAATGTACAAACACACCAAATACAAACTCATCTGGAGATTCTACTGAGGTGGTAGGATGATAATGAAATATTCAGAATAGGAGTGTGATGGGAGGGGCACTCAGGTCTTTACTGTCCTCTGAGAATCAGTCTATGATAGCTATATATTCGAAATCATTTAAGAAAGGAACTGTAGAGTCAGTCTAGGTATTTACTGTTGTAAAGCCTTCTGGGGGAATGAGCTGAGAGAGTTGCTTTTTCAGAGCCTGCCCTGGGGGCCCCGGGGGCCGGGTGGGCTCTGAACCATCTAAGACGGGACTATCTCAGTGGACTAAGTGCAGAGGCCGTGCAGGACGTAAACCCAACGGTGCGCCCTGGGTGGCCGGGTCAGAGGCACGGTGCTGGTGGGCAGTTCAGACCTCCTCAGCCCCTCACCTCTTTGGGGTTATAAGTGAAAGCCCCAAGAAAACCACCAAGAATTTTGTGCAGTTTGGGTAGAAGTGTGGAGCCCAGTGAGTAAGGGCACTTAGGGACTCATGGGATTAACTGGAGGAACACGACGGCTTCATTCCTGAAGCTGGTGCTGCAGGTGGCCCGAGCTGCTGCTGGAGCAGGATCCTGCCAGCCCGGGCCTTTCTGTCCGCCCCTCCTCTGAGGACCGTCCTCTCCTGGCCCACGACCCCTCAGGAGAGAGGGGTCGGGCTGGCAGACAAGCTAGAGCTCACAGAGGCATCCCTTTTGCAACAACCGTATGGGAGCCCTAAGTAAATTCTTCAGGAAGAAGAAAACCATCTTCCCAAGAGGTGGCAGATTTAGAAACATGGGCTGTCAGAGATGAGGATGAAAAGCTTTGACAAGAACTTTGCTTGATTCTGAAACTCCTTGGAAGAATGACCTAAAACATTTTCGTGTTATGTATTATCTTCTTAAGGTCTGATGCAGAACAAGAACTGATGATGTAATTGCATTACTCTGGCCCCCAGCCCAGCGTTTGGCCTTTGGTGCTGCCCCCTGGCACAGTGGGTATTTCCCATTCCACCTCTCGCGAGGACGAACTTCCTCACGGGGCGTCCGCGAGGCCGGAGCTCCTGGCTTGGGACAGCGAGGCACAGGACAAGCGAGCCTGCAGGCCTCCCCAGGCCCTGTGCCTCTGTGTTCACCCTGCCATCTGAGTGTAATGGGTCTCAGTCTCGGGGAGCTTAGGCCAGTCCTTCCCGCTGTGGGGTGAGTCCAGGCCTGGAGGAGAAGAAAATAAAATTCCATCCTTACAATCAGGTCGATACTTGGGGTGTGGCTGTGGCTGAGGGCAGAATGAGTACCCCGTTAGCCTGGGTCTACAACGTGAACTTCTTTTATTTTCAGAAGAGCACAAAGTCGATCACCTAAAATAACAAAGTTAGATGAGGTTTCTAATAGTTTGCTTGTTTCATCATGAGAGGACACGATTTACTCTGTCCTATTTTCCAGTTGTATGTGTTGCGAAATCGAGGGACAGTGAACCGTGCGAGTTACCGCCGAGTGTGAATGATCTGTGTTTAAAGACTGTGCAAGCCTTCCTGCTCAGCTGGGCTGCGGTGATGCCACTGATGCTTTTCTTCTTCCTTGAATTACCACCGAGAGGAATTTTTTCCCCAGGAGGATTTCTTTCTTGTCCGGATTTAGGTAAGAAGGTGATCACTGTCTCTGTCCTTCAGTGGATCCCTGAAGTGCCCCGGAGGTGGCTGAACTGAGCCGGCAGGGCCACGGCCACACCGTGCCATCTCTGTGTAGTGGACGTTGAGCTGAGGGCTGCGGGGAAGATGGTGAGTTTACGGTTGATATTTACACCCAGTCTCTAAAGGTTTCCCTTCTTTTTCTTCGTAAGAAATTATCCAGCTGTGACCACATGTTGAATGGCAAAACAAGGTCCAGGAGTGGGGTTTGCGGAAAGGAGCTGGTGGTACCCCCTTATCATTTCAAAGCCATGAACATCCATTTCCAGTCCAAGTGCAGACAAATGAGCTCTTTGAGCTACCAACTGGCCAAGCTCACGGGCCTGAGATGGGCTTTCAACACTACTGGGACTACTAGACCAGTCCCATCTGACCCGACAGCTTGTAGTGGTTCTGTTTGCTGTCCTCAAAAGGTGGGGCAGCTAGCATAGACATCTGCATGGAGTATGTGTACGCACACAACATTGTTGATTAATACAGCACTGCCTGCTACCACGAGCCTGTAAGTCACAAGTGACTTGAAGCTCTCACACAGGGAGGTTTTCTCGTAAATACAAGACCTCATGTTCCGTCGTTCTCCCTTCTCTCTTTCCTATCCAAATAATAGGTCCCCCCAAAAAAAAGGAGCAGAGTTTTAAACTTAGGACATCAGAACACGTTCTGACTTTCTCCGCTCAAGACAAAGCATGCTCGTAAACTCTTAGGCACGTGCTCCACCACTGACGGCTCTGATCTCTGACTCTGCAGTCCTGGTCCTGCCAGATGCTGAGTCTGGGGTGTCGAGTGGGCCATCTTCCCGGCAGCTCGGGGTCAGTGTCTGTAGGATGGAGAGAACAAGCTTCAGGCTTGTGTTTTTTACAGAAAAAATGTCTCCCTGCCGCAGGCGTTCCATGTCGTACACCATCTGGTACCTCACACGCGTTCCATGCTCAGTAGTTGTGACTGATGTCCAAGGCCACGGGGAGGTGGTCCTGGGGACGCAGTCAGAACCGCAAGGACCACAAAGTTGATATTCTGAGTCTCCAGGCCAAACACAGCTGGGGCTTCTCAGTCAGCCGCATCCCTTCCACCCAGCTGTGGCCAGCTTGGACCCGGCCTTGCCACCACTGTCGAGGTCCCTGGGTTCCCAGGCCCCCTGCCCGACAAGGCTGGCGGGTGGGAGGAGAGTCCCCCTTGTCTCTGTCCGCCCTGACACCTGTCCCTTGCTTGTGTTCTTCACATGTGGACACTGGCCCAAGAGAGTCAGCACCTGCCCATGTATGGATTCTCATCTGAGGTGCGGCCCACCCCGAACCGTGGAGCCCCCTGCTGTGGGCCCCCTACCACACATCCTGGCCTCAGGCCTGTGGAAGAGCAGTCGGGCCCCAGGGCGTCTGGGTCTCCAGCGACTCAGAGCAAGGGAAGACCCGAGCCTGGCCCTCTGACCTGCTCCCCAGCACCGAGGGGGACGGGCTGGGCTGGGTGTTTGCTTCCCTCTGGTGGTGGGTGCTGGAGGGAGCAGGGACCAGGTGGGCTCCCTGGAGGGGCTCCATGACTCTCCCCCACCCCCCGGGTTCCCCCCACCCCAGTCTATTATGAACACCCCATTCTGGGTGTCACTGCAGCTCTTCACCCAACTCTTCTCTTTCCCCTCCTTCATTCCCAGGGGTGCAGCACGACAGAGACACCCCAGCCCAAGCGGGTCCCACTGAGCTCACCTCCTCCCGGCCCCGCTCCCCAAGACAGGGGTGTGAGCCGGGCCATCCCCCAGAGGGCACGTCCGGGCTCTGACCTGCCTTCCTCCATCAGCCCTGACAGTCAGTCAGCCTGGACGATCCGTCATCAGCTTGAAGAGCTGAATCTGAACATAGAGACCAAACTCCGCTGGGACGTGATCACCTACTTTGCCCTCGTGGCCCCCTCTCTGGCGCTGTTTGGAGCTTTGTGCTAAAGCAGGGGTCCCCAATCGCTGGGGTCCAATGCCTGATGATCGGAGCTGGAGCTGATGTAGCAATAATGAAGTGCACAATAAATATAACACACGTAAATCATCCGGAAACCATCCCCTGCCCGCACCATCCATGGGAAAGTTGTCTTCCCCGAAACCAGTCCCTGGTGCCAGCAAGGTTGGGGACTGTTGTGCTAATAAAGAACAGCGCCTTCCAGCGACACCCGCTGAACGCTGACCCCATGAATCCTTGGGACGGAGCCCAGGGCAGCCCTTCTGGCTACATTCTCCAACATGCGGTGCACCAGGCACCCCCAGGCTGAGGCTGCAGCGGGTGACACGCACCAGCATCGTGTCCTGGGGCGTCTGGAACCAACTGCAGCCGTCTCGTGCTGCTTCATGCAGGACGCAGGGTGTCTACATGGAGCAAAGGCCGAAGGGAAGACCGTCTCCAGGAGGAAGCCTGTCTGCTCAGAAAGGGGGAGCCTAACGGAATTCTGAAGTGTGACGGCCGCCACGGGAACCGCCTTCTCGCTCTGTGGGACCTGGACTGTCGCCGGTCTCGGCCACAGGCAGAAGGCAGAAAAGCCGCAGGTGTCACTCCAGGACATCCTGTGCGCTGGGCCTGACCCTGCTCGGGGTCTGCCTGGCGAGGCTGCATAAGGGGGTCTGTTTTGAGCTTAAGGGCATTTAGTCTGTCTTGAAGGAGCCTTGGGATGCTCGTTTCTCTGAGTGAACGTGGTGGTGGGGGTGGGGTCGGGGCCCAGCTGATGGTCCTCTGTGTGATGTCTGTGCTGTGGGCTGCACATTTGTGCATCTGAGGTCCTTGCCGTCAGATGAGTTTTGTTCCCGAGGCCGCCTCAGAGAAAGAAAAATGACAGGCACTCTGGGCCCAGGGGCTGGCAGCACTCTGAGGACGATAACCAATAACCTGGGCAGTAACCGGCCAGGCGCTCAACCCACAGAGGGGGCCACTGGCTCTGGGGCAGTCTCCAGGGAGGCCAGGGGTCCACGGCCTGGTGTCAGGACCCCCCTGGATCCTACCCAGCAGGGGGCTGAACACGCCACCAGCACAGCCCCCTCTGCAGGGGAACCAGACCCCCGGCCACACCCAGCCATCTGTGTCTGGGAGGGAGGGTCTATGCAGCCCCTGTGCTTGGAGGCCTGGCCCCTGTTCACCTGGAGTTTCGGGTGCTGCTCCCCAGGGTGGCCTCTTGCTGCCCAGCAGCTCCATGCCCACTCCAGCCTGAGGTGTACCTTCTCCACCGGGTCTGAACCCCCCACCAGCTGTGCTCTGGTGGGCTGTGTCCCTCGGCCCGGGGGCACCTGGAGAGTTGACTGAGGTCTTCCATTCACTCTTTTATTGCTCCTTTAATATATTCCTTATGTTAAACTCCTATTTAACCTGCTGTGTGCCTTCTGCCTCCTCAGTTCATTTCAGTCCAGTCGCTCAGTCATGTCTGACTCTTTGCGACTCTATGAACGGCAGCATGCCAGACCCCCAACCCCCTGTCCTCCACCATCTCCTGGAGTTTACTCAAATTCATGTCCATCGAGTCAGTGGTGCCATCCAATCATCTCATCCTCTGTCACCTCCTTTTCCTGCCTTCAATCTTTCCCAGCATCAGGGTCTTTTCTAGTGAGTCAGTTCTTCACATCAGGTGGCCAGCGTATTGGAGTTTCAGCTTCAGCATCAGTCCTTCCAACGAATATTCAGGACTGATTTCCTTTAGGATGGACTGGTTGGATCTCCTTGCAGTCCAAGGGACTCTCAAGAGTCTTCTCCAACACCACAGTTGAAAAGCATCAATTCTTCAGTGCTCAGCATTCTTTACAGTCCAGCTGTCCTGGCAGCACCAGGACGGCTCCATTTCATGTTGCACGTAAAGGCTTCGTGATCAATAACCCACAGGGTCAGGGACTTGCATGAATTAGGGTGACTGATAGTTTCCAATCAAGTCAAGCCTTTCCACATCTTCAGAGGCAGTTCCGGAGACGCCTGGATTCATGCCCCATGATGCTGTCTTGTGCTTTCACAGAGTTCATTCTCCACCACGGTGATTTTTCGTCACAGATACGTGCGTGGAGCCATGTTTTCTTCTACCCTTACTGATTCTCCTTTCCGGAAGTAATGAGAATTTATGAAGAAAATATTACATTTAATATTTTAACTTCATTCTTGAGGACTTATCTGAAGAAAATTGTTTAAAAATCACTAAGTTACAGATTTTTTTTAATGAAGAAAATTCTAAGTATTATTTGATGAAGCAAATTTCATTGTATCACACTGACATAACGGTATAAACTGAGAGGAAAAATACATGGTGTTACTCATGACCTAGAAACCTGCTCACTTGAGTTGGAATCAGGTGAAGCAGGATTATGCAGTCATCAAGAATGGGCTTCATGGTGATGTAGGAACCAACACAATATTGTAAAGCAATTATCCTTCAGT
This sequence comes from Cervus elaphus, assembly GCF_910594005.1. Taxonomy (NCBI): domain Eukaryota; kingdom Metazoa; phylum Chordata; class Mammalia; order Artiodactyla; family Cervidae; genus Cervus; species Cervus elaphus. The sequence continues at coordinate 50,542,345 of NC_057821.1, read as the reverse complement.
GAAAAAGGAATACATTTTTTAAAAAAAGATGAAGAAGAATGGGTTCCCCTGGTGGCTCAGACGGTAAAGAATCCGCCTACAACGCAGGAGACCCAGGTTCAATCCCTGGGTCAGGAAGATCCCCTGGAGCAAAGGAGTGGTACCCCACTCCAGTATTCTTGCCTGGAAAACTCCATGGACAGAGAATCCTGATGGTCTACAGTCCATGGGATTGCAGAGAGTCAGACACAACTGAGTGACTAACACTTTTCACTTTTTTTTTCTTTTTTTCACAAGAAGGGACCTCACTACTCACGGGCTGACAAGCCAACCTGTCACATCCTATTTTGGGGGCCTGGCAGAAGTCACGAGACTCTGGGCAAAAGACAGGACGCTGTGACCCACAGTGAGAGCGATGCTAGAGCTTATCCCCTTCTTTTGTGGCGGTCCACCTCCCCCCACAGCCCCGAGGGGCCCCGCGGGTGCCTTCATCGCAGAGGGAAGCTCTACAGGAGCGGAACCCTAGCTCTAGAAGTCACTGCGTTTAGAGGAAGCCAAGGCGAGCCTGCCGTTTCCGGGGCAAGGATGCTAGCACCTCCCTGGCGGCCCTGGGAGGCCCCTGGGTGAAGACAAGGGACTTGAGCACTCCCCGCACGCTCAGCGGGCTCAGTGCCTTGGGGCCTCGCCCTTTCCAACAGCAGAGTGAAAACTAGGCATAAAGCACAGAGACAGGAGGAAAAGGCATGAAAAACCAGTTGTGTTGACGTGGTACTGCCTCCTTTGGCATTGTTCTTTGTGCTTGCTACCTACATGTATGTGTACACGTGTGTGTAAGCATATTTATGTACGAGGACCTGGCAACAAACACTGTCCGACGTCTGTTTTCAGAAAACCAAGGAAGAGAGTCCTTCTTGCCACCGCCACCTCTGCCTCTCCCCTCCGCCAGCGGTGCGCGGGGGTTGTCGCTCTCCTCGCTGCCGACCACCGGGAGGACCCATCATCTCCCCTCACCCCACGCGGTCCCCGGCTCCGCACCTCCCAGGGGCGGGGCGCCCCGTGAGCGCAGCTCTGGGCTGCCCCTGCCCCAAGGCATCGTCCATCCTTGCGCAGGACGGTCTTGTTTCTTCTTTCCCAACTCTTGTCCACTTTTGCCTTCTTGCATTTTTAGGGAAACTTCCTATACCATAGCTGGACATCCTTATCTCGTTACTAATCTTAATGTGAATGCTTTGAAGGATTCACCATTAGTATGAGGAATCATTGATGAATTTCTCCATTATTTGTATGCATGTATTAAGGTAAGCATGTTTTAAACTTCAATCTGTTGGCTCAGTAAATTTTAGTGATTGCTTTCCTGATTGTAAACTAACCATGCTTTCTTGGGAAACCTACTTGGGCCATTGTGTATTATCTTTTTTATATCTCCATGAATTACATTTGCTAATAGTGGATTTTGCATTTATGTTGATGAATTAAGATTAGCCTGTAATTTTCTCTCCTCTTTCCTTGTCAGATTTTAATATGAAACTTAACCTCAAAAAAATGAGTTGGGAGTGCAGCCTCTCTCTGTATTCTGGATTAACTTAAGAGTGAAATTGTTTGTTCCTTGAATGTTTGGTAGAACTGTCCTGTAAAACCATCTGGATGGGAAGTTCTGACTTGATTTTTTGGTTCTGAATTCAGTAAGAAAGGCATAGTCTTCCACCCAGTCTCTCCTGCTGAGTGCAGCTGTAAAGCCTGGAGATGCTCAGAGAAGCTATTACAGGAGGGTAGCAAGTGAAGCTGCAGACGGACTGGGGATGGCTAGAACTCGAAATCCTACCAGCCTGGCAATGGGTTTACCACTGTTTCCCTCCAGAATTCTCTGAACTCAGCGCAGCCCCAGACCCTGAGGTAGGTGTAGGTTTAAGACAGAACATCTCCAGGAGAAGCCTCTGGTTCTGGCTTGAATGGCAAGAATGAGAATTGCTCCTTTTCAGGGAAAGTGTGAAATCTTCCATTCTTCTTTTTTTTTTTTTTTTTTTTGGCAATCCAGCTTGCAAGTAATCCTGCCATGGCAATTAATGAAGCCTGTGATATCCCAAAGCCGTCCTCTCCAGTCAGTGACACCATGGCCCCAAGACGCTGCGCTCATATCCTGTGACTCTCTTCCCGTCTGTCTCCTCCCATCTCTCGACTCTAGACAGGTGCACTTAGTGGGGCATGTGTCAGAGCCTGTGAAAATTAAACGCCCAGCTTTCTGTCTGCACACGGGAAATAAGGCCCCGTAGTACCACTGGGGAGACCATGGAGAGGCAGAGAGAGGAGCACAGGAAATTCATGCCCTCAGGTTGCCTGTGAACTGCTGGGCTCACCTGCAAGCTGCCAACGTGTAGCTCTGACTCCCATCCGCTGACCCAGGACTGAGAGCCAAGAACGGCTCAGGTTCCAGACTGGACACTAGGTGGCGCACACGCGCCGGGTCAGAACAGCCCGGCCAACGTTTTAAGGCCCGCACTGCCTGGAACCACAGCCCACTGATGGTGTCTGGGACTACCCGGCTGAACCTAACCAGGTTTAAAGGGGAAGTGAAAGGCGCTCAGTCGTGTCTGACTCTTTGCGACCCCATGGACTACACAGTCCACGGACTTCTCCAGGCCAGAATACTGGAGTGGGTAGCCTTTCTCTCCTCCAGGGGATCTTCCCGACCCAGGGATCGAACCCAGGCCTCCCTCATGGCAGGTTGATTACCTGCTTAAAAAAAAAAAAAAACCCACAGCATTCTCCATGGGATTTCAGTAAGACCCAAGGTTTCGTGACATAATATGAAACGTAGCTAGAACACAGTTCAGAACTAACTGCTTGGCATTCAAAGAACCAGGAAGATCTCAAATTGCATGGGAAAGAAAATCAAGAGATGCTAACACCAAGAGGACGCAGGTGTGAGGATGAGCTGACACAGAGACTGCACCGGGGGAAGATCCCACATGCTGCAGGGCAACTAAACCCATGAGCCACAACTGCTGAGCCTCTGCTCTGGAGCCGGGAGCCACAGCTGCTGAAACCCCCGCCCGCGAGCCTGTGCCCTGCAGCGAGAGAAGCCACCACAGTGAGAGGCCTGTGGACTGCAGTGAAGAGCAGGCCCCGCTCGGCACAACCAGAGACCCAGGACAGCCAAAAATAAACAAACACACTAATAATTCACGGGTCAAAGGGGAAGTCTTGAGAGAAATTAGAAAGTATTTTGAACTAAGTGAAAATGAAGATACAACATGAAAATTCGTTAGATGCGGCTAGAGGAGTGCCTAGAGAAATTTATAAAATTCAGTGCTTATATTAGAAAAGAAGGTCTTGAATCAATCTAAGCATCCACCTTAAGAAGCAATAATAAAAAGAGCTACATACAGCCAACATAAACAAAAGGGAGGAAATAATAAAGATGGGAGTAGAAGTGACATAAAAAAACCAAAAACAATGGAGAAAATCAATTAAATTCAAAGCTGGTTCTCTAAAACAATAGTGAGATTGATAAACCTCTAGAAAGACTGAGAAAGCAACAAAGGAAAAGACACAGATTATTGATATAATTATTGAAGACAGGATATCACTACAAACCTGCAGACAATAAAAAAACAAAGATGCCAATAATACTATAAACATCTTTACACACATAAACTTTAGATGAAATGGACCAATTGCTTGAAAACTACAAACCACTAAAATGTGCCCAAGTTGCAATAGACAGAATTAATAGTCCTATGATTACTGAAGAAACTGAATTTATAACCTTTCAAAAAAGAAGTCTCTAAGTCCATATAGTTTTACTGGTGAGTTCTACCAACTATTTAAATGAGGAAAAAAATCAATTCTACACAATCTGGTCCAGAAAATAAAAGAGAGAATATTTCCCAACTCCTTTTATGAAGCTAACATTACCATAACAGCAATTAAGTACATAAATAATTCTATCTCACTATACCTGTGGCATATCACTATACCACTGTGTGTTTTTAACATAAAAGGAAAAATTCTCAGCAAAAAGTTTGCAAATCAGACCCAGTGACGTATCAGTTCAGTTGCTCAGTCATGTCCGACTCTTTGTGACCTCATGGACTGTATGTAGCACACCAGGCTTCCCTGTCTATCACCAACTCCTGGAGCTTATTCAAACTCATGTCCATCGAGTTGGTGATGCCATCCAACCATCTCATCCTTTGTCATCCCCTTCTTCTCCTGCCTTCAATCTTTCCCAGCATCAGGGTCTTTTCAAATGAGTCAGTTCTTCGCATCAGGAGGCCAAAGTATTGGAGTTTCAGCTCCACCATCAGTCCTTCCAATGAATATTCAGGACAGATTTCCTTTAGGATGGACTGGTTGGATCTCCTTGCAGCCCAAGGGACTCTCAAGAGTCTTCTCCAACACCACAGTTCAAAAGCATCAATTCTTAGGCGTTCAGCTTTTTTATAGTCCAATTCTCACATCCATATATGACTACTGGAAAAATCATAGCTTTGACTAGACCGACCTTTGTTAGCAAAGTAATGTCTCTGCTTTTTAATATGCTGCCTACGTTGGTCATAACTTTTCTTCCAAGGAGTAAGCGTCTTTTAATTTCATGGCTGCAGTCACCACCTGCAGTGATTTTGGAGCCCCAAAAAATGAAATCTGTCACTGTCTCCATTGTTTCCCCATCTATTAGCCATAAAGTGATGGGACCGGATGTCATGATCTTAGTTTTCTGAATGTTTAATTGTAAGCCAACTTTTTCACTCTCCTCTTTCACTTTCATCAAGAGACTTAGTTCTTCTTTGCTTTCTGCCATAAGGGTGCTGTCATCTGCATATCTGCATGCATGCTTAGTCGCTTCAGTAGTGTTTGACTCTCTGCGACCCTAAGGACCATGGCCTGCCAGGCTCCTCTGTCCATGGGATTCTCCAAGCAAGAATACTGGAGTGGCCATTTGCTTCTCCTGGCATATCTGAGGTTATTGCGGTTTCTCCCAGCAATCCTGATTCCAGCTTGTGTTTCAACCAGCCCAGTGTTTCTCATGATGTACTCTGCATGTAAATTAAATAAGCAGGGTGACAATATATAACTTTGACGTATTCCTTTCCCGATTTGGAACCAGTCTGTTTGTTCCATGTCCAATTCTAACTGTTGCTTCTTGACCTGCATACAGATTTCTCAAGAGGCAGGTCAGGTGGTCTGGCATTCCCATCTCTTGAAGAATTTTCCAGTTTGTTGTGATCCACACAGTCAAAGACTTTGGCATAGTCAATAAAGCAGAAGTACATGTTTTTCTGGAACTCTTGCTTTTTCAATGACCCAATGGGTGTTGGCAATTTGATCTCTGGTTCCTCTGCCTTTTCTAAATCCAGCTTGAACATCTGGAAGTTCATAGTTCATGTATTGCTGAAGCCTGGGTTGGAGAATTTTTAGCATTACTTTGCTAGCATGTGAGATGAGTGCAGTTGTGTGATAGTCTGAACATTCTTTAGCATTGCCTTTCTTTGGGATTGGAATGAAAACTGACTTTTTCCAGTCCTGTGGCCACTGCTGAGTTTTCCAGAGTTGCTGGCATTGGGTGCAGCACTTTCACAGCATCATCCTTTAGGATTTGAAATAGCTCAACTGGAATTCCATCACCTCCACTAGCTTTGTTGGTAGTGATGCTTCCTAAGGCTGACTTGACTTTGCATTTCAGGATGTCTGGCTCTAGGTGAGTGATCACATCACCGTGATTACCTGGGTCATGAAGATCTTTTTTGTATAGTTCTTCTGTGTGTTCTTGCCGCTTCTTAATATCTTCTGCTTCTGTTAGGTCCATGCCATTTCTGTCCTTTATTGTGCTCATCTTCGCATGAAATGTTCCCTTGGTATCTCTAATTTTCTTGAGGAGATCTCTAGTCTTTCCCATTCTATTGTTTTCCTCTAGTTCTTTGCAATGATCACTGAGGAAGGCTTTCTTATCTCTCCTTGCTATTCTTTGGAACTCTGCATTCAAATGGGTTTATCTTTCCTTTTCTCCTTTGCCTTTCACATCTCTTCTTTTCTCAGCTATTTGTAAGGCCTCTTTGGACAACCATTTTGGCTTTTTGCATTTCTTTTTCTTGGGGATGGTCTTGATCCCTGCCTCCTGTACAATGTCACGAACCTCCATCCATAGTTCTTCAGGCACTCTATCAGATCTAATCCTGTGAATCCATTTTTTACTTCCATTGTATAATCATAAGGGATTTGATTTAGGTTGTACCTGAATAGTCTAGTGGTTTTCCCTACTTTCTTCAGTTAAGTCTGAATTTGGCAATAAGGAGTTCATGATCTGAGCCACAGTCAGAGTCCAGTTTTGTTTTTGCTAACTGTATAGAACTTCTCCATCTTTGGCTGCAAAGAATATAATCAGTCTGATTTTGATATTGACCATCTGGTGATATCCATGTGTAGTCTTCTTTTGTGTTGGAAGAGGGTGTTTGCTATGACCAGTGCATTCTCTTTGCAAAACTCTGTTAGCCTTGTACCTGCTTCATTTTGTACTCCAAGGCCAAATTTATAAATAGCATGACAATGTAGGTATATATACCAGGCATGCAAGGCAGTTCAGTAATTAAAAATCAATGTGATCCATTATACATTAATGCAGAAAAAGTAAATGATCATGTTAATTAGTACAGTAAAGCCTTCATGACAAACAAAAACAAAACTTTCTCAGCAAACTTGGATAGAAAGAAACGTCCCTAACCTGACACAGAGCACTCGGGAGACCTGGGTTTGATCCCTGGTTTGGGAATATCCCCTGGAGAAGGGAAAGGCTACCCACTCCAGTATTCTGGCCTGGAGAATTCCATGGACTGTACATGTATAGTCCATGGGGTCACAAAGAGTCAGACACGACTGGGTGACTTTCACTTTTACAAAAACCTACAGCTAATGTTAAATGTTTTCTGATAAAGACTAGGACAAGGATATCCACCCACAACTCCTATTCCACATTACACTGGAAGAGCTATTCAGGGCAACAAGGCAAGGAAAAGACAATGAAGTTACACACACAGCAAAGGAAAAACTAAACTGTCGCTACTTGCAGATTATATGATTGCTTACATAGAAAATTTTGAAGAATACACAAAAAAACTTCTAGAACAAATTAGTGAGGTCACAAGATACAATAGCAAGCTGTATTTCTTGCTATACTAGCAATATACAGTTGGAAACTGAAACTAAAATATTTATGATAGAAAAATGAAATAATCTAACAAAACATGTACACTGTCTCTATGCTGAAAACTACAAACTGATAACAAAAAATCAGAGTAGATATTTAAATATAGAAACACACTGTAATTGTGGATTGGAAGAATCAATAGTAAATCAATTCTCCCCAGCCACCCCCTTATACATTCCCTTATACATCCATTTAATACAGGTCCAGTCAAAATCCTAGAGGATTTTTGGTAAATACAAAGAAGTTGATGCTCAAAGGTATAGAGAAAGGCAAAGAAGCTGGAAGAGTTAAAACAGTTTTGAGAAAGCATACATTTGGATCCACACTGCCCAGCTTGAAGACTTACCCTAAAGCTGCAGTAATGAACACAAGATCAACTAGAGGAGAGAGGGACAGACCCACACAAATACAGCCAACTGATCTTTTTTAGCATTTTAAAAATTAATAGACCATTTTAAAGAACAGTTTAGATTTCTAGACTAATTGAAAGATAGGGCAGAATTTCTGCATGCCCATGGATACAGTTTCCCCTTTATTATCTTACATTAACATGGCATGTTTGTTACAATTAATGAACTAATTGTGATACCTTATTATTTTTAAAAGTCCATAGTTTATTCAAATGATCTTGGTTTTTTTCTAATGTCTTTTCTTCTGTTCGAGGGTTCCATTCATGATACCATGTTGTATTTAGCTGTCATGTCTTCTTAGGCTTCTTTTATCTGTTATCTGTGAGAATGCTGAGATTCTCACTTTCAATGACCTTAAGGGTTTTGAAGAATGTTGGTCAACTATATTATATGTCCCTCTAATCGAATGTGCCTGATTTTTTTTTCTAGTCATTAGACTGGAGTTACGGTTTTGGGAAGATCAGAGGGAGAGTGCCATTTTCATCACATGTCGAGGGTACATACTCACAATAGGATTTATGATGACTGGTGTTGAACCTGAGCTGGCTGAAGCCATTGTATTCTGTATGCCCCCTTTCCATGGTTTGTGCTTTGGAAAGAAGTCACCTTGTGGAGGCTATACTTAAAGAGTGGGAGTCATGCTCCCCCTTGGCTAGCCTAGGGGGCTAATGTATGTAAATACATTAAGTTTGTAAATAATTTACTTGGAATTTATAATTATAAATATATAATTTATTTGGAATTCTTCTGCATAGGTTTATTTCTTCCCATTTAGTAATTTATTTGTATTAGTATGCACTCATGGATGTTATTTTCTACTTTAGGTTATAATCCAATGCTACTTTTAAAAAAGCAATTTTATTTACTTATTTTTGGCTGCTTGATTTTGGTTGCCGTGTGGGCTTTCCTCTGGCTGCAGAGAGCAGGGGTACTCTCTGCTGCAGTGCCCAGGCTCCTTGCGGTGGCCCCTCTTGCTCTGGAGTACAGGCCGCAGGGCACGTGGGCTTCAGCAATTGCCGCCCCCAGGCTGCCAAGCACAGACTCAGCAGTTGTGGCACACAGGCTGGGCTGCTCCTTGGCATGTGGCATCTTCCCCAAGTGGGGATGGAACCCATGTCTCTGCACTGGCAGGTGGATTCTTTACAACTGAGCTACCAGGGAAGCCCCAGTGCAACTTTTAAGTTATCTTGCTCAATGTCTTCCAGCTTTGGCCACTGAGAACCATTTTGGAAACAAGTTCTGGTCACTGGGACTGCTGGTTGCTATGGTGATTTCTTTAAAGCTCCTTCAGCTGGCAGAGTAAAGAAATGTATGTGTGCAGCCAACCTATGTGTATGCCTGTATCTGTAAATATTTCTCTGTGCAGCCATCTGTATCCACATTAAGTTCTTACCATCGTCTACTCTGTCCCTTCCATGTGGATTATTCTAGCTGCCCCCTGCCCCTTTCTTATCTGTAAATTCTCTGACAAGAAACCTGGCTCCCACCATTCACCATCCATCTGCTCAATTGTTCAGGCCCAGCAAACATGTATAATGGTGTCAGAACTGTGAAACCGGTGCACCATGGGAACTGACTTTATCCCCTGAAGAGCTGTCCTCTGTGAACCAGTGCATCGTGAGAACTGAGTTTATCCATTAAAGCGCTGTCCTGTGTGCACCGGTGCACCATGGGAACCGACTTTGTCCCCTGACGCGCTGTCCTGTGTGCACCGGTGCATTGTGGGAACTTTGTCCCCTGACGCGCTGTCCTGCGTGCACCGGTGCACCATGGGAACTGACTTTGTCCCCTGACGCGCTGTCCTGAGTGCAGTCCCTTCTGCTTTAGTCTTAGGCACTCCTCTCCTTTCCACAGAGACCGAGATCAGCACTTCCCCGCCCCAGCTCTCCTTGGTGTGGTCGTCTTGTACTTTTGTGATACAGTTAGGCTCTCTTGTTACAGTCTACTTTTTTTAAATCTCTAGACCTCCTAAATTATTAGGAGCATACATTAAAGTTCATTCTTGGTGTAGTCAAGTTCTGTGGGCTTGACACGTCTGATCTTATGTACTCATCATGACAGTATCATATAGTTTCACTAGACTGAAATTCCCTGTGCTTCACCCGTTCATTCCTCCCCTTCCATGCCCATACTTCTGACAACCACGGATATTCTTTTTAAAAAACCACTGATCTTTTTATTGCATGTATAGTTTGCCTTTTCCAAAATTTCATAGAATGGAATCAAAAACAGTATGTGGCCTTTTCAGACTGGCCTTTTACTGAGAAATAGTCATTTAAGCTTCATCCATGTGTTTCTGTAGCTTGATAGCTCATTTCTTCCTATTGCTGAATATTAGTCCATTGCATGGATGTACCATAGTTTATCCTTCACCTATTAAAGGACATCTTGGTTGCTTCCAGTTTTGGGCAATTATGAATAAAGCTGCAATAAACATCCGTGTTCAGGTTTTTGTGTAGACTTGACTTTTCAATCCATTTGGGTAAACGAGAATGCAATTGATGCTAAGACCGTGTTTAGCTTTTTAAGAAACAGCCAAACTTTTTCACAGTAGCTGTACCATTTTACATTTCCAGCAGTGATGAAAAAGTTACTTATTTTCCATATCCTCTTCAGTAATTGGTATTGTTACATTTTATGTTTTTAATTTTAGCCATTCTAAAAGGTGTGTAGTGATGGCTACAATAAACAGCTCAGTTGCTGCTTTAATTCCTTTATGACAAATGATACTAAGCACCTTTTCTTATTTTTTTGCCAGCTCCATATTTTCTCAGTGAGCTGTCCAGATATTTTGCACATTTTTAATATGGTAGTTTGGTTTTGTACTATTGAGTTTTAAGAGTTTTTAAAGAATATTTGAATAGAAATCCTCTATCAGATACATGCTTTGCAAATATTTTCTCACAAGATGTGAAACCTCTTCATTTTCTTAATAGTCTCTTTCCAAAGCAGAAGTATTACATTTTAAAAAAGTCTAATTTATCAATTTCTCTATCATAGGTCACATTTTTGATATTATATCTAAAAATTCATTGCCAAACCCAGGGTCACCTAGATTTCCTGTTTTCTCTAGAAGTTTTATAGTTTTGCATTTCAAATGTATGACTGTGATTGTTTAGTTGGTTTTTGTGAAAGGTATAAGGTCTATGTTTACATTTTGGGGGGAATATCATTCTAATTATTCCAGTATCATTTGTTGAAAAGAGTATCATTTCTCTATGGAATTACCTTCGCTTCATTGTCAAAGATTAGTTGACTATATAATAGGTCAATATAAGTAGGTCTTTTCCTGGGTGTTCTATTCTGTTCCAGTGATCTATGTGTGTTTTCTTTCATCAGCACAATACTGTCCTGACCTTTGTGCCTCTGTAGAGTTTTGAGGTCGGGTAATGTCAGTCCTCCAACTTTATTCTCCTTCTACAGTATTGTGTTGGCTATTCCAAGGTTTTCTGCATTTTCATAACATAGTTTTCATATAGAATTAGTCAATATCAACAGAATAACTTCCCAGGCTTTTGTTGGTATCTACATTAAACCTGTACATCAGTTAGAAGAACTGACATTTTAAGAATATATATTCTTCCAATCCATGAATTTGGAATATCTTTCCATTTAATTAGATCTTTGATTTCATTCATCAGAATTTTGTCATTTTTCATGTTCAAACTTTATGTGTATTTTCTTAGATTTATACCTATTTCATTTTTTTATGCTGATATAAATGATATTGTTTCAGTTGAAAAAAAAAGTTTCAGTTGTTCATTGCTGAAATAAAGTGATTAATTTTTGTCTATGAATCTTGTGTTGTGCAACCTTATTAAAATCACTAATTAGTTCAGGGAGGTTTTTTTGTTGGCATTTCTAGTTCTTCGGGATAGTCTACATACAAAATCATGCATCTGTGAGCAAAGATGTTTCTCTCTCTCCCTCCCCAATTTGTATTCCTTTTCTTGTCCTACTGCACTTGCCAAGACTTGTGGTACAATGCTGACTAGGAATGGTGAGAGGAAACTGGCCCTGCCTTTGTTCTTAGAGGAGAAGCATCCAGTCTCTTACAGTTAAATACGCTGTTACCTGAGGATTTTCTATTAGTCGGAGGCCGATCACCTCACACGTCAGCGGGTTCTGTGCGCTGACCTGAGTCAGCCCTGGAGCTGCGCGCCCCACCCCATCTGAAGGCTCTGTGCGTCCAGCTGCTTCAGTCGTGCCCAGCTCTCGGCAGCCCTGTGGACCGGAGCCCACCAGGCTCCTCCGTCCGTGTCAAGCTAAGGAAGTTCTTCTGTATCCATAGTTTGCTGAGACTTTATCATGATTGGGTGTTGGATTTTCTCAAATGCTATTCTGCATCTATTGATGTATCATCTTTCTTCTTTAGTTTATGGATGTGATAGACTACTTAATTGATTTTCTAATTTGAATAACCTATGCGTGCCTGGAATAAATTTCCAATTGATCATGATGTATAATTTTTTATACACGTTGTTGGATTGAGATTTGCAAATATTTTTTCTTATTTTGTATTTATGTTTAAAAGATATAGTTTTCTTTTTCTTATGTCTTCAGCTGATTTTGGTGTTAGGGTAATGCTGACATCATAAAATGCTAAGAAGTAATCTCTTTGCTTCTGTTTTCTGGAGATTATTGAGAATTAATATATGCCTACTCAGATTATTTAAATTTTTGTGTTTCAGTAGTTTGTCTTTTAAGAAATTGGTCCATGTCATCTGAGTGATTAAGTTTGCAGGCATAGGGTTTTTAGTCTTTGTTTACTACACTTTTCGATGGACATGATGGACATGAGTTTGAGCAAGCTTCAGGAGTTGGTGATGGACAGGGAAGCCTGGCGTGCTGCAGTCCATGGAGTCGCAGAGTTGGACGTGACTGAGCGACGGAACTGATCTACTACACTTTTCACATCCACAAAATCAGTTGTGATGACCTCTCGTTGAATTCTGAAATTAATTTGTGATTTCTCTTTTCCCCCCTTGATTAGTGGTTTACTGATTGATGATCTTTTCAAAGAACAACTTTTGATTTTATTGATTTTCTCTGATTTTTTATTTCAATGTCATTAGATTTACCTCTAATTTTTATTATTTCTCTTTTTCTTCTATCTTTAGGCTAACATTGCTTGATCCTTCCTCATGTGCATTTATAACTAAATGGAATGACCCAACTAAAGGCAGTTTAGAATATCAATGGCCATTATGATATTATGGGGAATTTCTGAAGTACCCAAACTTAATTTACTTAAATCCACAAGAGTAGTTCAAAAATTTGCAAAACAGCATGCCTATTTTGATTGGTATTTTCAGACTTCCAAACATTATCAGGAGCCTAAAATTGCCTCTCTGCAAAATAAGATTCTAACTGAGGCAGGCAATTAAAAGAAAGATAAAACAGTCCCCACACATCACGCTCTTCTTCCTCGGCTTCTTGTGTCAGACTCAACCCCTGGCACCACCGTGTCTCTCTCCTTCTGCCCCTCCTGCCCAGGGCCTCTCTCTTGTCTGCCCCTCCTGCCCAGGGCCTCTCTCTTGTCTGCCCCTCCTGCCCAGGGCCTCTCTCCTTCTGCTCCTCCTGCCCAGGGCCTCTCTCTTGTCTGCCCCTCCTGCCCAGGGCCCACACCAGTGCCATCTTCCTCCTTCCCTTCTATGCCACCTTCATCTTCTCCATACTTTCAGCTTCTCCATACTAATTCTCTCACCGAACTTCCCCTTTTCTTCTGAACTTATCACAACCTGTCCTTTTAAAATTAAGCCTCTGTGGATCCAGAGACTGAACTCTTTAATTTCCTGTAACCCATGGACTAAAGCTGAACTGTGAGCCATAATCAAGGATTTTCCTAAAGTAACTGAAGACCCTCACATATTTGCTGAAGAATTTCATTCAGGTACTCAAACCTACTAACCTGGTTTCTCTGGTTTATATCAACTAGTTCGTGTGCTTGTCAGTGAAGCCAGGCCCAGCACTGCGTTTATCACTAACTGGAAAAATCCTGAAAGGTACCTAGGATTACTACTGCAACACTTGGCCAGTCCCTGGACGAGGACATGGCAACCCACTCCAGTTTTCTTGCCTGGAGAATCCCCATGGACAAAGGAGCCTGGTGGGCTATTGTCCACAGAGTTGCAAAGGGTTGGACACAACTGAGGCAAGTTAGAACAGCACAGCACCTGACCACTGATTTATATGATCAGGCTTTGGCAGTCACTCAGTGACTTAACCAGCCAGTTCCTGATGCTTTTCCAAAGCCTGTTGATTAGAACAAAATTCACACTTTCGCACAAAAATCTGATGAACCAGTTCATGATTATTAGAATCCGTTCCAGATTATTTTTAAAGAAAATTCTGATCTTTCTGCAGATGTTGATTCCATTGAGGTAGCTTTTAACTCTTATGTTTATCAATGGGCAGAACTGGAATCTGTCCCTTCTATTCAAAAGGACCACAACAGACTGGAAAACTGTATCCACTCCAGATCTAGTTACTCTGCTGTCTCACACTCTAGATGAGGCACCACAAAGGCAGACTATCAGATTTCTTACCTTTAACTTCTGAAATGGAAGGCTCCTAAATAAAACCATTTCTGCCATTCTTGCAAGCAGTCAAGTTTTTAGAAAACAGATTATTACAACTTCAAATGCTTTAGGTACCTTCAGCATTCTAACCTAAGACTGCCGGGAGAAATATCAGTAACCTCAGATATGCAGATGACACCACCGTTATGGCAGAAAGCAAAGAACAAAAGAGTGTCTTGAAGAAAAAGAGGGGAGTGAAAAAGTTGACTTAAAACTCAACATTCAGAAAACTAAGATCATGGCATCTGGTCCCATGACTCCATGGCAAATAGATGGGGAAACAATGGAAACAGTGACAGACTTTATTTTTGGGACTCCAAAATCACTGCAGATGTGACTGCAGCCATGAAGTTAAAAGACGCTTGCTCCTTGGAAGAAATGCTATGGACCAATGTAGATGGCATATTAAAAAGCAGAGACATTACTTTGCCAACAAAGGTCCCTCTAGTCAAAGCTATGGTTTTTCCAATAGTCATGTAGGGATCTGAGAGTTGGACTATAAAGAAAGCTGAGCGCCCAAGAATTGTTTTTGAACTGTGGTGTTGGAGAAGACTCTTCACAGTCCCTTGGACTGCAAGGAGACCCAGCTAGTCAATCCTAAAGGAAGTCAGTCCTGAATATTCATTGGAAGGACTGATGCTGAAGCTGAAACTCCAATACTCTGACCATCTGATGCGAAGAACTGACTCACTAGAAAAGAACCCAGTGCTGGGAAAGATTGAAGGCAGGAGAAGGCGACGACAGAGAGTTGAGATGGTTGGATAGCATCACTGAATCAATGGACATGAGTTTGAGCAATTTCCGGGAGTTGGTGATGGACAGGGAAACCTGGAATGCTGCAGTCCATGGGGTCACAAAGAGTTGGACACGAATGAACTGAGCCTTCTAACCGGCCTTTCTAGTGTCCACACCATCTTCAGTGATATTTTTAACTGCCTAATGGACCATTCCAGTTCTTGCAAAAAAAACTTCTCATGGATGTATTTTGTTATGGTCTGCATGTTTTCTCACTGGACTGAAACTTTCCCTTGCAGAAAGGCTACTACCCCATTGTGTGGTAAAAGTTATTTTGGAAAACATTATTCCTATCTGGGAAACAACTCTCAAATGTCAAAGTGACCAAGGAGCCCATTTTACTGGTGAGGTACTTCCAACAAGTGTGCACTGTATGGCCAGTTTTACACTTTCATGCACTTACCACCCTCAATCCTTTGGTCAAGTTGAATGCACTGATGGTGCTGCTGCTGCTGCTAAGTCACGTCAGTCGTGTCCGACTCTGTGCGACCCCATAGGCAGCAGCCCACCAGGCTCCCCATCCCTGGGATTCTCCAGGCAAGAACACTGGAGTGGGTTGCCATTTCCTTCTCCAATGCATGAAAGTGAAAAGTGAAAGTGAAGTCACTCAGTCGTGTCCGACTCTTAGCAACTCCAAGGACCGCAGCCTACCAGGCTCCTCTGTCCATGGTATTTTCCAGGCAAGAGGACTGGAGTGGAGTGCCATTGCCTTCTCCCACTGATGGTGCTATTACGACTCAATTAGCAAAATTTGCAGAGGCCCTCCACATACTTTGGTTAAAAGCACTGTCATTGGTCCTTCTGAATCTTAGATCCATCCCTCTTTATTTTTTATTATTATTTTTTTGACTACACCCATGGCTTGCAGGATCTTAGTTCCCCTAACAAGGGATCAAACCCAGGCCCTCAGAAGTGAAAGCATTAAGTCCTAACCACTGAACTGCCAGTGAATTACTGATCTATTCCTTCTTAAATTCATAAATTTTCCTTTGAGACAGTCACAAGACACTCAATGCACTTAGCCCCAGAAATGATAAAAGGAGAGATACTCCAATATTGTAAAGGCCTGATGATAATTACTTAAAAATAACTGTGTTTTGGTAGAGGAGTCTCTTCACTGTTTTTTCAGTGTCTCCCAGAAAATGAAGACCTAAAGCATCACACCTTGCAACCTGGAGATTTTATCTACTAGAACAGATACCTCCAGAAAAACTCTCTTCAGCCTTCCTAGAAAGGCCCCTATCAAGTACTCCTAACCAACTCTTGTGACACAGATTCTAAGGAACTGACTCTCAGATTCACATGACACACGTAAAGAGAGCGCCACACCCTCACTAGACCTGCACATCGTCTGGTGACCTGAAGGTAAAGATTTCTCAGGGTCCAAGCAGATGGCTTCTAATGAGACAGTTTGCCCAAAATATTCAGAACAGGCCTGTTGGAGTTTGTCACCACACCTTTGATGATGACACTTCAGAAGATCGCCACTGTCTATTATCCTGGAAACGTATGAATTTTAGGCAAAAAGTGTTTCACAGTTCTGCTACTCCTTCTCACTCAAATGTAACCTCAATAGGTTTGCAATCCACACTTTCCCTTGGATGTGAGATTGTACAAAGGAAAGGTCCTCCCTGGCACTGAGATATAGTCACTGACACAAAAAAAATCTCACACTTGGATCAGCACTGCTTTCTGAGAAATTTGGTCAAAAGGGGGAAATGTAAAAAACAAACACAGCCAAAAAAAAAAACAAATCTCAAAGAGTCAGGAGATTAGAAAGGCTGGAGAATCTTTTCTAACAGAAATCTTTTTCTTTTTCCCCTGGCAACGATTCAGCCAATGAAAAGCAATGGACTTTTAAAACTACATCCCTCCAACTTCCTTTTCCCCCATAAAGGTCTCCTCTCCATTTCTGCTGGGAGTTCCCAGGGTGGCAGAGCTCAAATTGCAGTTCTTTTCATAATAAACTTGTTTATGCTAGAAAAATAGTTGGCAGTCAATTTATTTTAGGCAGACAATATGTGGTGGCATCTCATTGCTTTTTCAGTTACAGTTTCCTAATATCCTATAATAGAGCATCTTTTCATATACTTACTTGTTATTTGTATGGTGAGGTGTCTGTTGAGATCTTTTTGCTATTCTCAATTGCATTTTTCCTTTTCTTGCATTTTCAGTATATTTTGGATAACAATATTTTATCAGCTATGCTTTCTGAAAATATTTTCTTAGTTTGTGGCATCTCATTATCTCCAGATATCTTTTTATAGTATGTAATCATGCTATATAATTTATTTTTCATCATAACACTATAGCAACCATTTCCCATTTTGCGTCAGACTTCCCAACCATCCTTGTATGATGCTGCTTCCTCCGCAGCCCCACAGAAAAGATTATCCCCACTTTGCAGGTGAAGGAGATAAATGCCTGGGAGCTTGCTGCCTAGGGTTCCCGCGCTGCTGACCTGCAGAGATCAGAATCCCCCGGGGAAGCAGCCCATTGCCTCCGGCCCTGCCTGCCGCGCCCGGCAGGTTTCTGTGAGTGGTTTCTGTGACTCGGCGCATTTCCTCCGTCTCTCGGCCTCCCAAACCGCCCTGACAGCGCGATCCTCAGTCTGAGCGCGCCCCGGGGTTTCAGAACCGGCCCGGAGGTCTCTCCGGCCGCGGGGCGGGCGCTCTCCCCACCCTCCTCCGGGGCAGGAGCGGAGGCGGAGCGAGCAGTCCACGCCCTCCGCCGGTCGGGCTCCCTCAGTCGAAGCGCGGGCGGCGCGGACACCGGACCGGCGTCCCGGAGTGCCGACCCCGGAGCGCGGGGCCCCAGTGGGCCCACTCCGCGAGGATTCCGAGCGCGCCGACCGCCAGACAGCACGCGACGGACCGCTGGCCCGCGGAGCCGAGCAAGGTGAAGGCAGGGCGGGGCGGCCCCCGCCCGCCTCCCAGCCTACGGCTCCGCCCCGGAGACCCCTTATCGGGCCCGGCGTGCCACCCCGGCCTGCGCCGGCCAGGCTGCCGGGCGTCGGAGCAACTCCAGGCTGCCCCGCCGCCTCCGTCCTCACCCGGCCTGGGGCCTCAGGAAGTCTCCCGCGGAAGCGAAAGCAAATCTCTCGGTGCGTCAGCGCGGGACCGCCGGGCCCGGACCAGTCTCTCGGGCTGGCTTCCGGCAGGGGGCGGGGCTTCTGCTTCTGGTGGGTGGAGGGCGGGCGACGCGGCTCCGGGAGTTCGGGCGGTGGGCGTGGCCCGCGATGTTCCTGGAGGTCGGGCGGTGGGCCTGTAGGGTGGTGGGCGTGGCCCGCGAGTTCCCGGAAGTCAGATGGTGGGCCCGTAGAGTGGTGGGTGTGGCCCGCGAGTTCCCGGAAGTCGGGCGCCCAACTGCCCACTGTCGGCGGTCCCGGCGTGGTCTCGTCTCGCCAGGAGTTTGGGTCTGGCGGGACCGGGCGGAGATTTGGCTCCGGCGCGATAACTGCGTGACGTGGAGACGGCTCGTCACGTGGTCTGCGCTGTGGTGTCGGGGGAGGTGGCGGGTCTTCCCTGCGATGTCGTTACAAGCTCTTGCCGCCCCGGGTCACGCGGGCGCCCTGGGGCCAGGCCTCAGCGCCCGCCCTGGGGCAGGGCCTCTGACGGGGGCGCCGGGGCCGCCGCTGCTCGCGACGCCCTCAGACGCCTTCCTGCGCCGTCTTCGACGAGAGCTGGGAAAGAAGGGTCGACGGGCACGGCGGGGAGGGCGTCGTCACCCGGTGGCGCGTGCTTCTACGAAGTGACTGAGCGCACACACGCTCTCGTAGCCTCTTCAGAGTTTTGAAGAGGGTCAGCACCACCCTTTTTCCTCACACTGGACAGCCTCCCACAGAGGCGGGGTTGGCTGTTCATTTCTTTGTCTTTCGCTGTTCCCTCGGCTCTTCCTTGCTCGGAGCTCTTGTGTGTCCTGGACAAAGCCCGAGGCCCGTTACACTCAACCGGCTTTGCAGTAGAACCGCTATTACTTCTCCCTCCATTCACACATGAAGAAATCAAGGCAGGCGTGACTTCTTACTTGATCTGCATTTTGTAACCATCAGGTACGTAGGTGCAAGAGTGGGGAGGAAATTGTAGTCAATTATAAATTTGGGAAACTGCACCCTTCTAAACACAAAAGGTAAAGAGGAAGCTTGTTTAAAACATTGAGGTATCTCATCATTGTAATTATTATTACTGATAAAACAGCTATAACGATTAACTGTAATTTGCATGTTTCTCTCACTGAGCTGTATTGAACACCACAGATATATTGCACTTTCAGAATATTCATGAGAATAAAGAAAAATCCCTAAATAACAGTTTCCAAAATTGAAAATTTTTCTTGGATGCTTATTAATCGACAACGTGGTAATACCACCAGTATGATCTGGGAATTTGAAAAAGCACAGCTTCCCATGCTTTGGTTGGATGTTATACTTTGGCAAAAATGATCGTGTTAACCTGTAGAATACTGATTTTGAACCGCATGTTTTCATATGTTTTTAAAATTTAGTCTGTACTTTCCATATGTTTCTAACTGTAGCATACTTATTTAGTATAGGTGAGCAGAATTGTAAGATTAGGTTTTTGCATCTCATTTTAACGAAGATAAATTATTGTTTGCTCTCTGAAGAAGTAGCTTGTGTTAGTGAACTGATAGTGGAAATTTGAGTGAAGACATTAAGGCTCAATTCTGGGATCTGTTACTCTAGGTGAATCATTAAACTCCAAATTTTAGTTTCTTAATTTGTAACTTGGAGCCAATGTATTTATAAGTTGGTACTTCAGAGGGTCATCATGTGCAAGATAACACTGGGTTGAACTCTTGCAGTCTTCTCTCTTGCTCAGAGCTCTTGTTTATCTGAGGCAAAGCATCAAGCAGTTAAAATCAAAGAACCTGGAGAGATTCCCATTGGATGCCTGAGTAAAAACAGAGTTCCATCTGCAGAGGAAAAGGGGGGCATGATAGTTGGGTAGCCAGTATTTTCTGTCAGACTCATCATGTATGGTCCTCACTGAAAAATTGAAAAAATCGCTGTCAACCACTTAAAAGGTAAATACGAAATTTTTTTAACTTTTAAAAAAATTATTTATTGCGGTACACAGAAAAGAACACACATCCTAACTGTTTGACTCTTAAGTGTCCTAAAGTGAACCTTAAGAAGAAACAAGCATTGCCATCACTCCCCCGCACTTCCTCCCCTTCCCTGCCTCCTGCTTCCACCTTGTTTTAACTACTACCCTGACTGTTAATATTGTAGATTAATTTTGCCTGGCTTTTTGATGTTATATATTGTTAGTAATTTGTATTTTCCCCCAGTTTTACTGAAGTATAGTTGACAAAATTGAATATAGATATGAATATTTTTATATATAGACTTACAGATAATTTGTGAAGTTCTTGGAATTTTCAATTAATTTCAGTGGAGATTTCCTTCCTTAAATCCCTGAATTAAGTACACTTATGCAAAAAACATTTTGAAAATCCATTAAAATAGACCGTTATATTCTCTGTTGAAAGTACTTGATCATAAGATGATATGACAGGTTAGTGTGTGTTCATTAATTCTCTGTAACGTGACTTTACAGTGTGACTTTCTACTTGCCTACTTTCAGAGTTTCTGTGACTCTTGGGTATCTAAGCCACTCATCAGTCCCTCCTAAGATATTCAGTGCTTATAGAGTTGAATCATTCATGGGGAAATGGGGGGGGGGGCAATAAAAACAAAAGAAGTCCTTGGAAACCATGCAGAAGGTGAAGTAAGACCAGGCCAAACCAGCAAACCACAGGTGAGGAGAGCCGGCTGGGGTCAGGAGCCAGCCTCACAGAGCTGCCGGCACCTGGAGGCCCCTCCCCCTGGAGCTGCGTTGCTCCTGCGGGAGGCGCAGCTGGTCCTAGTTGGTCTTGGCAGCTCTGTAGAGAGGAGACCCGGCCAAAGGACAGAGAGCGGGTGGAAGTCCTCATCTAGCTGAGTCTTAATACCCTATGGTCGTAGTTCAGGGCACGGTTATAACTCCTTCCTGTTTCTGTACTGTCTGGGAGCCTGTTTTAATGTTACTAAACATTCATGCTGTGCTTAGCCACCCAGTTGTGTCGGACTCTTTGCGACCCCATGGACTGTAACCCACCAGGCTCCTCTGTCCATGGGATTCTCCAGGCAAGAATACTGGAGTGGGTTGCCATGCCCTCCTCCAGGGGATCTTCCCGACCCAGGGATTGAACCTGCCCACATGGCAGGCAGATTTTTTTACCAGCTAAGTCACCAGGAAAGCCTAAGAATACTGGAGTGGGTAGCCTGTCCCTTCTCCAGGGGAACTTCCTGACCCAGGAATCGAACCAGGGTCTCCTGCATTGCAGGCAGATTCTTTACCAGCTGAGCTACTGGGGAAGCCCACTAAACATTCACACATGACATCATTTTTGAAAACTGCTAGGTGACTTTCATAATGTGAATGAGGCATAACTTACTCTCCCCTGTTATGTATACATCAGTTGTATGTATTATGTGCTTTTGCTGTTCTATCTAATGTTCCTGGGAATATCCTTGTACATAATCTGTATCACTGTCTCTGATTTGATTCCGTAGGATAAAGAACTACTGAGGGAGGAACTTAAGTCCCTTTTAAAAAGGAAATTTTATTATAAAGGTAATTTGTATAAAAATTGCAAAATGTAATAAATGTGTAAAGAAGAAATAAAAGTCACCTGACCATCCAGATATCCTTGCTGACATTTAGGTGTCTTTTCACTGTGTCTTTTTTTCCTGTACATATAGCTATATGTGTACCTAGCCATCTACCTGTTAATGTATTGACTATATAATACTACATTTTATGAATGTGCTATAATTCATTTAACTATTTTTGGATGATTAAATAGTTCTTTTTTAAAAAAAATTATGCATTTAATGACCAGCTGCCTTATGCCAGGTTATGTGCTGGGCACTGTAGATAGTGCATAAGACAGTTTCCTGCCCTCTGTGAGCTTAATTGAAATAACTCCCAAATTATAGCTGTCTGTTTCAAAGTACTGGGCACTGTGAAAATGTCTAACGGGAAGACATAGGATGGCTTCTCTGAGGAGATGCCGTTTCTGAGACCTGAAGGAGGAACACCTTTTAGCCAGGAGAAGAATGTGCCCTCAGAAGCTTGTAGGGGAAAGTGGACACCCCCACCCTGTTTCGCAAGGACTGGGCCATAGAGAGCTGCTGAGAAGAGTAGATCCCAGCTGCACACCCCCATTCTCACAGCCCGGGAAGCAGTGTGAACATGACGAGTAGGGGTAGATGGGTGGGCCAGTCATAGCCAGAACCACAAACAAAGCAGGCGGCCAGTGTGTGTTCACGTTTCTTCTCATACACTTCTTACCAGTCTGTGAGGCAGTCATTATTGTTTCCTTTTGCAAATGAGGAAATCAGGGCTTGTGTGAGTTACCCAAGGACTGATAAATTAGAGGTAGAGTTCATCCCGGAGAAAAGCCTGTGCTCTCTTCACCTCTGTGCCGGCTCCAGCACCTCGCCTTCAGGCCCTGCCTCCCCGCCCCCGCCATGGTCACGCCCTTTACTGGGCAGCCTCCCAGTCTCTGCCCCGAAAAAGATGTGCTGCTTTCCAGAGGGTACTTCCTCTTACTTGGGAATGCCTCCTGTTACAGGAAAAGGGCTCCGAGTGTCATCTGCTGTGCTGATACGTGAGCTTTGTTGGAGTGGCAGGGCCCACAGAAGACTTTGTGCGGGATGTAGAAGGCTGGTTACCTGAGCCACACTGCAGCAGGCCACTGACAGGACTGGCCCTCAGCCTGGGCATTTTCAGAAACCCCTTCAGCCACTTTAAAAAAAAAGCTTCCCATCCCAACATTTTATTAAAAATTTCAAAGTGCCAAGTTAGGTTTTAACACCCGCAGCTAACATCATGCTCGGCAAAAACTGAAAGCTTCTTAAGATCAGGAATAAAAGGGGAATTCCTTGGTGGCCCAGTGGTTAGGACTCTGCTGCCACTGTTGGCCTGAGTAGAATCCCTGGTCCAGGAACTAAGATCCCACAAACCACATGTGTGGTGCTGCTAAACAAAACAAATCAGGAACAAGACAAGGGTGCCCACTCTTGGCAGTTTTATTCAACATAGTATTAGAAGTTCTAGCCAGTTCCATTAGGCAAGAAAAGGCATGTGAATGGGAAAGGAAGAAATAAAGCTGTCACTGTTTGCAGATCATGTGAGATACATAGAAAACTCTAAAACACTCCAACAAAAAACTGTTAGAACTAATGAATAATTTCAGCAATGTTGTAGGATACAAAGTCACTAAGTAAGTAAATGTTAGTCGCTTAGTCGTATCTGTCTCTTTGGAACCCCATGGGCTATAGCCCGCCAGGCTCCTCTGTCCATGGGAGTCTCCAGGCAAGAATACTGGAGGGGTAGCCATTCCCTTCTCCAGGGGATCTTTCCCACCCAGGGACTGAACCTGGGTTTCCCACATTGCAGACAAGTTCTTTACCATATAAGCCACCAGGGAAATCAGTACACAAAAGTATTTTGTATTTCTATATACTAATAAAATGTGCTATCAGAGAAATTAAGAAACCAATTCCATTTATAATTACATCAAAAAGAATAAAATACCTAGGAATTATGTTAACCAGAGAGGTAAAAGATGTAACTGAAAACTATCAGATATTAAGAAATTGCAGATACAAATAAATGGAAATATGGACTGTTAGAATAAGGAGCATTAATATTGTCATACACTCCATTCTACAGATTTGAGTGCAGTTCCTGTAAAAATTCCGATGACATTTTTCACAGAAATTGAACAGATAATCCTAAAATTTGTATGGAACCACAAAGACCCCAAGTCATCAGAGCAATCTTGAGAAAACAAAGCTGGAGATACCACACTTCCCAGTTTCAAACTGTCTTACAAAGCTACAGTAATCCAAACGGTATGCTGCCAGCATGGACACACATGTAGATCAAGGGACCTGAATAGAGCCCAGAAATAAACCCACACATATGATCAATTAACTTACAAAGGAGCCAGGAGCACAGATGGTCCCCAACTTAGGGTGACTTGCTTGGTCACCGTGTAGGTACATGTTTTATAAGAAACTGCCGGAGCTTTTCTCCAAGTGTTGGTACCATTTTGTGTTCCCACCACCGATGTGTGAGATCCTGTTCCCTGGCATGTGGTGGTGACTTTTTTCACTCTGGACACTCTGGTAGGGGTGCAGTGCTGTCACACATTGGACCCCAGGGATTTTTATTCTCCGTTTCAGTCTGGGGAAAATAAATGAACCAGAGAAGAAGGGGAGAAGGATGAAGCAAATAGTTGCGTTTGAGAGTCTATATACTGTACAATTCATGGCCAGTTCCTCACCCTTTCCACATCTTCCTGTCCTTTTTAGATCATGCATTGTTCTTTTTGTAGCCTTCAAATTTATTTTTGTTGTTGTTCATAATTACTTTTAAGCCTGTTTATTTCTAAAGCTATTCACTAGTTTAATTGCCTGAACTTCTTTGGTGCCTAATACAGCTTTTTGTAATACCTGTGGGACTTCACTCATTGTGAACTTTTTTCGTTTGCTATTTTTGTTGTTTTATAATTTTGTAAAGGGAGCTCATGTTAAGTTAAGCTTTATTTGTGGGACTCTTGTCTGGCTTGGAGGTGTTTTGTTTTCTTTATTCTTATAACCCAGAGATGTCATCAGCCTGTGACCACTTTCTATATAAAAGTTCTTAATTTGGGGGATCTTGACCATGAGAGCTAAGAGGAGTATAAATTTAAAGCCCAAATATATTAGAAGACAGGCCCAAGGCTATGAACTGACACAGAATTTTTTTTTTCATTCCCCAATCCCAGTCTAAGACAAACGTTCTTCTGCTGGTGAGTTGAAAAACACCAGCAGAAAACATTCATCAAGCAAGTTTTTCTGTCGTCCACCCTTTCGATGTGGGGTAGGGGGCGCACTGTGAAGTGCAGTGTTGGGGGGAGTCTTTGTTCCAGCCCTCTTCTTGCATGTCCTCACCTCAGCTCCTGCCTCCGGCTGAGTTTCAAACCCTGACCTTTGGATGTCAAGGTTGGCGGTGCCCCACCAGGCCACTGTCTTGGTCAGTTCAGCTGCTGTAACAAATTCCCATAGATGGGGTGGCGTAAATAGCAGACAGTGGTTTCTCACTGTTCTGGAGGCTGGGAGTCCAGCAGGTCCAGTGTCTGGTGCCAGCCCGCTTCCTGGTTTGCAGATGGTGGCCGTCCTCTTGTACTCTCACGGGGTGGAGAGACAGAGGCAGGAAGCAAGCTCTGTCGGGTCTGTTATAAGGACTCTGATCTCATTCATGAGGCCGCCTTCACAGCCCCAATCACCGCCCGGCCCCACATCCTCCATACCATCACACTGGAATTTGGGCTGGACCCCACGAATCTGGGGAGACACACATTGGGTCCACAGCAGCCATCACATGGCCCTGCCCACAGCCTGCTCGCCTTCAGTCCCTAGAGCCCTTTTCCTTTCTGCTGAGCCTACCTGTGCATGTGATTGGATGTTTGCATTACTGTACCCAATATATACGGGCCCTTTATAAGAGGAGTTTTTAGATTTTCTTAATCTTCCATGTTGGTAGAAATGAAAGTCTAAGGAAGAAAGATTGTGGTCTTCTGTGATTCCTGGAGATACGAAAAACATTCATCTTAGAGACTATAAATCTGTCTTCAAAAAATAAAGGCACACCGAGCATGTGGCGGAGCATTATATACACCGTTTGAGTGACGACTTGTCTGTACTGACGTGTACTGACTCTTTTCTTCTCAGGATTGTGTGTTTCCGGGGCATTCTGACCCTTCAGAAGGAAAGCAGCCATGTCCTTGGACGACATTAAGATGAGCTCTACGGACTTCCTGGAGCAGGCAGACCTGGACAGTGGGGGCTTCGGGAAGGTGTGTCTGTGTTTACACAGATCCCACGGACTCGTGATCCTGAAGAAGGTGTACACAGGCCCCAAGCGCACCGAGTGAGTCAGGGGCAGAGCTGGGCAGGCCACGCGATGTGCCAGGGCGGTGGAATCGGGTGGCACAGCCTTTATGAGACAGACCTGGGTGCAAGGGTCAGCCCTGAGGCTTCATGTCGGATGACCCTGCAGGGCGGTCATTGACATCCCTGACTCATGAGGATTCAGACGCTGGCTAGGGGAGAGCTCCGAGCTGGCAAATAACAGAAGAAAACTGAAGAGGAGGGAACAGAGAGGAGGAGGCCCAGGGCGACGCAGGGGCGCTGGGAAGAGGATGGGAGGAGCAGGCAGGAGGGAGCGAAGGCCCTGCTCCACGGTGGGTGAGGACCAGCCCCAAGGATGGGGACGAAGCCCTGGTTCATGAGTCACAGAGTCCAGGAACCCTCTCTCTGAGGCAGTCAGTGAAGTTGGTTTATTTCCCTCTGTTCTCGCCAGAGTGGCCGTGAGAGAGGCCGCGGGTTTAGTCCACTGTCCAGCGCGGTCCTCGTTTCCCGGCCGCCTTTCCTCGCTGCTCTTCACCAGCTTCGCGTTGATTGGTCCTTGGGTCCACGCTTCCTGCGCACTGGCCGCGGTCCCCCGGAAGGAGGGGCAGCCCCTGGCACGCTCGGTCTGACCCCCGCCCCCGCCCCCAGGTACAACGAGGCCCTCCTGGAGGAGGGCAGGATGATGCACCGGCTGCGGCACCGCCGCGTGGTCAAGCTGCTGGGCGTCATCATGGAGGAGGGCAGCTACTCGCTGGTGATGGAGTACATGGAGCAGGGCGACCTCATGCGTGTGCTCAAGGCCCAGGTACGCCTCGCCCGGCCCGCCAGCCCCTGTGCCTCGGAGTCCTGTGTGAATGGCTGGTGGTTTGGGTTTTCTCGGGAATAACAACACTGGATGAGGAAGGTTTCCAACAGCAAGATTCATCCTGTTTACCAAAGCCAAATAACTTTAACGCGTTTTTTAAAAGTGTAGGTACCTGGACTTTCGCGGTGGTCCAGTAGTTGAGACTCCCTGCTTCCACTTCCAGGGGGCACGGGTCTGATCCCCGGTCGGGGAACTAAGATCCCTCCCTGCCCTGTGAGGCAGTCAAAAAAACGACTGTATGTACCTGTTAAGAGCAAGGCCTGTGCTGTTTGCTCAGGAAGCAACAGCAAGTGTGACACAGACGGATAACGCGCGCAGGTCGGGATGTGAATGTCCGGTGTGGTGGTGTGTTGACAGACACGCCCACAGAGCTGTGGGAACACCGGGGAGGCGCTCTCAGCCTGCGAGGTGGTCGGGACGCATCTTCCGGGCCTGACGGAAGGGAAGTTGCTGTCTATGTCCTCAGGTCCGGATCCACTGCTCTTGAAGGAAACTGGTGCTTTGGCTGCTTTGAGTCCCTTTCCGTCTCCCACACTGATTGTCACTCGTTTCAGATCAGCATCCCCCTGTCCGTGAAAGGGAGGATCATTATGGAGACCATCGAAGGGATGCGCTACTTACACGGAGAAGGGGTGATACACAAGGACCTCAAGCCAGAAAATATCCTCGTTGACAGTGACTTCCACATCAAGGTAAACCTCAGGCAGGGCTTCTGGGGGATGGGCGCGATTCTGATTCTCAGCGTTAAGTCCTTCTGGACACTACGTGTGCCAAGAGCAGAGCCAGCCCAGCTCCTCCCTGGTGACGGTGCTCTGCCAGGGGATGGAGAGAGAGAGACTTGGCGGAGGTGGTTAACTTCATTTACTCCTTTACTTACGTGTCCTTTTAAAAATCCGTTTCCTTTTGAAAACTCTGTCCACTGTAGTCAAAGGAAAAAGAGGGAGGGTTTTCTTTTGTCCTCTAGGCGCAGCGTCACATCAGGTCGGCTTTAGCAGCAGGAATCCCAGCCGAGCACGAGGGGCTGAAAGGGGAAGTGGAACTGGGGGGAGGACGTAGGAACTGCTTACCCAGGCATCCCTTTACCAGAAGACTCTGCTTCTAGCACTCCGTTCCAGCCCTGGACAGGGTTCGTTTTTTTGTCCCCCCCCCCCCCCCCCCCCGGTGTCTTTAAAAGAAGGTTCTTTACGTTAATAACTTACCTCTTATGATGTGGGTTAGAATTTGAGGATTTTAGACAATCACATGCCAGAAATCATCCCCAAATGCTTGGATTCCCTGAAGCAAAAGTGAAACTGCCGCTTCTGGTGTCTTAACTGTATTGTTCTGTTGTTCTGCCCTGCCGCCTCCCTCTGTGTTCTGTGTCTGACCTGGGTATTTTTTTCTTTGCCTTTTTGTCTGTCTTTCCCCTCCTCCACATCCCATCTTCTCTCAGGTTCAGGCTTCCAACTCAGCAGCAGTAGCGCCACAGTCCTTATCCTCAGTGTGTCTTTGGGATCCTTGGAAATGCACATCCGTGGGCTTCTGGACACCTTTTGGGGAAACGGAAGGTGCAGTACCACGTGCTATACAAACCTGCTGACAAGAAAGTACCTGTTTTCCCTAGCCTCAAAGAGTCGAAAACATGCAGAATAAATGAGGAGTGCGAGGAGTTAGAATAAACATGTCTAGTTGTTCTTCTCAGGAATATCTTCTGCTTTTCTCCCCATCAACCACCACCCCCCCCACCCCGATATTGCATAAGAATCGAGACACCAGAATTTCACACAGACTTTTCTTATGCGAGATTTTCCAGATGGCTGAGGACATATGGTTTCTACTAGTCTGTTCAGAGGTAGCTGTTTTAAACCTGTCCGGTGCAGCCGTATCTGCCAGTGTTAGAGTCCCTTCATCTCCTGGATAAGCCCCGATGTAAAGACAGATCTGATTTGCCTGCTGCCGTCACAGAAGTATCCCATTGCCTTGCTCTCCTGCAGATAGCTGACCTCGGCGTCGCTTCCTTCAAGACGTGGAGCAAGCTGACGAAGGAGGAGCACAACGAGCAGAGGAAGGCGGGCGGCGGCGCCGGGAAGGGCGGCACGCTGCACTACATGGCCCCCGAGCACCTGAACGACGTCAACTCCAGGCCCTCCGAGAAGTCCGACGTCTTCAGCTTCGCCATCGTGCTCTGGGCCATCTTCGCCAACAAGGAGCCATACGAGAGTAAGGCGTCGATAGAAGAGGGGGGCTGGGGGCCGACGGGAATTGTTCAGTGGGGTAACAGCCTGCAGTGAGGTCGTGGAGGTTTATCACTGTTTGTTCAGTGTCTGTCTCACCCACCGGACTGTGAGCTCCACGGAGGCCGGGACCACATCTCATCCATTCACTGCTCTTCCCCCGGTATCTACACACAGAACGTAGTGGGTACTCGGCAAGTGTTTGTGGAATGGATACGTAATCCCGATTTAGCAATCGGGGGTCATAGGACAGATCGGAGCTTGGATAGTGCATCTCAGCTTGCGGGGTGCTCAACAATCTAGGCTTCCTCCCGGACAGGAAGGCCTGCTTGGTTCTCCTTATGAGGACTTTCAGGGCATACACTCCATACTTTCATCCATCCACTCACTCCTTCGTTCAGGAATTGTTTCTTTTCAGTACTTACTGTGGGCTCTCTACTCAGACTGAGTCTGTAAAGATGAGAACGACAGCGTCTGTGCAGGGGAACAGGGGCATAAGTAGCTGTTCTTCAGTGTCTTAAAGTGAAGTCCCTCAGTCGTGTCCAGCTCTCTGCGACCCCATGGACTGTAGCCTGCCAGGCTCCTCCGTCCATGGGGTTTTCCAGGCAAGAGTACTGGAGTGGGTTGCCATTTCCCCCTTTAGGTCAGTGTGTTAAGAACCTGAACTAATGGCCCGCCTTCTGCCTGCTCTTCCTGGGTGATTGTCAGCTCCCAGGGTTCAATCCCCTCTTTGCTGATGCCACTCAAACCTCCAGTGGTGGCCTGGACATCCTCCTGTCTGTTAGATCGCGTCCATGTACCAGAGGACCCCCAAAGCAGTATCCCCCAAAACAAACCCACATTCTCCACACTGCCCAAGTGGCTCACTCAGCTCTGCTCTTACATCCAGAAAATGGTGTCACCGTCCACCAGCCAAGCTGCCCAACCAAGAACCTCAGTCGCCAGACTCAGCCTTGCCCTCCCACATCCCATCAGACATTGAAACTTGTGAATTTGGGAGTCCCTGGCGGTCCAGTGGTTGGAACTCGCACTTCCATTGCTGAGGGCTGGGATTCAGTCCCTGGTCAGGGAACTAAGATCCTGCAAGCTGCACAGCATGGCCGGAAACAAACAAAAAACTGTGACCTCCACGTCTATCAGATTCAAGATACATCCGTGTCTCTGTCTCCGGAGGATCCTGTCCAGTTCAAACCCTCTGTGGCAGGCTCCTCGTGCCGCCGCCGTTCACACTGCCGTTAAACAGGCCGATCAAACCTCTCAATCATCTGTTTAAAATCCTTCCAAGACACTCTTGACATTCAGGATCAAGTTAAACCCCTCAGTATGGAGCACAGGGTCCTCTCTGATTTGGCTAAGCTGTTCCCTCACTCGCTTCAGCCAACATGCCCAGTTACGCTGAGCTAGTCATAATTTCCAGACACATCTTGATTTCTGCAACTCCCAGTCTATTCAGATCCTGCTTTCTTGGCCTGAAATCTTCCTCTGTGAATACTCCTTCCCAGTTCTTTACCTGGATAACTCCTGTTTATTCTTCTGGACTCAACAAAGCCTTCTCTGACCTTCCAGTAGTGGTCCTGTCACCAGAACCCTTTGTGCTTACTTCTTAAATAGCCAGTATCGCTCTTTAAGTCACCCTTATTCACCTGAGCTGCCCCCATTTGTCTCTGTTTGTATTAAAATCTGGAGTGTGGCCCTGGCTTTATTTACACATTCAGCCGTCTGCCAGGAGTCAGCTCTGCCATGAATCTGTCTTTCACCTGTTTGATCATCTCTGCAAAGAAATAGGTCCGCTCATCGTCCCAGGGCATTCTGCCCCTCCCTGATGTAACCATGAGAGATCAGTGGCTTGGTCCAGGTTCTGTCACCTCCCTGCCCGAGAGGAGTGGGACCTGAAAGTCTCAGCTCTCCTTCCCATTTGCTCTGTAGACGCCATCTGTGAGCAGCAGCTGATACTGTGCATCAAGTCTGGGAACAGGCCGGACGTGGAGGACATCATAGAGTTCTGCCCGCGGGAGGTCATCGACATCATGAAGCAGTGCTGGGAGGTGAACCCGGACAACCGGCCCACGTTCGCGGGTGAGTCCTCTCCGCACCGGCACCGCCCCCCTCCCACGTGGCCGGCTTCCTAGTGAGGCTGACAGGCAGTACTTGGAGTTTTTAGGAAAGCAAGTTCCACTCCTGATTTCAAACTGATTTTCTAGATTCCAAAGGCTTTGTTTGAAGAAAAGCTGCCATCCCTCTCCCAAACATGAAGGCATATAAGGTCCTTTTGTTTCCTGGTGGTATTTTTCCCCATCGTTAAATTTTTTAAATTGTATTAAAATATGTGTGGCACATAATTTACCACTGTAATCATTTTTAGGTGTTCAGTTGTGTCCAACTCTTTGCAACCCCACAGACTGCAGCACACCAGGCCTCCCTGTCCATCACCAACTTCTGAAGCTTCCTCAAAGTCATGTCCATAAAGTCAGTGATGCCATCCAACCATCTCATCCTCTGTCGTCCCCTTCTCCTCCTACCTTCAATCTTTCCCAGCATCAGGGTCTTTTCCAGTGAGTCACCTCTTCCCATCAGGTGGCCAAAGTACTGGAGCTTTAGCTTCAGCACCAGTCCTTCCAGTGAATATTCAGGGTTGATTTCCTTTAGGACTGACTGGTTCGATCTCCTTGCTGTTCAAGGGACTCTGAAGAGTCTTCGCCAACACCACAGTTCAGCAGCATTTAGCACATTAGTGTCTTCACCTTTCACACCTGAAACCATACCCATTCAACACTGACTCCCCACCCCCCTGCCCAGCCCCTGGCAGCCACCATCCTCCTGTCTGTCTCTGTGAACTTGGCTACACGAGATCCCCCATGTTGGTGGAATCCTACAGTGTTTGTCCTGGTTCACTGGGCAGTGTCTTCAGGGCTCCTCCAGGTCATAGCCCGTCAAGATCTCCTCCTGTTTCCTGCTGAGCGGTGTTCCACGGTGTGTGGATCGCACCGTGTCTGTCCAGTCACCTGCTGCCAGATGCTGGGGTGCTTCCCAGCCGTCTGACTTCTTAGCTTCTTTGATCTCGGTTCCTCCCTGTGTGTGGCTGGAATCTCTGGGAGCATTATTTGCCATCTGCATTGGGCTGAGAGCAAGAGGAGAAGAAAAGGGACTGGGGTTTGCCACATCCGTGTACCTCTTCTCATCCCCCTGGGTTCCCTAGGACCTTGCTAAGGTCCTGGAGGCAGAGGAAAAGAGAAAATTGGGTTAGGAAGAAATAAAGAGCAGGAAGGAACTTAGGAGCGTGCAGGGGGTTCTGCGCTTGTATTCCTGCTCTGAGGAAACAGAATGGAAACCCCACCAGCCACTCCCACCAGAGGGCTTCAGGGGTGACTGACTCGCTGCCTGCTTTCTCACTCACTCAGCCTGCATCTTGTCCCGGCCTGGTTTCTTCTCGTGCCTTTTTCACTTTTTTAAACTAAAATTCTTCTTCTGAGATAATTGTAGATCTACATGCAGTTGTAAGAAATAATGCAGACATCCCATGTACCCTTTTACCTAGCTTCCTCCAAAGATCACAGTCTGGCCAGACTCAGTACAGACCACAGCTGGAATACTGACGCTGACACAGTCAGATACAACATACCACCGTCTCCACAAGGGTCCCTCCTGCTGCTACTCACAGGAGTAAAGCTGCTGTGGATACTCACGTTACAGGTTTTTGTGTGAATGTAAATATTTCTCTAGAATAAGTACCCAGGAGTTAAATACGTAAGTCATAGATAGTTTCACAGAGAAGGCAATGGCACCCCGCTCCAGTACTCTTGCCTGGAAAATCCCATGGAGGGAGGAGCCTGGTGGGCTGCAGTGCATGGCGTCGCTAAGAGTCAGACATGACTGAGCAACTTCACTTTCACGTTTCACTTTCATGCGTTGGAGAAGGAAATGGCAACCCACCCCAGTGTTCCTGCCTGGGGAGTCCCAGGGGCGGGGAGCCTGGTGGGCTGCCGTCTGTGGGGTCGCACAGAGTCGGACACAACTGAAGCGACTCAGCAGCAGCAGGTAGTTTCATGTTTAGTTTAGTTTTTTCTTAAAAGAAACTGCCAATCTGGGAATTCCCTGGCTGCCCAGTGGTTAGGACTCTATGCTGTCAGTGCCAGAGGTCCAGGTTCAATCCCTGGCTGGGGACCTAAATAAGATCCCAAAAGCCGTGCAGCGTGGCCAAAAGAAAAAACCCTGCCAAACTGTTCCAGAGTGGCTGTGCCATTTTATATTCTCACCAGCTACATACAGGTGATCCAGTTTCTCTGCGTCCTTACCACCCTTGGCGGTGTTGCCACGTCTTAATTTAGCCCCTCTGGCAGGTCTGGAGCGATAGCTCACTGTGGCCTGGTTTCCCTTCTCCGGGGGCTCACGCTGGTGAGCATCTCAGGCGTGTGTTTGCCATCTGTGTCTCTTCCACCGTGCAGCATCACCCCATGTCCTTTGCCCACTTTCTAACTGGATTTCGTCTTTTCACTGTTGAATGTAGAGTGTTCTCTGTATATTCCATATAGTGTTCCTTCCTTGGACATGTGATTCTCAGTTATCTTCTCCCAACCTGGTGCTTGTTGTTTTTTTTTTTTCCATTCTCTTCTCAGGATCTTTCACAGACTGAAAGTTTCTATTTTGATGAAGTCTTATTCATTAACCGCTCCTGTTGTGGATGATAATTTTGGTGTCAAGTCTGAGGACACTGTCAGGATTAGACCCAAAATACTTTCTTCCCTTTTTTTTTCTGAAAATCTTAGAGTTTTACATTTAAGTCTGTGTTCTTTTTTAATGATTGTCAAGGAAAATTCATTATTGCCAACAAAAGAATGATAGCACAGAACTAAATGTTAGGTTGTCTTTCTTGCCATTTATTTAGTTTATGTCTTATTGGGAAAATACCATGATCCATGTCGAGTTAATTTTTGCACGAGGTGTGAGACTTAGGTTGAATTTTGTTTTTCCTTTTTCGCCTTGTTTCACTGCCATTTGTTGAACCCTCTTCCGGTACCTTGTTTCTCTGAGTCTTTATACCAGATCCCTACCCTGAGTGTTCCATCCTGTATCACCTCTGATGCCAGAGGGACAGAAACAAGGAGCCCACCCTTCCTTTTTCATTTGGATGTTAACCCTCTTAGGCAGGGCTTTGTGCTGCAGCAGAGCAACTGCATTCTGTTAGGCAGGACCCCTTGGTTTCTTTCCAGTGGTATCCCAGCCTTCGTTCTGTCTGCATAGAAATTAGTCTTGTTTGTCTATTTATGAAAGTGATTCGGCATTTAAATTTTTATTCTATTGCTTTGCCCACAGATTAAGGCACGTAATTCAAAGATAATAGACTGTTAATATTTTAATTTTTAGAAAATACTTAAGAAATTTTAAAGTGCTTTTTTTTTTAATGTATAGGCATTGAAGAAAAATTTAGGCCTTTTTATTCAAGTAAATTAGAAGAACATGTAGAAGAGGATGTGAAGAGTTTAAAGGTAGGTAACATAGTAGGTGCTCAAAATGATAACATATTAAAGCATATACCATATCAGTCATGAAAACCAAAGCATTATACTTTACTACTGAGATGTGAGGTAAGCAGTTGGGTAACTGGGAAGATGCCCTGGAGGAGGGCATGGCAACACACTTCAGCACTCTTACCTGGAGAATCCTCACGGACAGAGGCGCCTGGTGGGCTACAGTCCATGAGGTTCCAGAGTCGGACACGACTGAGTGACCAAGAGCAACACACAGCACGGCTTGGTAACCACAAAAAAACAAAACTAGCAGTTTAATGCAGATATCATCAAGTCAGCATTACTGGACCCATTCCTCTGTCAAAACAAATGAAGTGAGAGGAAAATATATCTAGCAATATGGAAAAAGATAAGCACAGCATTACTGGAATAGGATGGAAAATAGCCATAGGTGGGTCAGTCATTTTGAAGAATTCTTGAAAGATTAAAAAGCCAACAGAATTCTCTTTTGAGATATATAACAGGAAAAAAGTTTCAAAAGGCTAACCCAAATATAATACTCAAGAAATACTGGAGGAGGAAGTCTTGGGTCAACGTGTAGAAGAACAAATGTCACCTGGCGCGTGGCGGGCATTGTCACCCGGGAGCCATGCTTGTGTTTGTTTTAGAAGCTGGCTCTTCCCCCCAGCTCCGCCGTGCTGAGCAGCAGATGGGAACAGACCCTGCCCAGGATCAGAATGGTATGTCAGAGACCGTAGCCAGCTAACCAGCCAAGAGGAGCAGAGACCTTCCCCACTCACATGCTCAGGAAACAAGCTATCGTCCTAAGTCTTAACATATTGCTCTAATCATGAAAGACAGACTGCGGTAAATAAAACAGGCAGGAAACAAGAGATTTTAAAATACATACAGACACACACACAGACAGTCAAGAACTGCCAGGCTTTTAAGGGACACCTACACTGTAACAGAGAGGTATCCGGTGCAAACCAAGGAAGTAATCACATCAAAGTAAAGACATCAAGGGAGACAGTCGCTAAAGCAGGAAAGCAGGAGCGAAGCACTCAGGGATATCTCACTGTGATAAAAGCTTCGTTTCACCAGAAAGAGAGTAGCCTAAGTCTGTTGGCCTTTGAAGAACACAGATTTGAACTGCATAGGTCCATTTATACTCAGATTTTTCTCAATAAATACATGATCGTCACTTGGTCGAATTTGTGACATCGCACCACAAATGCAGAGGGCTGGCTGTAAAGACACGTTTGGATTTTCGACTGTGAGTGAGGTGAG
The DNA here is from genome assembly GCF_910594005.1 of Cervus elaphus. NCBI lineage: Eukaryota > Metazoa > Chordata > Mammalia > Artiodactyla > Cervidae > Cervus > Cervus elaphus. The sequence continues at coordinate 50,506,577 of NC_057821.1, read as the reverse complement.
TGCCCACTCCTGTGCTGCTCAAGGATCAGCTGCGTAATTTAGCGAAAGCGGCTCAACTAGAGACAGGAAACCTGAATACTCCTGTAACTATTTTCCTATTAAAATCCAGAAGCTACCAAAGAAAAAGAGACAGATTTGCTTATATAAAAATTTAAAACTTACTAAAAGCAAAATAAAAAGACAAATGACAAATTGAAAAAAAAAAAAGAGTTAAGCAGTCTCACAAGAAAATTCCACAACCACATAGCTTCATCAGCAATTTCTATCAACTATTCAGTGAAGAAGTTACCCCGATGTTATACAACTTGTCTGGATAACAGAAGAGGGAACTCTCCTAAGCTCATTTTATGAGATGAGCATAACCTTGATTCCCAAACCTGAAAGGCAGATACAAGAAAGGAAAACTACACAATAATTTCACTTAACAACATGGTTTTGAAAATCCTGAATAAAATACAAAGAAGCTGAATCCACCAATGGACGATAAAGATTGGAAAAGATATGTGATTTCACTAACAGAAAAGCAAAGTGAATTCATTATAATTTTTCATCCATTAGATCAACAACAGTTTTGAAAGACTGATATATCAAGTGTTGGTGAAAATGCAAAGTAACAGACACTTTCAGGCAGTATTAGTAAAAGTGTAAGTTGGTGAGTTTATTGAAATGTGAAGTATCTATCAGACTTTTAAGCATGAACTTTTGCTGCAGCTCTACATGGTAAAATCTATCCTGTTCATGTGTATGCTCAAAGATTTAGCCTCAGATGTTTGCACCTTTGTGAGACTTAAAATTTGGAAATATATAAATTTGGAAATCACCCAGATGTTTCTAAGAAGATATACTAAGTTATGGTTAGTAACTATATAATCATTTAGGAGTGGTGGAAACTAACAAATGATACGGAAAGATCTTCAAGACTTATTGTAAGTGAAAAATCGCAAAACCACAGAGTGTGACTCTTTGTGCATGAGAGCTCTCAGCTGCTCAGTCGTGATAAATAATAAAAAGAAATTTTTTAAAAAATCAATTGGCTTTATATGCAAGGGTTTATTTTGGTTTCATTATATTCATTGGTCTGTATGTCTTTCCTTAGTCCAGTACCACACTGTTTTGATTACTGTAGCCATGTAGTGAGTTTTGAAATCAGGAATCTTTATTAAGACTGTTGTGGCTACTTAGGAAAAAAAGTCTATTTATTTTTTTAATATTTACTGCTTGTAAGAACTATGTGAAATTTCTAGCTTCTGAAAAATTCATTCTTGTAACAATTTTTGGGGGAATTATTTTCTGCTGTTTACCTAAAGTATGTTGTTATGCTCTTAATTCTAGAAAGAGTTTCCAGGCCAAAATGAAATTGTAAAGAGAATGAAGTCTCTCCAAATTGACTGTGTGGCAATAGCTCCAAGCAGGTCAAATTCAGGTAACTTATATTGTGATTGAAAACCTATCTATTCACTTGTTTGCTCATTCACTCACACAACTGCATAAAATGCTATTTACAAGTGTATGAGAAACAGAAGCTATAAAATTTAATGCCTGTCTTAAAGGAATTTATAATATACTTGGAGTTAAGATACATATCTTATGTACATAAGATACATATGGGTTTCCCTTGTGGCTCAGCTGGTAAAGAATCCACCTGCAATGTGGGAGACCTGGGTTTGATCCCTGGGTTGGAAAGATCCCCTGAAGAAGGGAAAGGCTACCCACTGCAGTATTCTGGCCTGGAGAATTCCATGGACCGTATAGTCTATGGGGTCGCAAAGAGTCGGACACGACTGAGCAACTTTCACTTTCAAGATACATATATTTGAAATATTAGGTAACAACAGGTTCATCAAAATCATAAAGTATCCGAACACAAGAGGCCTAATATACCTGATAGGGAGGGAGTGACAGTTCATGAAAAAGAAAGGAACACAGGTAGGAGAAAAGCCCTCGAGAAGGTCAGGGGCGAGCAGATGCCGAGGGCGTGCAGGGAGGCTGGCCTCGGAGTCAAGCAGGGGTGCTTCCCTCATTATAACAAAAGGCAGAGTGGAGTCTCAGAAATTAAAGCCGCTCATCAGTTGTCTGTTCTGGGGCAAATTACCCAACTTATTGTGAGCCTCATCCATCATCACGGTAATAATTGCTCCTGGTGTTTTGTGCTAAGTCACTTCAGTCGTGTCTGACTCTTTGCAACCCTGTGGACTGTAGTCTGCCAGGCTCCTCTGTCCATGGGATTCTCCAGGCAAGTATGCTGGAGTGGGTTGCCATTTCCTCCTCCAGGGGATCTTCCTGACCCAGGGATCGAACCCACGTCTCTTGCATCTCCTGCACGGCAGGTGGGTTGTTTACCACCAGTACCACCCGGGAAGCCCACTCCTAGTCTTACAAGGCTTTTAAAGAATAAAAGAATCCACGGAAATGCTTAGCCCAGAGCTGCTGCCGTTCTCATTTCCAGCCCTCATCACACCAAGGAGACAGCTGCTCTGCTCCAACACAAGTCCCTTTCTTCCTTAGTCATTCCTGCAACACCCACTTTTCTGCTGCTTGGTTATCACTTTTCTTGTCCTCTCTCACCAGCAGCAGGGGCAGCCACTTACCACCTATGCAGCTTGCAGGAGAAAGACCAGCTAGTAAATACTTGTTATTTGTTCTCAGAGTTTTCAGTCTGTTACCCAAGGCACAGATCCCCGATGGTGCCTGGGGTCTGTTTCACTTCTTCATGTTCCATGACGCTCTGTTCGATTCTGGTCATTCCTTTCCAGCCACGGAACAGCCCGGCTCTCTGCACAGCTCACAGGGCTTCGGGATAGGCCCCGTGGAGGAGTCCTGGTTTGCCCCCGCCCCGGATCACCAGCCGGAGGAGGACGACTTCCTGCTGCACAGTAAACTCCAGGAGGAGGCCAACTACCACCTCTACGGCAGCCGCATGGACAGGCGGACGAAACAGCAGCCCGGACCGAGCGCGGCTTACAGCAGCGAGGAGAGGCGGCGCAGGGTCTCCCACGACCCTTTCGCGCAGCAGAGACCTTATGAGAGCGCTCAGGGCCCAGGGATAAAAGGCCTCGCCTACCCCGGTGTGACAAATCTCACCAGTGCAGCCCAGCAGCCCGCAGGGCTGAGCGGCCAACCCCAGTCACCATACTGCAGAGATGGATCATTTCGTCCACTTGAGCTTAGAGTGAGACCACTGGACCTAGGGACCACGAGTCCACAAGTTTGGTATGGGCCAAACCCTGGCCACATGCCAAACCTATATAAAACTCCAGTGCCTGAGACCAACCTCCTGGGGAACACACCCACCATTCCATTCACCTCCTTGCCATCAAGAGGTAAACGGGCCTTGCAGTCACACTGTTATAAATTTTCCTGAAAATAAAGCCAGCCACTAGCTCTGTCATAATCTAGAAGGTAACAAAGGTCAAGCCGTTTGGAGTCTTTGGCCACCAGATGCACCTGGCCACCCCAGAATAGTCTCATCAGATCCCTCAGCCTAGGCTATTTGTTCCGGTGGGCTTCAGGCAGCTACCCACACGTGCGGGGTGACAGAGCCTGGCCTCGAGGGGGATCCTCCGCTCTAAGTCCAATCTCAGTAGTCCACCGTGTCCAGGCTCTGATGTAAGGGGAAGTAACTGCCTGTATTCTTACACTTGCTTGCTGTTTTCTGAAGGGTAAGAAGTAAGTCTCAGACATGTTCATCCTTTATCTCATCCAGGCCAGAGACTACCATTTGTGATGAAAACAACATTGTTGGGCAACCATCCCTCCAGAACTCTTCCTTCTGCCCAAACTGAACCTGTCCCCATCAGACACTAACTCCCCTTTCTCCCTCCTTCCCAGCCCCAGGCAGTCAACCTTCCACTTTCTGTCTCTACGAATTTGATGACTCTAGGGACCTCAGATAAGTAGAGTTGTATGGCATTTCTCCTTTTGTGACTGGCTTACTTCACTGAAGACAGTGTCCTCGAGGTTCATCCATGCTACATCCTGTGCCAGAATTCCCTTATTTTAAGGCTAAATAGTAATGCATTACTATTATGTGGTCCATCCAGAATGGACCACATTTTGTTTATCTGTTCATCTGTTGATGGACACTTGGGTGCTTCCACTTTTTGGCTGTTAGGAATAATGCTATGAACATGCGTGTATAGATATCTGATTAAGACCCTGCTTTCAGTTCTTTGGGGCATATATGAGTAGAATTCCTGCATCGTATGGCAGTTTTTTAAAGTTTTTGAGGAACCACCACTGGTTACCACAGTGGCCGCGTCATTTTATATACCAGCAGTGCACAGAGGTTCCAGTTTCTCCACACCCTCGCTGACACTGGTTGTTTTCTGTGTTTTTGATAGTTTCCAACCTAATGGATATGAGATAATTCAGCCAACTTTTAAAGAAGAAAATTTCAAGTGGTGGCATAGGATAAACAATTTAACTTAAGCACTTGGAGTAGAGTCCCACCCCTTTTACCAGGCTGTACTTTCTCTTCCTTGCAGTCTAGATATACCACTCATCTCTGCATTTCTTTCTAACTAGATGAGTCTGCAAAGTATACCATATACAACAGTTCTGGCATTCAGATTGGCGACTGCAATTACATGGAAATTGGTGGCATGAGTTCATCGGTACTGGACAGCACGTACATGAACTTGAAAGAAGAGCCGGCTTCTAAGTACCAAGCTATCTTTGGTAAGATGCCCTTGAAGGATTCATCCTACAGCAGCGTTGAACTTTCTTACCTAATATTTCTGATTATTCTCCCTGCAGATGCCCTATTGCTCCTCATGTAATTTCCATAGAATTACTGTGTAACTTATTTATGTGTACCGAGGACATAATTAGAATATCTAATTCATGGGTTTTCTGTGAAAGTGAAATGAGTCAATACAAATAAAGCACTTACACACTCTCTGGCACATAGTAAGATCTATAAAAGTGTTAAACACATCATCATCATCAATATGACCACCCGGACCCAGGAGCTCATCAGGCCCTCATCAAAAGGGATTCCGTAAAAGACAGAAGACTATGCCCTCAGCTGCACTTGCATAATAAAAATTAGAGGGCTTTCTCTTATGGGGTTCCACTATACAGCCTCATAACATTAATCCCAAAACACAACCTGGGAAAAACAGGGTGACTTAAGAACCCAGCTTTCTAATTAACCCCAGGATTGCCCTCTTTTTTTTTTTTTTAATCAAGGGCCAGAGAGTAAATGTTTTCGGCTTCGCTGGCCCTGCCATCTCTGTTGTAGCTGCTCCATTGACACTGCTTCCTTGTGGGCCTCCCTGCTGGCCCAGATGGTAAAGAATCCGCCTGCAGTGCGGGAGACCTGGGCTGGATCCCTGGGTAGAGAAGATCCCCTGGAGGAGGGCATGGCAACCCACTCCAGTCTTCTCGCCTGGCGAGTCGCATGGACAGAGGAGCCTGGTGGGCTACAGCCCCGGGGCCGCAGTCGGCCACGACTGAGCGACTGATCAGAGCACACGCCAGGTGACACCGCAGTACCGGGGCCACGGGCAGCGTGCGCACGGAGGGGTGCGGCCATGTCCCAGTGCCCTTGTCTACAAAAACAAGCAGGGGCCACGTCTGGCTCACAGGCCTTAGCTGGCCAACCCATCTAGCCCTCTCAAAGCTAGTCCTTAGCATACTAGAGCAGCGGTTCCCAACTTTTGGGGTGACAGGGTCCCTCTCCTGGAGAAGCAGACAAACTCTGGCCGGGAGGCTGACATCTGGTGGTGACGGCCGGAGCTGCTCTGTGGGAGCCGAGGGAAGAATGGGTGATCTGCAGGGGGGATGTGAGGTGTCTTTTATTATTCCACTTACTGAACATCATGGCATATGGCTTGTTTGTGGTGGGTTTATACTTTTATTTGCTTCATTTTATTATTTTTACGAAGGCCTGAGAGGAAGGAGCCAGGAAGGAGAGAGGGGTCTAGGAGAGAGGGGGACTCAGCGGGGCAGGGGAGGGATGAGCCCAGAAATACGGCACCCGTGAAAAGACGGGGCACTCAAACAGCTTCCACGCGGCGGCCTCAGCTTCCTTGACCAGGTAAGAGGAATGCGCACCGCTGGGTGAAGGTATCCTTAACTCTGGCCAGATGTAAGCAGGAAAGGCCCAAAAGGAACAAAAACGGTGTTTTCCCCCTTGACGTCAGGAAGGTGGTGTGTAAACAGGGGCTGCGGGCTCAGGGGCAGCTCCCAGAAGGAAGCAGGTCCTCGCGTGGGCTGGTAGGTAGGTGAGGATCATCCAGGGAGCCAACAGCCAGGGCATGGGAAGTTACCCTGTTTACTGACTCCTGTACTCTGTACTTCATACAGGTGTTTGAAGCCAGTGTTCACACGGCCATAGCGCAATGCTTTCTCCTCTTTTCTGTTCGGCAGATAATACCACTAGTCTGACTGATAAACACCTGGACCCAGTCAGGGAGAATCTGGGGAAACACTGGAAAAACTGTGCCCGTAAGCTGGGTTTCTCTGAGTCTCAGATCGATGAAATCGACCACGACTATGAGCGAGATGGACTCAAAGAGAAGGTTTACCAGATGCTCCAGAAGTGGCTGATGCGCGAGGGCAGCAAGGGGGCCACGGTGGGGAAGCTGGCCTTCGCGCTCTACCTGTGCTCGCGGATAGACCTGGTCAACTGCCTGATCCGCATCAGCCGGAACTAAGCCCCCAGGCGCTCCTGCGGCCGGAGGCCGCCGCCTGGCCTGGTGAAAGCCTGCTGCCGCGGCGACTCGGACGGACTTCTTTTCTCCCTGATACACGGGGTACTGTGTCTGCGTAGAAATCACTTCCTGCCTTTCACAGCTGGAGTGTGGAAAAAGGAACCTACGGCAAACCACCCACTTCGCAGGACGACCTATCTGTGGCCAAGGCCCAACCCAACAAGAAGTCTAACTGGGCTTTGAAAAGGAGAGAAGAGAGATTTGAGAAACACCTTTTTTTTTCTTTCATATTATCCCATAATCTTCATGCTGTTCATTCTGGTTTCTGGGAGTTTTGTTTGAGCAAGGGAAAAAAAAAAATTCGGAGAACATAACCTAAGTCAGCTTTCTGATTTTACACTGTCTTCTCCACATAAGCGCCTGTTATAACCACAGTAAAAAAAGTTCTCATCCAGTCAGATAGTGGAAAACTGGAGGGGGAGGTGGCCCCCGGCTGTGGGAAGGGGCGGGATGATTTCTTTTCCAGATGCATCAGTTGTGATCACTGTTTTCTAAATTCCAAACACGTTAACTAACCAGTGTCAGAGGCAAAATGCAGACAATATTTTAATGGACTAATTAAAATAAAATTTTGTACCTCAAATAGAAGCCACTGAAATGCTGTGTTTGTATAAACGAAACAGTGTGAGATTCTCCATGGTGACTTCACCCCGGCTACTGGCAGGAGAGGGGACGCTGGGGAGAAAAGAGCTTTCCTGACGGTGCATTTTGACTTTCAAGATGAAAAACCCACAGGCCCGAGAGTCTAAGCCCTGCTGTCCTTCACACCTGGCTCAGGGACCTTTCCTTCAGCCCCCGCTGTCTGAACGCTGGACCAAAGAGGACCAAGTTTACATCTGAGGAGTTTCGATGCCAGGCGCAAACACCACAAAAACACTCGTCTTGGGCAGGAATCAAGGAAGTGGGACGACACAGACTACAACGTGAGAAAGAAGGCGACCCGTTCCTGGCTCCGAGAAAGGTTTCCAGACCCTGAGGTTGATACTGGTGAGACCCGCTCCCAGACCGCAGACCCTGCTCAGCAGGGTCCCCGCTTGTCGTTGTCGTGATAATCTTTGCTGTGGGTCCAGAAGATGAAGTTAGATCTTCAGCAACATGAAAAGGAGTTATTTCTCACAAGGCATTTTAAACAATTTAAAAAGCTTTTCTAATTACAGTAATCCTATAAATAGAATAGGTCTGTATACGGTCAAGGCGTTAGAAGCATCTGATTACAAAGAAATCACTGAAGGACTAGATCTATAGTATAATCCAGACACAAGGCCTCTGAAATCGAGCAGGCATAAGTTCCACTCTGGCCGTGCACCTGGGGCCTGCTTCCTGACCTTTGCCGGCCTCAGTTTCCTCATCTATAAATAGGGTGCTAGGACATAAGGTAGGTGTGAGGATTAAAATAAGATGATGCATCTCATTTTTAGGTGCCTGGCACAAAAAAGTTATTTAAGATGTTTTTTGATATAGACCATGTTTGTCTTTATTGAATTTGTTACGGTATTGCTTCTGTTTTTATGTTTTGGTGTAGAGGCAATGTGGGATCCTATCTCCCCGATCAGGGGTTGAACCCACACCCCTTTGCATTGGAAGGCAAAGTCCTAACCACGGGACCACCAGGGAAGTCCCTAAAAGTAGTATTTTTAAAATTAATTTTTGCTGGAGTCTAGTTGATTTATAATGCTTTGTTAGTTTCAGGCGTACAGCAAAGTGAATGTCATATCCACTCTTTTTTAGATTCTTTTATAGATTCTTTAGGTCATTATAGAGTATTGAGTTCCCTGTGTTATACAGTAGGTTTTTATTAGTTGACACCAATAGCCTAAGACCTCAGCGTTACCATTTTTGCTGCCTAGTAGGATAACTGGTGTTAAAATTGTACAATAATTTTTAACCCTCATCATCTCTGACAAGAAATCCCAATCAACGTTTCATAAAAAAATAAGGAAATGTTGACCCCACCCAAGATTCTGAAAGTCAAACAATAGTAGCTGGAACATCACATATTTCTCTTTCCTTCTCTGTAGGAAATTGATGTGACAGCTTTATGTTGAAAGAACATTTTATCATAGTCGGTGTTTAAATCAAACCTCAGTTTACTGCTCAAGAAACTCCCATGGGTCAGGGAGGACACTGCAGGCAACAGGGTTAGGGTTAGGGTTAGTAACACCAGGAAGCACTGTGCACAGAGGATTCTTACAATGGAAGGGTCTCTGGGAGAAGAAGTAATATAAAATGAAAGGAAGCTGCTGGAATCTCCAATTCAAAACAAGGCTAAACAGCAGCCACCGATGTGCAGTTGTATTCTGTTAAGGGAGAGAGTACCCACAATCAAAGGGTATTGTTTTTTATTTTCCCTATGGAACCTTCAGCTGCAAATGCTATTTATAATCTTTACAGACTGAACTGGTCGTAAGAAGCACACACACTCAACATGTAACACATAAACACATAAAATTTGCCATCTTACCCGTCTTTACGTGTACAGCCCTAAGCACATTCACACTGTCTGCTGCCATGTTCCTGCAAAACTGAAGCTCTGCCCCCATTAGACATTAACCCTGCCCCCGGCCAGCCCGACACCCACCTGGGCCGCATGGGCCTCAGTGACCTGGACTCACACGCGGCTCCTTTTACGACCAAGCCTGCCGTCCTCGCCGCTCCCCCGCCCCGGGGGCGGCCAGGGGCCCCACGCGGACACAACCCCCATCCTCCGCACCCGGCGCCCCCCTCTGCTCCGGCCACAGCGCCGAGAGGCGGTAGCCCCGGCCTGTCTGCGGGATCCTTCGGGGGCTCCGGCTTAGCTCTCGAGGCCCGCCCCCTCCCCCCCGCCCGCACCGCTCTCCAGCCGCCGCCGGCCCCTCCCTGATCTCCGGCAGCAGGTGCCCTAGCGGGCGTGGGCCGGTGCAAGAACGCACAGGGCAAACCCCAGTCCCCGCCAGCTGTCAGGCCGGCGGCCCCGAGCCCACCCCTCCGCGAGGGCGGGACGCCGGTCACCGTTAGGCGAGAGTTGACACCCAGGGGAGACGCTGTGTGCCGATGTCCCCGGGTACCGCGAGCACAGGTGCGGCGAGAAATCTCCTAGAAACCCTGGGTCTCCAGCTCAGCGCCCAGACCGCCCCGCGCATGCGTGCTCGGGTCGGAAGCGGGCGAGCTTGGGGCGGATGGGGGCGGGCTCGGGGAGACCTGCGTCCCGGCGCATGCGTGCTCGGGGCGATGCGCGCTCAGGGCTGCAGGGAGACGCGGCGCATGCGCACTCCCCGGGCCGTCACACGCACCCACTATGGCGGTATCGCTGGGTGGTCGGGCCGCGCGGCGGCTGAGGCTCCTGCTCTCAGCGCTGAAGCCCGGGATCCAAGTGCCCCGGGTCAGGCCCGTCGCCGCGTTCGGGTAATGACGCCGCTCCCCTCCAGGGGCCCCCGTATCCTCGTCCGCGCGCTCGGGGCGGCGGGAAGGGGGCAGGGGCCAGCGGCCGGGACGGGGCCGCGAGTGGTCGCCGCCTCGCCGACCCCTCGCCCGTCAAGTCGTGACCCGGGCGCGGCTGAGGGGGCGCTGCGCTCGGCCTCGGGGCGGCCGTGCGGACGGAGGCCAGGGAGGAGGCGCGCTTGAACCCCGGACCCTGGCTCCTGAGCCAGCCTGCAGTGTTCGCGCCCCGTCAGCTCTCGGAGCCGCGGGCTGGACCTCGAGCTGGGACGTGCGGGAGACCCACCCGGGGATCGGGGGATGCGGGTTCCTGGGCCCGGCTCCCCGAGGGGTGCAGGCCGTGGAGACGCCCGAGAGTCTGCCTTTCTCTCCTCTTACCACCTGCACATACCTTGAGAGAAGACAGCCCCTGGATTAACTTCTGACCCCCAGTCCCAAAGTGGGCGCCCTTGGTTCCAAGTGATAGTGGCCGGTCATGGGGGCGCGCGCGGGTGGTCGCCGCTCACTGCCGGCGAGTCAGTTCCGCTCTTGACGAGGAAGGTGTGTGCGCACTAGCTCGGCGGGTACTTGGCCTTCAGAGCTGCGCTGTACCTGATGGGGAGGCATCCATTCCGAAGGTGTAAGGAGCAGTCTGACAAGCTTTCCGCTTTCGTATTGTGATTCTTTGGGTCTTGAGTTTAGGATTTTATTTTGCTACCATTTTAGGTCTATTAAGATTTTCAGAACTGTTTTCATACAGATGGGAAAATAATGTCAGTGTCTGCAGCCTCTGTAAGTCCACTGAAAAATGCCTGTCTATCCGGTTTCCTGTTTACAGAAAGGAATTGAAATGAGGTTATTGTGATAGCACCAGTATCTGTTACTGTTGGTTAATGGTTGCAAGAAAGCCTCATCCACTTAGCAGTGCAGATCATTCATTCTAAAATATCCCTGGGAAACAGGTTTCTCTGGATTTTGAACCGCCATTTTGTAAATGCAGTTGAAATTGATCTGACCTGTGATGGGCCAAACATGCAGTGTGTTGATTAATCCTGAAACAAGAGTGCAGCTTGTGTAAGTAGGGGAGCGCACTCCTCTAAGACCATGGCTTCAGAGAGGTGGTGCCCCAACCCACGATTGAGTTGTGTTCCAAAAGCTTCTCTGTGCGTCCGCCCTCTTCCACCCCAAGCCTTTTCTACCTGAAGTTGTATGTTATGTGCAGTTACAGTAGTAATAACTTAAGGAAGCCTAACAGCCCACCTGAAGACAGATGTTTTCCGGTCCAATCTGGGGATACTCTACCTGAGGGGAAGAGACAGTGCCTGCCCCTGGAACCTGCCCCAGCCTCTGTCCAGCAGTCACGGTGAGTGCCGGCCTGGTGTCTGGCCCTGCAGGGGACTATTTGGCAGTGCCTTAACAGAAAAAGCATGTACACAGTCAAGTTATGTAACCTCTCTGAGCCTCACGCCTTGCAGAATTGTCCTAAGGATTTGAGACAGTGAATTTTAAAGGCCTGGGCACTCAGTCATGTCCAGCTGTTTGCAACCCCATGGACTGTAGCCTGTCAGGCTCCCCTGTCCATGGGATTCTCCAGGCAAGAATACTGGAGTGGGTTGCCATTTCCTGCTCCAGGGAATCTTCCCAACCCAGGGATCGAACCTGCATCTCTTTTGTCTCCTGCATTGGCAGGCAGATTCTTTACGTCTGTGCCACCTGGGAATCCCCCATACTAAGTAATTAGCAGTTACAATTAATAATACAAATATGACTATCTAGATAATAACATAATGTATGAAAGGTATAAAAATAACTCATCAAAATTCATGTCTATGTTGCTCATACTTCATTGTAGCTAACAGTCCCTTTAGAAAAAAATATACAACCCATGGCTGATTCATGTCAATGTATGGCAAAAACCACTACAATATTGTAAAGTAATTAGTCTCCAATTAAAATAAATTAATTTTTAACAAATAAATGAATAGAAAAAAATATGCAAAAGAAATAGCTGAACATACAAGGTACAGAGAATATGTTGGACTCTCAAAATGAGGACGTATCTTATGAGGTGGCTCCTGTTTTTATTTGTGAGCAGAGTGTGACATTCAGGTGCTCACTTCGACTTTGCAAATTGCAAGCGGGGTGACTGGGGCCGGTTACCTAAAGTCTTAACACTCAGCTTCCTCAGCGGTAAAATTATCCGAGGACATTACCTCGTTTAAATTTAATACACTGACCAGTTCTACTGTAGGTACTGCCCCAAACTGTTCTGTTCTTGCCGGCCCTGCGGTCATCTCTCCCTCGTTGAGGGGGTTTGCTGCGCTATCGCTCCTGCCCCGTGCCCCCACCCCCCGCCACACACACACAGACTTGTTCGTCCAGCCTACCAGAAGGAGGGACAGGACAGATATGAGATGGATGGCTTTCCAGACTGTGTTTAAAAAAGGAGACTGAATTTTTTTGTTCTCCAAAATGAATTCAGTATAACCTTTCTTATCCTTGGTTGTCTATTGGATTCTCTTGGGGAATTTAAAAAATGCAGATGCCTAGATCCCATCCCAGAGATTTTCATTTAGTGCAGCCTGGGCCTCTCGAGATGTAAAGGTTTGCCAGAAGATTCAAATTAAGCTTGCGACCCCCACCCAGGGTATGTGGGGGCAGGAAGTGGTCTCATCCACAAGGGGCTGAGTGGGCAGGTATGTTGGGGTACGGAAGCCATGAACCTGTGTCTGCTGTGCGCACCCCGGGGTCTCCTGTCTCCGCAGCTTCTGTCAGAATATCAGTAGTTGACAGACTGGTCTTCTCTGCCAGCCCCTAGGCAACATGGGGTGCCCAGCACACAGTCGGGGTTCTGGATGTACATGAATGGGTGAATAACACAGCAGTGTCTCAGAAAGCATGTGCCGGGGCTCTACGCCAGAGTCACCGGTGGGTCTCCCGGGATTGCCCTGGGCAAGTGTAGCTTTAACTCCTCAGGTGATTCTAATGAACACACCTGCTTAAGAACACCCGGGTTAGAGAAGCGATTAATAGGAGGGAGAAAGTGCTGGAGGAGCAAAGCCCAAGAGAAAGAGGTTCGTTCTTGTTCTTTTAAGTTTTCTAGCTTTTTCAGGGGCCTGACCACCATCCAAGAGCCCTTTGATAATCTGGAGGGAGAATGCAACACTCATTTCAAGTGTATTGATGTGGAAAGTCATTCAGTAAATATTTTTTAAAAGGAAACTTTTTTCTTTTTAAGTTAATTTGCTTTTGTCCAGTTTTCTGTCCCGTTTCTCCAGCCTGGAGATGGAGGCGAGGTTCTGGGAGCCTCCATTGCCCCGGGGGCCGGCTGAAGTGACAAGGGCAGGTCCCAGTGGCGGTGACAAAGCCCCAGGCGTGCTCCCTGCCCTGACAGCGCAGCCGCAAGCCTGTTGCCATCTAGCCTGACCTTTGCTCCTCTGTGCCCACACTACTGCCGGCCCCACCTGACCTGCCTTCCCCAGGTATGTCCCTGACTCCCGGGCCCTTGAGGGTCCGAGTTCTTCTAGAGGCACCCTCCCCACCCCATTTTGTCTCCAGCATTTTACCCATCTTGGAATTTCATCTCAAAAGTCACTTCTCCACTCTTCTCCAGGTGCCTCTCTCCAACCCCCACGGGGCCTCTCATCTCTGAGACCACCCTCAAAGTCCTCTGCCTCCACAACCCTCCTGTGACACCTAGCGCCCATCACACCCAGGTGTAGACGGCCTGGTTTTATCTGTGTGCTTATGCATTGGGGAATCTACAGATAGGGCAAGGCACAGGCAAGTGAGAGGCTTTTGGCAGGAGAGACATCAGACAGACCACAAAAGGGAAGTCAGTGTGAGCCAGGCCCCAGGCGGCTGGCTCCCAGGCCTGAGAGCCCGCAACTCCAGGTCGTGAAAGCCCTGGGCTCGGAGATAGCGAGAGATGGCGGGGGTGCCTCATATGTGATGCCTTCCCGGTGCAGAACGCCTTTACAAGACGTCCCTCACGCTGCAAGGCAGGGGCCCTGGAGAACCTTGCAGGCCCGACGAGTAGCAGGAGCAGTCCGTGAGCTGAGCAAGCGCCGGGTGTCTGTCTGGGGAGCCGCCTGTTCCCGTGCTGGACAGGAGTCTGACTGCTTCTCTCCTGTCACGACCCTCCCCTCCCTGAGGGTGTGCAGACGCCTCTCTGCAGGTGGCTGGGGGCAAAGGAAACGTCTATAAACCCTGGTCTCTGAGTTGACTCTAGGAGTAGAGCATCAGGCGGTTTTATCTTGTCCTGGAGCCATCCAGGGATGCAGGATGTTAATAACAAGTAACAGCAGGGTCCCTGAGACACGACCCGGCTCAAGGGTCCTGTTATTACCCCTCCTGTGACACTTCTGTGGATCATGAGCCTGTAGTTAGGTCAGCCTTACTACCACCCAGGTCTGTGTGTTCTTTGACTCGCTGCGCCTGCCAGCATCTGTCCTGGTATGCCTTCATGTCCCTCCTGCGTGTCACCCGGCCGTCTGAGGGGCTGCTGGGAGGCTCTCAGAGCCTGAGGCCGGGCTGAGTGTGCGCTGTTGCTGGGTGTCCCGGTGCCGTGGTCCAGGTCCAGGTCCTGGAGCTTCTGGGACAGTCGCTGAGGGGGTTGCCCTGCGCAGGGCCCCCAGGACGACATGGTTAGATGCTGCAGCATGGGCTGTCTTGGGCCAAGAAGGCGGCGGGGCGTGGGACTCTATAGACACAGACTGGCTACTTGACAGTCAGTGCAGACATCTCAGCATCTTACAAACAGATCTGGCCACATACGAGCAGACAGGCATTCTTGACCAGGGCGCTTGTGCGGCTGCCTAGAGAACAGAGAGGCCAGGGGCCAGAAGGTCAGCCTGTGGACCCCACGACCGGCGTCACCCTTGGGATTGCTGCCTGTGCAGCCAAAGGTCCGGGTGGCTCCTCTGGACCTGCCCGGGCCTCGACCAGGGGCTGCAGGCTCTGTGCCAGCGCCCCGCCCACCTGGCCTCCCACCACGGTGGCAGCACTGCGGTGGGAGCACTGCGGGGCTGTGGGCCCGCTGACATCAGTGCTCCCGTGGGTGGGCCCGGAGTTGGTGCTGCAGTGGCCCGCCCTTTCCTTTGGGAAACTGAAGCGCGAAGCCGGGTGACCAGGGGCTGGGGAGGGTGCTGGGGCTGGCTGGCGCGCAAGCTCAGTCACCTCTGGGGTCGGGGCTCCTCTCTTGCAGCTCCTCCGTGACCTCTGCCAAGGCGGCGGTGAATGGCGTCCACCTGCACTACCTGCGCACCGGAGACGGAGAGCGCGCCATCCTGCTGCTCCCGGGGATGCTAGGTGCGCGGGTTCCCCTGGCGGGCCCGGCACGCTGCCCTCTGCTCGGCCCCCGGTCCCAGATGCCCGGGCTCGACGCGCAGCCTCAGTGCTTTGCTGAGATGCTTTCTGTAATATCTGCCGCAGTCAACTTTAGGTGATCCAGAAAGCTACCTTTCTTTTAAAATTTTACTCAGTCATTCCTGGCTGTGCTGGGTCTTCACTGCTGTGGCGGCTTTTCTCTAACGCAGGGAGCGATGGCTGCTGGCCAGTTGCAGCGCTTGGGCTTCTCACTGTGGCGCTTCTCTCGGTGCTGGGCACGGGCTCGAGTCTCGGTTCACGAGCTTAGCTGCTCCGCAGCATGTGGGATCTTTGCGGCTCAGGGATCGAGCCCGTGTCTTCTGCATTAGCAGGTGGGCTCTTTACCACTGAGCCATCAGGGAAGCCCCGAAGATACCTTCCTACCTCATGCAGTTTTCATTCCTTTAAAACCTGCTTTTCTCCGTGGAGTCCCACACTGTGTGGTTTCCTGCAGCCTCAAAGTGAATGTCGCTCACTTGTGTCTGACTCTCTGCGACCGCGTGGACTATACCGTCCATGGAACTCTCCAGGCCAGAATAGTCGAGTGAGGAGCCTTTCCCTTCTCCAGGGGATCTTCCCAACCCAGGGATGGAACCCAGGTCTCCCACATGGCAGGTGGATTCTTTACCAGCTGAGCCACGAGGGAAGCCCAGGAACACTGGAGTGGGTCGCCTATCCCTTCTCCAGCGGATCTTCCCGACCCAGGAATCAAACCAGGGTCTCCTGCATTGCAGGTGGATTTTTTTTCAGCTGTGCTATCCGGGAAACCCCTTCCTACAGCCTGGGGATGACAAGTCAAGGAATGGGTGGGGGAAGGCAGGCAATGAGTGGGTGACCAGCTGGCCCAGTTTGCCTGGAATTGAGGGGTTCCAGGATGTGAGACTTCTGCTGCTGAAAGTTGGACTGATCTCCCTGTTGTGTGTGACTATGTGTTCAGTCAAGGTAAGAACAAAGCTGGGCTTTCACAGCCTACATGAAGGTCAGAATTAGTTTGGCGTGAACAGAGCATGGTAAAAGCCAGATGGATCACCATCGCCTCCTGCGGGTAAGAAGTTTAGGTGTAGAAAGTTCAAGAGGGGAGTTTCCAGTGATCCCAGAGCATGTCAAATTTGATTTTAAGGTTTCTGTTACTGTTTTATTTTTTATTTAGTTAAGTAATCTCATCATATACTTATTTCCTTATGATTTGCTTCTTTATCCTAATAGTAAAATGCTAGCATTTTTCAGTTACCTGGTGGTTCCAGTTGACGTAGCCTCAGCTGATGGTTGCAGCTGTTGCGGCATCTGTGTCCAGACAGTGTTTAGTAATCTCTTTGCCTCGAGCTAGTGTAATAGAGGAGGACATTTACTCCAGTGGTTGATCCCGAGCTAAAGCGATGAAGTTTGCCAGCATAGATGGCCATTGGTTCAATATTGCTGCCATTATCCTGGTATAAAAAGCTTTTGGCAATTTTAATGTTTGCTTGTGTAAAACATTAACCTGATTCAAACATCAAGCACCAAGTCTCTGCCCTGAACCGCTGTCCCCCAGCACCCATTCCCCTCCCCACGGGCAGCCGGTGCTGACGTGTTTCCCTCTCAGGTATCATGTATTGGTAACTACTCTTTAAAGCCCTTTTTTACGGTTTTAGCGCTCTTGGCACTGGTCTTCAGGTGTGTGCCAGGAAGCGTGTGTCTTGTTTCCGACAGTGGTGTTGAGCCCACTGCTGCCCTTTCACACCTTCTCCTGCCCCTCCTGCAGGGCGGTTCCCTGGGAGTCCCCCCAGTTCAGGGATCACAGGAGCAGCCTCCGAGGTCAGAGCCCTAGGCTCGCACTGAACTCCAGTTTGTTCTTGGCTTGGGTTTTCTGGATGGTTTACCTGGGGTTGAGAAGGTACATTTTGTCAGGGAAGGTGACGGTCCTTGATGATGTTAAATGATCCTACAGTATCTTGAAAGACATTTTCTAACAATCGCCAGTTTCTGAAGCAAGGTGTGGCCATAGCTGTGAGTCCATAGAAACCAGGCAGAGCTTAGACGTGAGAAGCTGCCTTGCCCCTGGGCTGGGCTTCTTGGGAGCCTGGCCTTCCACTGTGTGGACCTCACTGGGCAACTCTGCCTGCCAGTCAAGTCCACCACCGGCTTGAGAACACTGTTCTACTTGCTAATATTCACATACTGTTGTCGTGAAGCACACTGATTTATTCCCTCCACATCCTGCCCTCCATCATTTCAGAGTTTTAGTTTAATTTTCTGGTTTCTAGTTATGACCAGAAAATAAAATCTCCAAGGCTATTCTCATTAGCTTAGTAAAAGACATCTGGGATTTTAGAATTTGGCTTTGAATAATTTGGATCAAATCTCATTAATGTGTCTACAGATACTATTAAGATCTCTCTCATTTGCAACAGTCATTTTAAAAAAAGAAAAAATGACCCATAAGTACGTTGTATCAGTAGGTTTATTTCCACACTGTTTCATGAGTTTTTGTTTTTTTTTTTTAATAAAAAGGACAGTTAAACTGAAAAGATACCAGGCGTGCTGGAATATTTGTGATACAGGATCAAGGGAAGAAGTGCGGCGTCCTCAGAGTGGCCGCTAGGGGGAGGCAGGGCAGGCCTGAGCCCCGACAGGAGAGGAAGCCGGGTTCCCTCTCTGCCAGGCTGCTCTGCTGGTTACAAATGTGCTGCAATTTTGACTCGAACCCAGTTACCACGTCCCTTGTTTCTGTTTTTGCTGTAGTGTGTTTGAAGCAATCACAGCGTTGACTGGAGTGTAACCGGATGACCACTTTGATTGACAGGCAGTGGAGAGACAGATTTCGGACCTCAGATTGAGAACCTGAATAAGAAGCTCTTCACGGTGGTTGCCTGGGACCCCCGCGGATACGGACACTCCCGACCCCCCGATCGGGATTTCCCAGTGGACTTCTTTGAGCGAGACGCAAAAGATGCCATTGATTTGATGAAGGTGGGTCTCTTGGGGAAGAGCCGGGAGGAAGGAGGCTGGGCCTGTCTTCATTTATTTTGTTTCTGTTTGTTGTTTCTTGGAGGGTAACTCCTGTAGACACTAGGAGGGTTCAAATCGATACAAAGAGGAAAGTTTTTAGAGATGCTGCTACCATGGCTTTGAGGCTCTGCCTTTATGGGTAGTCCTAGATACACACTTTGTATTGATGGCATCCTTCTATACCTAATGGTTTTCCAGCTTACTGTTTCATTGGACACTTTTATCACAGAGATGCTTCCAGGTTAATAAGGACAGATATACTTCAGTTTGTAACAGGCACTTTGCATCCATTCCATTGTGTGGACACACTGTGTCTTAATTCCCGAGTCTTCTGATGGTAGATACATTATTCCTAAGCTGCTGTGTGTGTGTGTGTGTGTGTGTGTGTGAGAGAGAGAGAGATTACACAGGAAGCGCAGTGAGCACTTGTGTGTGGACACTGTGGCCCTTATTTACTGCTGTAAATAGCGCTGCTGTGGATTTTGTGGGCCTGCCCTGGTGTGTGTGTGTGTGAGTTCCGTGCACGTTTAGGAGATGACTTCCTGCGTGACGGAAGATGCAGGATGGAGCCAAAGTTTACCCCACAGGAGTCACGCCAGTCTACAGTCCCGTCGACAGATATCTCGGACTAATACTTGGTAATTTACCTTCCCAGTCATTCAGTTCTTAACTGCTCGGGAGCGTCTCTCAGGTGTAACCTCTGTCCATTCACCCTGTCAAGCGCATTCTTGGAGCCTGGCCAACTCACCCAAAGATTCAGTAGCACCCCCCACCCTCACCGCTGTGTCTCCTCTGTCCCAGGCGTCCTGCAGCCGGTTCTTCCCAACGCTGTAGTCAGTGACTTGGCCAGATGCAGTGGCCCCAGCCCTCCAACAGCTCGCAGGAGTCCCTCTCTGATCTGCAGACCTGTCCTCAGCATCTTCACTCAGGCCTGTGTGGACACACACACGTTGTCACGACCAAGGAGAGCTGATTCCCACCGTGTCCATTTCCAGGAGATACTAAGCCCCCTGAAGGTGCGGCTCCCTCCCGATTTGGAACCGTACTGGATGCTGTACACACGCTCAGACATCCGTGAAAGTCGTGTTCTCGCCACAGCAGACCCAGAGGAGCCGTTTATGTCACAGACGGCGGGCTCCAGGGTTGCTCTCTGACACCTGCGGACACGCCACAGCTGTGTCGATCCCAGGCACTCTTGATCTCAGGCTCTCTCTGCAGCTAGGAGCCCTAACCGTGCTCTGCGTTTTGCTGTTTGTCACAGACGCTGAATTTTAAGAAGGTCTCTCTGCTGGGGTGGAGTGACGGGGGGATAACAGCCCTCATCGCGGCCGCACGGTACCCCTCGTATGTCAGCAAGATGGTGATCTGGGGGGCCAACGCCTACGTGACCGAGCAGGACTCGGAGATTTACCAGGGTAGGTCCCTCCACTTGGCGCTGCTTGGGCGTGTGCTGACAGGTCATGGAAGGATGAAGCCTTCTCAGCAAAGTCGTGCACTTTAACTGGTCTGCATTTTAAAGTTTCCTATTTCCAGAAGTGACACTCAGGAAAAGGCTGATAAGTCAGTACTTACGTTTCCTGCTGTGCTAGGGACCTTCTGGGAAGGAGGGGGGTTGACATGAATGTTACTTACAGCCTCATCTCAGGTTCCCTGAGTGTGGAAGGGAACGTTGTACTCAGGTGGGAAACCTTAGTTTTGATGAAGAACTCTTGTGCTGTTTACACGTGCTAAGGTTGTCCTTCAGGCTATCTGTGAGGACTTCAGAGACACAGAGCAAGAGCTGGCAGACTGCAGCCCACGGGCCTGGCCACTGCCTGTCTGTGTCCGGCTGAGGCTCCAGTGGATGCGGCTGGCGCCGTGGGGGCCGGGGACAGGCTGGCGTCCCTGCCCAGGCCCCGTGCAGGCAGCTGGCTCATCCACCAGGCCCCCGGTCAGGGCGTCCAGCTGCCAGGTCGGGAGCTGCTGGGCCTCCAGTGGCCGCACCTGCCCCAGTGACCCCAGCCCCGCCCCACAGCTGCCCCTCCTCTCCCAAACCGTGTCCTTCCCCAGTTTGTCAGAGTTTAACAAAACACAAAAAACCCTCCTTCGGGGGGTGGGAGGGGTCTCCTCACTGAGCGGGTGTCCACCACTTACTTCTGCTCCCTCTCCTTCCCGCCTCCTCCCCCTTTCCTCCCCCTTCCTTCCCCCTTCCTCCCTGCCCTTCCAGGGACTGGTTGAACTTTGTAGACTGAGTCTCAAAGTTCCCTGTTCCTGTTCATCTCCATCTCCTCGTTGCTGTGTGTAGGGTTCTGCATAATTTCTTAAGCTTTTTCTTTCAATTTTCTAGTTGTTTCACTAGCTTTATAAAGATTCTGATTGCTTTGTGGTTTTCTGATTAGCAGCAAATAATTGCTTACCCTTAATCTGAAAACAAACAAAATAAATGGTAAGCATAAATCAAGAATGCTTTCCTTCAGAGCTATCCACTTGCTGCCCCTGGGAACCATGGATGGTGTCAGGTGGGGCCCCGGTTCAGCTGTGTCCACCCTCCCCCAGCGAACAGTCACTCTCCCTGGAGGCAGCCCTGCCTTGGAGTGGTCCTACCAGTCTTTGCTGCGTTTTTCAGGGTTCCTGTCTTTTACGCACACACACGCTCATACTCATTTTCATCAATTACTGCAGACTCCAGAGATGCAGCAGAAATTATATGTTATGACAGAGCTAGCTGTTCACCACAAAAGGGCCTGCAGCGGGTGTGGTCCACTCCACGGCCAAGGGCAGAGCCACGGTCCTGGGCTGGCTGTCCGCATGCCTGCTCTCCCCTCCTCCTCGTCTTCCCGCTCCGCGAGCTCCCCTCTTGCAGTCCTGCCCCACCGTGCACTCTCCCCTTCGCGTCCTCCCCCAGCTCGCTCTCCCCCTCTCCCCCTCCCCGCCTTCCTCCTACACCAAGCACTCTCCCCTTCCTTGTCCTCCTCCACCGCTGACTCTCCCCTCCCCACTCTCCTCTTCCCATCCTCCTCCAGCTCGCTCTCCCCCCTCCCCCTCCCCGCCCTCCTCCTCCACCACGCATTTGCCCCTTCCAGTCCTCCCCAGCGTTCTCCCCCTCTCCCCTCCCCGCCCTCCTCCTCCACCACCTGCTCCCCTCCCAGTCTTTCTCCACTTCACTCGCTTCTCCTTCCGGGACCTCAGGCTGCTTCTCTACATCGCCCCCTCCCATCCGAAGTCTCCTCAGTTCTGCCCAGGGCAGTTCTGCGTCCTCAGCCTCTGGACTCAACCCTGGAGGCCCATCTCCTCCATCCTGAGGAGCAGCAGAACGGCGGGCGTTGTCTCTGTCGGGTCGCCCCGCCCCGGACAGCAGTTCGAGCCGTCCCTGCCTCTCAGTTGTGTCCACTCACCCAACGCGTGCTGGGCCTCGGGTGCCTGGCCCTGTCCCGGCCCCTGCTCCGCAGCGCGCCACGTGAGTCCCGCCGTCCTGTCTGCAGGGCAGGTCATGCAGGCAGAGCTCTGCACCCGAGGTGCTGGGTGAGCCCTGTTCACTGTGCTCCGGAGCTTCAGAATCTCCACAGTCACCGTGTTTTACAGAAAAATGGAGAAACTGGGCTAAGGGATTGAATTCGCTTATCCATTCTGAAGCCATCGTCGCCTTTCCCATCAGAGAGTCACCTGTGAGACAGCTTGTAGTTAGTAGTTACAGTTTCTCCAGTGGTAGAACTTGGAGCAAATGATGTTTATGCATTTCTCAGTGTGTGTAAATGCAATTCAGAAAATCTCTGTTATAAGTAATGTCATTTTTACGCTGATGACCCCAGTTAGGGGAATATCCGCTTCTGTCTTATACCTTTAGTGGAAGCCATTATTTTAGATCTGATTTCATTCCCTCAGTCAGAATCTGCTGCTGCCCAAGGGCCGCCATGGGGGACAGAACACAGTGGAACCCTGACACAGCGCTCAGCATTCACCGCGGCTGCAGAAGCCAGTGCAAGCGACCATGCTGGGCAGTGACGGGGGCGGGTCAGGGAAGGCCCGGCCGACCGGGGTGAAGCCTGGCGAGCCACACGGGGACGGGCAGCCGTGCCCACCGACAGGCAGCCAGCGCCACGGCTCCAGCTGCACCGCGCTTGGAGTTTTCACAGATGAGCTCTAGTCTGAGGCTAAACCCATCCTTGCCCACACGTCTGTCTGTCTTCCAGGTATCCGGGATGTTTCTAAGTGGAGTGAGAGGACGAGAAAACCTCTGGAAGCCCTCTATGGGTTCGACTACTTTGCCAGAACCTGTGAAAAGTGGGTGGATGGCATAGAGCAATTTAAGCATCTTCCAGACGGTAGGTCACACAAGCCACTTAACGGTCCCTTTGCCGGTTAGAGAGGCCGAGTCCCCCTAATGCTCGCGAATCCCTTAGGGATTGACACACTCGCCCACCATCCTTCCACACTCACACGTGAACAGAAGGTGATTGTGTACAAAGGCAAGTTCTTGTGCCGCACACCCTCCTGGCATCAGAGACAGACGTGTGTACAAAGTTCACGTTGTTGACTCTCGTAGCACACTAGTCTTTTCCCCTTTGTCTCCAGAAGTCTCACACACTCTTCTAACTCCAGGATGGTCGCTCAAAAACAAACAATGGCAAGGTAGACTTCCCCCTTTTCACATCTAGAGGCATCAGCCCACTGCCGCCGGTTACCCGGCAGGAGAGGGGGGTCTCTGTCACAACCTTCGGCCCCAGTGGAGTCAGGACGAGGAAAAGGGATTCAGCCCTTTCCTGTCTTCCGAGCTAAGCTGTGTCATTTCAGCCGTGACAGGTGTGTTCCGATAACAAGAACTGGCACCCTTGAGAGAAGCCCTGAATTAAAGTCTGTTCTTAGAGCTGGTTTCATTTCTAAGCTCTCATTTTTCTAATTGCCAAAAGAATAGAGAGTAGGTGGGATCTGACCTTGAAACACATCAAGTTACCAAACAGTTATGATTCAGGGCCCAGTTTTGTCTCCCCAGTAGTCATTTCCAGAATGAGTCATCCATCAGAGTCAGAACTTTCATAATAAGAAGGACATTTGGAAATGTTACTTTGTTGCCATAAGTTCAAAACAAGTATATCCTGTTCAAAAGCAGTGTCCACCCATAGAAACGGGGCTGAAATATGTTTCAGGAGGCTGGAAAGACAAGCCACAGACAGGAGTGACTATTTCCCAAAGGACGGGGGTCCAGGGCTCGAGGCTTGTGGGGTCTTCGTTCCCCGACCTGGGATGGAACTCCCCTGCAGTGGAGGCGCAGAGTCCTAACCTCTGGACCGTCAGGGAAGTCCCTGCAAAAAAACTCTTAAAACTGAACAGTAAGAAAACAGCCTGATTAAAATACAGACCAAACAGCGAGATCCCACTACACACCTCTTAGAACAGCCACACAGAGGAAATTCAGGGCAGTGAAAGCTCTCTGTGTAGTATCACTGTGCCGTATCCGTGTCATCCTGCGTTTGTCCAAACCCACGGCGTGAGAACCGCAGACGCGGGGTGGTGGCGACGTGTATGCTGTAACAGATGTCTGATGGGGCGTTGGTGACGGGGGCGGCGGGAGACAGGGCGTGTGCCCGTGCCTGCCTCGCGATTCTGCCGTAAACCTGAAACTCTCAAGAAGGAGGTCTACTGCAAAAGAGAAAGGGAGGGAGAAGGCGTCACGGAGAATCCAGCACCGCAGGAATCATCTTACTGCAAGGCTGACAGTTAACGACCTCTCTCCCTGCGGGGCCGGTTCCGTGGACTGTGGCCCTTGTCCAGTCCTCGGGGTTGCGGCCGCTCAGCGTAGCGTAGGGATGCATCGTGGGTTTGGTGTCAGACAGGCCCGGGTGTGTGCTCTGGCCTGGCTACATGGCTGCCGTCCAAGTGGATTCAGGGAAACAACAGGTCAGGACCCGGAGCCCAGCCTGTGCCTTGCTGCCCAGGAACGCTGTCATCCCTCCGGGCAGGGCCTGGGGTCTCCCCAGGGTGGGCGGGGGGCAGTATGGGTGGAAGGCAGCTTCCGTCCTACTGAAGCTGTGGCTTCGCCGTGAGGAACACGGACTTGGAGGGCCAGCGGGGGCCCCTGTATTTCAAGGGAGAAGCTTTTCAGATGCCCCCTGTAATACGAAGACTTGCAGGTTTTTTTGTTTAACTGCTGTTTTATATGAATTATGAATCTAAATCAGCCAGGACTCTTTGTTCACTAGTAGAGCTTAAAGGAAAAAGGCCAGGAGAGGGAAACCTGGAGACTGGCGGAGCTGGAAGCACTCAGGCCGTCTGATCCAGGCCAAATGCTGGCGGGGGTGGGGGTCCGCCCCGGGCCTCAGGAGAGCTGTCTTGTGTCTTGCAGGGAGCATCTGTCGGGACCTGCTCCCCCTGGTCCAGTGCCCCACCTTAATCGTGCACGGCGAGAAGGATCCTCTGGTCCCACGTTTCCATGCCGACTTCTTACACAGACACGTGAGAGGGTCACGGTGAGTCCGGCTGCAGCCAGCGCTCTGCGCCAGGGCCTTGGGAGGCAAAGGGGAGGCGCTGCAGGAGGCGAAGGCTGAGGGCTGGGCTTTCAGGGTGTACCCCGCCCCGTTTGGGAACAGAGGGGCCCAGGTGCCCTGGGTCTTGGCAGCAGGATTGGGAGCTCCTGCCCTGGTGGCACCAACCCAAACAGCCGTCCACCCCTCGGAAGCTCTCACTGTAAAATCACCACCTGCCCAGCAAGTCCGTAAAATCAAATCAGGGAAGCAAATCGCCTGCCGCTTGCTGTCCACTTAAATACTTCCCTCACTAGCACTTTTGTGTGTTCTGCTTTTCTAGTATTTTTTAACATAGATACAGTCGTGTTCTGTCTTCAGCTTTGATTCCTGCTTTTTTCCTGCTTAAAATTATGTTGTACACTTTTCACATTAAGCCTTAAACATGTACACATCAGAGGAGAACCCGTTCCTCAGAACCACAGGGGAGCAGGGTCTGCCCACCGGCCCCAGGCACGCTGGCAAGCCTAACGAGACGTGTCAGCGGAGTCTGGTCTTCAGTCTCGATCATTTCTGTATGGAGCAGAATTTATCGTTTAAATCCTCGAGCTGATGTGAGAGCCAGCTTCTGCTGGTACTTACTTCAAGATGAAAATTCCGTGTTGAATAAACCTGATGTTTCCCCGATGTGCAGTGATGCACATCCTGAAGGAGAAAGTAAGGTCTGGCCGGGAGGTCGTGGCTCACAATTAACACCCAGGGAGCCTTGACGCGTTGAGAGCCTGCGGTTCACTCCAGAGACGCTGTTGTCATTCCCCTGGCCGTCTTTGGAGTTGTATAGAATTCTTCTGAAAGTGGCCTCATCCTAAGTGGCCTAAGGACATCCTCCTCCTCCCCAGCGTGAGCCACTCCCAGCGCCCACAGCAGGCCAGCCTGCCTGGACGGCCCCCGAGCCAGGAGCAGACTCAGACACAGGCCCTCCACTTCCTAATCGTGCGCTTTATTCCCCAAGAGATTTTAACAAACAGATTTTTTTAACAAACAGTTTTTAAATGTGGGAAACATGCTTATTATTCTGCAATAAAATATCATTAGTATAAACTTGTATAATTTCTGTTTCCAAACAGCATTTCATATTTCAGAAGGTATCTTATTTTACTATAATATCTAATTATACTTTACAGCAAAATCATGGAAAAAAATATTGTCCCCATTTTACAGATGGGGTAAAATCAAGGCTGAGACATGTTAGGTCATCTTCCAAAGTTACATAGCTAATAAATGACAAGTCCTGGATCTTTTTTTTTTTTTCCTCTTAATATATTGCTTCCCTTCCCCAACACAGCTGCCTCTCACAGACATGCTCTTATTTTAATGTGATGGTGAGAGGCCTGAATCACATACTTTCTGACCTGGTTAAGTGTCTTCTCTCTTCAGAAACGACAAGTTTTTGCACACTGACACTCATGATAAACGACGTGTGTTCCTTTAGAGAGCCAGGTTCAATAAAAGTCTGCAAGAAAGTTTAATTTAGGAATTCTGTTCCAGACCCATCTCCTAGCAACTGAATACATCAGTATGGGAGAAAAATATTCCCTTACCGTTCAGATGTTCGTGGTTTCAGTACATTCGTTTATGGGAAGGTCGTTTTCTCAGAGCAGGATTCTTTGGAACAGTTGAGTCGAGAGGAAAGTGTTGCTGCGATGATTGTCTGAAACTGGCTGGCATATTACGCGTGCGCCCTTCCACTGCCAAGGAAGCCTTGTAGGTTGGGCAAGAAGCTAAAACATGGCGGTTCATTTTGGACCCACAGAAGGAAGGTCGATTCCTGGAGCACGAAGGTCCTCCTCTGACTGTGCTCACAGGCCGCCTGACCCCTAGGGAGCCACTTAAGTGCAGGGTGCTTCCCATGAACTTGGGGCTTCATTTCCTTGCCAGAAACACAGTCTGTCCCCTCAAAGGTTTTACCTGCAAATAGATACCAGGTACAAAACAAATGCCTTTGTCTCCTAGAACCGCGCCCAGAAACAGTCGTGCGTGCTTCTGTGTCCGTTTCCTAGATGGGCTCAGTGGTTAGTACCAGCCCCCGCCCCCACCGCTCTCTTCTTGTGGAATGAAGGGGGCCGTACGGGCACATCCGAGACGAGCAGGGACTCAGCACAGAGCACCCGCCTTTGTGGACGGGACGCTGGTGTGGGCATAGGTGGTCAGGGCCCGAGACGGCCATGGGGATCGCGGCGGGCGGTCACTGGCATGGTGCCCTCGGGCCTGCTTGGGAGTCTCCACAAAGGACGGAAGAGGGCTGGCCCCCTCAAAGCGGGGCTCCACGTCAAGGTCTAGCTCGGTCCACACTGGGAGACCTGGGGTGGCCCAGTGGTGCCCCCTTGCCTGCCAGCACGCTCGGTGGCTGGCTCTTTCTGTCCCTTGAGGATGGAGGCTGTGAGCCTCCTGCGAGCCCCGTCCGTCTAGAGGACAGCTCGTCCTCTTAGGAGCAGCACTGACCTTGACTGGAGCAGCACAGAAGGCCTCGGCTACTGCTGATGGCATCACTAACCTTCCCCGGGGGCTCAGAAAGACACCGACCGCAGACCCTCCTTGCAAGCCGGCGATCTTGACAGCCTGGATACCCCCTCACCCCCCTGCCCCATGTGCTCAGTTGCCAGAGACCCAGCATTGCCCAGGGACAGCTCTGTTCCGAGCCTCCCCACTGCCCGCAACCCACGAGTCTTCCCTGACATTCACTGAAGTCCTGGAGCTCCCAGCCCCCTGCTGTGGAATGCAGAGAAGCAGGCGATGTGGTAACTGGCATTCTGCCTGAATACAGCCCTTTTTAACATCCACTGACAGTGGCCAGAGCAAGTCAGAGCTGCAGGTGTACCCTGGAGCCTCTGTTTAAGACTCACTGTGTCCGCACTGTTAGAGGCAGTAATGCAGTTTAGGCCTCAGAGAAGCCTGCCTTTATGAAAGACAGTGCAGGCCATCCACATCTGAGGAGCCCCCCTGAAAGGAAGCGCCTCCCGAGGCGGGCAGGGTGTCCTGACGGCCGCAGATCCAGGGTGTGGCCGGTGGGGGCTCCGGCCGCCCCCCACCCCCAGCCTCAGGGGGCACTGCCCTGCGTGGGGCCGGCCGTGGGCAGACTTACCCAGTCCTCCAGCACTCAGCGCGGCCTGCTCGGGCGGCGCCTTCTGATGGGTTTTCCCACCACCCAGACACTCCAGGGAGCTCCAGTCCGGTGGATGCTGGACACTTTGTATTGTTTACCGTCTTTCCAATCCTCTCTTAAAACCAGTCTGACTTAAGGCGCTTTTTCCCTTCAGTAACCACCAGATTGCATGCGCGCCTCTCAGCCAGGTTTCCAGTCAAACCACCCCTCACCTGACTCAGC
The DNA here is from genome assembly GCF_910594005.1 of Cervus elaphus. Taxonomy (NCBI): domain Eukaryota; kingdom Metazoa; phylum Chordata; class Mammalia; order Artiodactyla; family Cervidae; genus Cervus; species Cervus elaphus. The sequence continues at coordinate 50,478,291 of NC_057821.1, read as the reverse complement.
TCCGGGTGCAGCGCGTGCGCCCTTCCCTGCTAAGGCAGCCTCGGGCTCCCACTCCCGAGTCTCTCTTCTGGGACCACGCCTTAGGATGGACCTCACACTCTCCCCTGATGGAGGTCGCAGGGAAAAGAAAACGGGGCAGTTGCCCAGTGAGGTGTTCGTGAAATGTCAGGGAGGGCGGCGGGTTTCTAATGATGCACCGCTAATTGTCAGCATTTCCTGCAGGTTCCATCTGATGCCAGAAGGCAAGCACAACCTGCATTTACGCTTTGCAGACGAATTCAACAAGTTAGCGGAAGACTTCCTCCGGTGACCATGTCCCAGGACGCGTGGTCTGGTGAGGTCTGGGCCCGCGGGTCAGCCCTCAGCTCACCGGCCTACCAGGCTCCCTGTGCTTCCCCCCAGACGACTCCTAATCCAGTACCAGAGGACATAGCATCCTCTTTCATAGCTACAGAGCTTGACTCTGATGTTTTCATACTGTGATTTTCTTCCATTGCCTTAAATAAATGCCTGTCGTGATTTACTTTCCTTTCAGGTGAGGTTAAGCATGTGTAGTGTTCACGACTGCTGCTCTAAGATGAGCTGAATGCGCGCGGTGCCCTTTGTCGGGAGGGGTGCAGGCGTGCACTGGCCTCTGGAGTCACCACGTTGTCCACAGAGATGGGGAAGCTGAAAACGGCCCCTGCCCAGGGCCCTGGACCCCACGTGTTCACGGGGTTGCTGGGATCACAGCAAAGCGGGGAGGTCAGCACGGCGCCCTCCCCCCTCTCCACCTTCACACTCCTGGGTGCTCGTCCCTGATACGTGGGGCCAGTGGAGATCAATTTGCTTGCTTGCCTCTCTTTTCCTGGTGTCTCAGATGGTAAAGAATTCACCTGCAATGCAGGAGAGACCCAAGTTAAATCTCTGGTTTGGGAAGATCCCCTGGAGAAGTGAATGGCAACCTACTCCAGTATTCGTGCCTGGCAAATCCCAAGAACAGAGGAGCCGGGGGGGCTGCAGTCCGTGGGGTCGCAGAGTTAGACACGACTGAGTGACTTAACACTTTCAACACTTGCCTGTCTTTACTAACAGAGCAGAAAAGCTATTAATTAAAAATATGAAAATAAAAATCCTATTAAAAGTTACTAAACCCAGACACATACTTAGAAAGGAAGCATTTAGTGAAAGAATAAAAAATTATTTGCAATAAAGAGACCACAGGTCTTGGACACATGCTTTTTTATTAGTATAGATATCTTAGACAATACTGCAATTTCCAGAGGAGTTCCACATTATTACATCAACAGTGAATTTCTGACAGAGGCAAAACTGAGCACCATAGTATACGAATAGAAAGACCATGCTTGATTGAGGACAACAGAAGTCACTAAGGATGCACGATTTATCTGACAAGTTCTCAGGCCTCGTCCTCGCCCTCCTCCTCCTCGAACTCGCCCTGCTCGTCGGCCGTGGCGTCCTGGTACTGCTGGTACTCGGACACCAGGTCGTTCATGTTGCTCTCGGCCTCGGTGAACTCCATCTCGTCCATGCCCTCGCCCGTGTACCAGTGCAGGAAGGCCTTGCGCCGGAACATGGCCGTGAACTGCTCCGAGATGCGCTTGAACAGCTCCTGGATGGCCGTGCTGTTGCCGATGAAGGTGGCCGACATCTTCAGGCCGCGGGGCGGGATGTCGCACACGGCCGTCTTCACGTTGTTGGGGATCCACTCCACGAAGTAGCTGCTGTTCTTGTTCTGCACGTTGAGCATCTGCTCGTCCACCTCCTTCATGGACATGCGGCCCCGGAAGATGGCGGCCACGGTCAGGTAGCGGCCGTGGCGCGGGTCGCAGGCGGCCATCATGTTCTTGGAGTCGAACATCTGCTGGGTCAGCTCGGGCACCGTCAGCGCCCGGTACTGCTGGCTGCCCCGGCTGGTGAGCGGGGCGAAGCCGGGCATGAAGAAGTGCAGGCGCGGGAAGGGGACCATGTTCACGGCCAGCTTGCGCAGGTCGGCGTTGAGCTGGCCCGGGAAGCGCAGGCAGGTGGTGACCCCGCTCATGGTTGCCGACACCAGGTGGTTGAGGTCCCCGTAGGTGGGGGTGGTCAGTTTCAGGGTGCGGAAGCAGATGTCGTACAGCGCCTCGTTGTCGATCGAGTAGGTCTCATCCGTGTTTTCCACCAGCTGGTGCACGGACAGGGTGGCGTTATAGGGCTCGACCACCGTGTCCGACACCTTGGGCGAGGGCATGACGCTGAAGGTGTTCATGATGCGGTCGGGGTACTCCTCGCGGATCTTACTAATGAGGAGGGTCCCCATCCCAGACCCCGTGCCGCCCCCCAGCGAGTGGGTCAGCTGGAAGCCCTGCAGACAGTCACAGCTCTCGGACTCCTTCCTGACCACGTCCAGGACGGAGTCCACCAGCTCGGCGCCTTCTGTGTAGTGGCCCTTGGCCCAGTTGTTCCCAGCGCCGCTCTGGCCTGCCAGAGGGAGAGGATAGTGTCAGACGCGAACACTTCAGTAAGGAATTCCAGATTCTATCTTCCTGACTCTGGATTAGTTTTAGAGATGAAAGATCCTTCTTTTTCAGAAAGACTTTCTACCTACAGAAAAGTTTTCTATATATCAGTGATCCTCAGAAACACTGAAGATCTAATACAACAAAACATTTAGTTCATATGATGTTATTAATTAAGAAAATAGTTTAACAAAGCCCAACTGGTTTAAAACTAAGAATCTTCTGTAAATTCTCATTGATAAATCAATTGCTGTGAGCTGGAAGGGTGGAGGCGCCCATGGTCAGAGGGCCAGCTCAGCTTCTGCTCACAACCTGCGCCTTTGGCCTCGGCTCCTTGAAGGGCTTGCCCGTGTCACGGGTCCTCTGAAATGACTGGTGGCCTGTGAGCTGCTGCTGGAAGCTTCCCTTCGCTCTTTGTTCTGCTCTGTAGGGGGAGGGCTGCAGCAGCCTCTGCAGGCTGACCCTGGCCTTTGAGCTGCGTGGACAGGGGCCAGAAGGCTGACAGCCCATGGACCAGGGACAGTGAGGCCGGGACTCAGGGCCTCTGTGGACACACAGCCTCCCCCAGGTACTCAGCAGAGATCCCCACGGGGTCAGGAGGAAGGGGGCCCACTGAGCCAGGGCCCACACATCACCCCTACGTACCAAACACGAAGTTGTCAGGCCTAAAGATCTGGCCGAAGGGTCCAGACCTAACAGAGTCCATGGTGCCGGGCTCCAGGTCCACGAGGATGGCCCGAGGCACATACTTGTTACCTGTGGGGACAGAGCAGGACTCAGACCTGCAGGCAGAGCAATCAGACAACACCCTGCTCTCCGTGCCTCTCCAGGCAGAGCTCATCCCAGAAAATTCGAGCAAGAGGCAAAAAGGAGATTAGAGGAGGTTTCTATTCTACAAAGGGAGGTGAGGGCCCGCCTGGTTATGACCCTCATGCAGGGGACTTCAGGGGCTCTGAGGGTATTTCTGAGCAGCTGACATTTAAATGCATGCAGGAAGCCTTTCTTTGTCGTGTGTGTGTGTTCCTGCTACACTGGGGCTGCCAGAGAGCCGAACACAAGGAGAGGGGGCCGAGCACGCGGGGTCCTCACCAGCGGCCTCGTTGTAGTACACATTGATTCTCTCCAGCTGCAAGTCACTGTCGCCATGGTAACTGCCAGTGGGGTCGATGCCGTGCTCATCGCTGATGACTTCCCAAAACTGGAGATAGAGAAAGAAGCACGTGATGGTCTGGCATCCTAGGTGTCAGCACGATGGCCCTTCCCTTCCTCTCCTGTCCTTGGAACAGCGGCACTGTGGTCAGACAGGCAGGGAGCCGCAGACAGGCCCGCAACTGCCGCCCTGTTCCTCCAGCAGCTTCTGCGGAGGGGCTCGGGGATGCGCAGAGCATCAGCTATGTCAGGGAGACAGACTGGGAAGCAGGGAGGGGCCCTGGAGGAGGAGGGGGGCACAGCTGCGGAAGCTTGGGAGGCTGGGCCCCCAGGCAGGGCTGAGCGTCAGCATCCCAGCGGACAGACGGGTCCTGGCAAGACCCAGGACAGGTGGACCCCGCCCTGCGGCTGCCTGCAGGGATCGCCCTGTCCTGGCGCAAACCCGACCCGGCCCTCCAAGCAGCGCCGCGTTAGGCAGGGGCATCCGCGGGGCTCCTGGGTCACTGACTGCAGAGGCGGAATGGGGGGGGGGGGGGGGTTGGGGTGAGGGGCAGGGTGCAGCGTGCGTCTGCATCAGGAAAGGCGGGGGGCGGGTGGGCAATATGGCGGTTGTGAAAGAGACCACGTCCTTGTGCGGGCGCCCGCCCACACCCGGGCACCCGGCCCGCGGAGCCTCGCCCACTGCGGCGGCTCGGCCCGGGGCGGCCACCTGCCGCCGCACCCACGGCAGTCAGACTCCGGCGTCACCCGCCACCCCGTCTGGACGGTGCACCCCGTCTATCGGATCCCGAGAACCCTCCACAGCATCTGTCACCCAATGACACTGCAGTTTTTTCATTCGCACTGCAGACAATATATGCAAAATAAATTCCGCAGGAGGCCGCGGGATTTTCACCACCAAAGCCCCCAATCAAATCTCAGAGGCTAATCTACCGGGGAGGTACCAACCGCGTCCCTCACAAGGGCCGGGTCCGGAGCCGTAATTAAACTCCCACAGCTGAGTAGCCCGGAGCATCAGGGCCGGCTGTGAGGCGCCCGGCCCCGCCCCGCGCCCGAGCTCCTCCCGGGGGTCCGCTCCCTCCGCGGTCCCGCTGCGGCCCCGGCGGGCACCCTGGGGACCCGCCGCCCCCTCTCCGTCCCTCCGGGGTCCCCGCCCTCGGGCCCTGCCTACCCTCCCCCGCCCCCTCCTGGTCCCACACCCTGGGGACCCGCCGCCCCCTCTCCGTTCCTCCGGGGTTCTCACCCGCGGCCCCCCGGGACCCCCGCCCTCGGGCCCCGCCGCCCCCTCCCCGGGGGTCAGCTCCCTCCCCGGTCCCTCTCCGGCCCCAGGCACACCCTGGGGCCCCGCCGCTCCCTCTCTGTCCCTCCGGGGACCCCCGCCTTCGGGCCCCGCCGAACCCCCGGCCCCACGCGCCGCGCCCACCTTGGCGCCGATCTGGTTGCCGCACTGGCCCGCCTGGATGTGCACGATCTCGCGCATGGTGCCGGCTGCGGAGCGGGTGGGGGCGCGGGCCTGGACTGAGCGCGGACCGGCGGACTCGGCGCAGACCCCGCCGCCGCCCGGGCCGCGCCTTTTAAGGCGGGGGCCCCGCCCCGGTGACGTCACGGCGGGGGCGGTGCGGGGACTGCGGCACCGCGAGGGGGAGCCGGGGCGCGGCGCGAGGTGCCGGCCGCCTGCCGCGGTGCGCGCGGGGTCCCCTGGGGCGCGTTCCCGTCCCGGGGCCAGTCCCGGCCCATCGGCCTCGGCTTTCTTCATGGGGTGGGGATCACGGCGGCTGTAAACGCCGGGAGGGGGTGCAGGGCGGGGGGAGTGGGGGTCCCCGGTGGGGGCCGAGGCGGCCGTCCCGGTGGGGGGCTGCTGGGGGGCCCTTTCGCCTCTGCCCACATTAGGAAGGTGCTCAGTTGGGGAGGAACTAGGAAAAGTCACTGGGCGCTGGCTGTCCTGCCAAGGGCGCTTAATGTGGGAAATTCCTTGTGTGTGTCTCCATGGCCTCCTTACAGAGCTCCACCGCCGAAACCTATGTGTGTAGGTGTATGTGTGTGTGTGTGTCTGTGTGTGTACGTGAGTCTGTGCGTGTGTCTGTGTGTGTCTCTGTGTGTGTGTCCCCATGGCCTCTTTATGGAGCTCGACATGTGTGTGTGTATCTGTGTGTCCCCATGGTGGCCTTATGGAGCTCGACGTGTGTGTCTGTGTGTGTGTCTGTGTCCCCATGGCCTCCTTATGGAGCTTGACATGTGTGTCTGTGTGTGTGTATGTCCCCATGGCCTCTTTATGGAGCTTGACATGTGTGTGTATATCCGTGTGTCCCCATGGCAGCTTTAAGGAGCATGACATGTGTGTCTGTGTGTCTCCATGGCCTCCTTATGGAGCTTGACATGTGTGTGTGTGTGTGTCTGTGTCTGTGTGTGTGTGTCTGTGTGTGTCTGTGTGTGTGTGTGTCTGTGAGTGTCTGTGTTTATCTGTGTGTGTGTGTCCCCATGGACTCTTTATGGAGCTTGACATGTGTGTGTATATCCATGTGTCGCCATGGCAGCCTTATGGAGCATGACGTGTGTATCTGTGTGTCTCCATGGTCTCCTTATGGAGCTTGACATGTCTGTGTGTGTGTCTGTGTGTATCTGTGTGTGTGTCTGTGTGTGTGTGTCTGTCTGTGTGTGTGTGTCTGTGTCTGTGTCTGTGTCTGTGTGTCTCTGTGTGTGTGTGTCTCTGTGTGTGTCTGTGTGTCTGTGTGTCTCTGTGTGTGTGTGTCTGTGTGTGTCTGTGTGTCTGTGTGTGTGTCTGTGTGTGTGTCTGTGTGTCTCTGTGTGTGTGTGTATGTGTGTGTGTGTATGTGTGTCTGTGTGTCTGTGTGTGTGTGTGTCTGTGTCTGTGTGTCTCTGTGTGTGTCTCTGTGTGTGTCTGTGTGTCTCTGTGTGTGTATGTGTGTCTGTGTATGCGTGTGTGTCTATGTGTGTGTCTGTGTGTGTATGTGTGTCTGTGTCTGTGTGTGTGTCTGTGTGTGTGTCTGTGTCTGTGTGTGTCTGTCTGTGTGTCTGTGTCTGTGTGTCTGTGTGTGTGTCTGTGTGTGTCTGTGTCTGTGTGTGTGTCTGTGTGTCTGTGTCTGTGTGTGTCTGTGTGTCTCTGTATGTGTCTCTGCGTCTGTGTGTGTCTGTGTCTGTGTGTGTGTCTGTGTCTGTGTGTCTGTGTCTGTGTGTCTCTGTGTGTCTGTCTGTGTGTGTGTCTGTGTCTGTGTGTCTGTGTCTGTGTCTGTGTGTCTGTGTCTCTGTGTGTCTGTCTGTATGTGTGTGTCTCTGTGTGTGTGTCTGTGTCTCTGCGTCTGTGTGTGTGTGTGTCTGTGTGTCTGTGTCCCTGTGTGTGTGTCTGTGTGTGTGTCTGTGTCTCTGCATCTGTGTGTGTGTCTGTGTGTGTCTCTGCGTCTGTGTGTGTCTGTGTCTGTGTGTGTGTGTCTGTGTGTGTCTGTGTGTGTGTGTGTCTCTGTGTGTGTCTCTGTGTGTGTCTCTGTGTGAGTGGGTCTGTGTGTCTCTGTGTGTGTGTCTCTGTGTGTGTCTCTGCGTCTGTGTGTGTCTGTGTCTGTGTGTGTCTGTGTGTGTCTGTGTCTGTGTGTGTGTGTCTGTGTGTGTCTGTGTGTGTGTGTGTCTGTGTGTGTCTCTGTGTGTGTGAGTGTGTCTGTGTGTCTGTGTGTGTGTGTCTCTGTGTGTGTCTCTGTGTGTGAGTGTGTCTGTGTGTGTGTGTCTCTGTGTGTGTGTGTCCCCATTGCCTCCTTATGGAGCTCGGCGGCCAGTGTGTGTGTGTGTGGCGCGTGTGCCTTCCGCGCCTTATGTCGCCTCGTCCCCGTGCCCACCTCATGGAGGTGGACGTCCAGCTGCAGGCCGGCAGCCACGTGTGGCCTCTGAGCCCCGGGAGTCTGGGCTGAGATGTGCTTTGATGTAAATGCTCATCCAGTTCCATGGACTCAGGAAGTTAAAAGAATGGAAGAGGTTCCATTACTAATTTTGTATATTGATTACTAATCAATATAATATCTTGGACATATTTTTGAAATTAATTTCACTTGTTTCTATTTTTTTTTTTTTTAGTTCTACCAGTTTCTTGCTACCTACCCATCTCCCTCCACCCTCGTGCACACACGCTCAGTCATGTGATCCCATGGACTGCAGCCCGCCAGACTCCTCTGTCCATCGACTTTTCCAGGCAAGAATACTGGAGTGGGTTGCCATTTCCTTCTCCATGTTTCTGTTCCCCCCCCCCCCATGTTTCTGTTTTTTTAAATGACTGCTACACTCAGAGTGACTACTGGAAAATTTTAAATTACCTATGTGGCTCACAATGTATTTCTACAGTTCCGGAGTAAACATTATTACCATCCCAAGTTAACAGCTTCAAAAAGGAGGCTCATAGTTGACCAGCCACAAAGCTTGTGAGTGAAGGCATAGAACTTCCTTCTACAAAGAAAAAGCACAGGGGCGTTTTAAAGGCTTGGCCAGGATGAGGCTAAGACCCAGCCTTCATCATCCCTAGGGACAGTCCTGAACTGGGGGCCGGGGCAGCAGAGACCAGGGGTTGCTGTTTCCCAGGACGTCTCCTTTCCTCTCTGGGGCCAGTTTCTCCAGCTTTAAAGTGATAATTACAGGTGCCCTGCAGCCAGCTTTGTGAGTAGGAAATGAGAGGCTCTATATGAAAGCGGGTTGAGTTTATGGAGCAAAAATGCCCCTGTAAAACCCAAGGTGATGCTGTCGTTACAAATATTAGGCCCATTTGCCGTGTTAATGGTGGGCAAAGTCACGGCTCTGTCTCCCCTGCCCCAGGAAGCCAGTCCTCGGGGTCCCCCCTGCCCAGGCAGGAGCCTGGCGCCCCCTCGCGGGGGAGGGGCAGCTCCGGGGCGCCCACCATTCAGCCCCCCAGCTGGTTTGCACCCGTGTGCTGAGGGCATGGCCTCCACCCTCTCACCAGCGCTGCCCCCAGCTTCCATGCCCTGGGCTCTTCACGACCAGCGGGGCCTTTCCAGAACCTGTGCAGAGGACAGGCCTGCTCCACGTAACTTCCGCGGCCGCACGGCTCACAGAGGGCTTCTGGAGCTGACTGCCCCTTGGCCTGTGCTGTTTCAGCCAAGGTGGGGGGTTGGGAGCCAGGAAGGGGAGGTACTGGGTAACAGCTGGGCATCTCCCGCGAGGGGCGGGGTCCACTCTCCTGCCTCCTAGTCAGGCAGTTAAGCAGGTCATCTGAGCGCTCAGCCCCCAGCACCAAAACCTGGAAACTGGCTTCGTTACACCGTGAAGACGAGAGAGGCTGTCTGGGGACAGTGAGTGAACGACAGCGCTGGCTCCAGCAGGCCCAGGCCGCGGGCGTCCATCCCTGGCAGCAAAGGCCTTCTCCTCCGCACCCAGCGTGCCCCCGGCCCACCTGTGCCAGCCCCGCCCGTGTCTGAGCCAGGCAGTCAGAGATGCACACGGGCAGAAAGGACGCCTGCCCGACCGCAGGTGACTCATCCGGGGACTCTGCGCCAGCCGCAGTCGGCCATGTGGACCCGGCCCCCGCGAGACTGCAGGAGGAAGTGGGGCCCCGAGCCTCCCCCTGCCAGGACGGGCTTTGACGAGGCCTGGGGAGAAGGTGGCTCTCCCCACGTCCCCCTGTGTTTGAGAAGGGCTCCTCCGGGCCTGGGCAGGGCGACGGGGGCAGGGAGCCACCTCCTCCTGCCCCGAGTCGGTTCCTGTCTTGGGCTGATGTCACCAGTGTTAGAGCCACCCCCACCCCTAAGGCCCCTCGGGTGACAAGACAAAACTCAGGCGGGAGAGGGAAGACGCGCATTCCCTGCGCGAGGCTGGGCGTGCGCCTTCCTGCAGGCTCTGCCGTCCCCTCCCGCTCGGCCTCCCTGCGAGCCTTGCAGCGGACCTGCCCCGAGTCCCTGGTCCTGTGACGGCGGCCACTGCCCTCGGCAGGTGCGTCAGTAAGGGACAGATGTGGTCCAGGGGAAATGTGTGTCAAGCATCAGCTTCCTCTATAGAATAGCGAGGACCCGAGAACCATGCAAGCAGGAGAATGCTATCAGTCATTCTGGAACACCTTCTTTGTGACCTCAGAGAAGGCCCAGGAGATGGGCTCCTCAATCTCTCTTTCCCCTGAAACATCTAAAACAGCCCTGTCTGCTCTTTTATACACACATGTTCAGGTTTTTAATAAAAGTGTCTCTTTATGAAGATGGAGGAATTTTGCTTAAAACATTTGAAGTGTGACTGCCTAAAACATAAAGAGTCTGAACCCCAGTTTGAAGATAGTCAGCTCAACCGAAGTTTATAAATTTTTGCACAATAATAATTTGGAGTAAATATGTAATAATTGTTTTTCAACTACTTTCTGGAATGTTTCGTGTCCCAGTATGAATTATTTTTACTAGAATTGTCAATCTGGACTTTTCTTAACTGAAAAAAATCTACAGTATACTGTGTATGTGTAATATGCACACACATTATACATGTTTCTTGTGGTAAAGATATCTTTCATATACACATATTTTCTGAGTATAAAATTTTAAAAGTTTATAAAATACTAAAGAAGAGATGTATGTCTTCCCACTCTCCTCTAGTTCTATTTTTGATGTTTGATATTTTCCTTTTTTCCCCTTTCACGGGTTATTTAGATGTTTTTATTCCTTTTAATCATGATTTCAATCATTTTTGCCTTGGGCATTAAGAATGAAAAATACTGTTATTTTTACACTATGACTTAAATGATACATAAACCCACAAATTATCAAATACATGTTACCTTCTCCCAACTGCTACCATTTTCCCTGTAACCTAGCATCCCTGGATCATACTAAATTCTCTGAACAAACTCTGCTTCCCACAGCCAAGGCTGTTCATGTGACCGGGCTGAATGTCCCCCAACTCAGCCCACCCCCACATTCCCTGAGGGGTTAGCAGCACAGGCCCTGGATGGTTGGAGTGGGTTCGAATCCGGACTTCGCCTCTTGCTGGCTCTGTGACCTCGGGCAAGTCGCTTACTCTCTCTGCCTTAGTTTCATCGTTGGTAGAGTGGGGATAAGTGTTCTATCAGCTGTTGAAGTTGGCATTGCTGCTCCCTTCTTCCAGGGGGCGCTTCCGCGTGAATCGGGGCTCAGTCCACTGCCCGTGTCTGCGATGCCGCTCCTGTGTGCCTCGTAGTACTCCCACACCTCCACGCGGCCGTCCGGGCCCCTAGTCCACGAGGCTGTCCACAGCCAGGAAGGGGCCGTGGAAATGGGGAGTCATGGAACTCCTGAGTGAGCTGACGCCCCACTGGATGCTCTTCCCCCCAAACCCTGAGCGTCTGGAGGTCAGCTGGGGTCCCGGCACCGTGCGGACGGTTCTGAGCCTGAGCACCCCGAGGCCAGGGCACAGACTGGCCTGGAGGCTGGGACCAAGAGAGCTGTTCCCGCCGCTTCCCAGCTTCCTGGCCCCCTCACACCTGTCTTCTGAAGGCAGGCTTTCTTGCGCCAAAATCTGAGTTGCCAGAGACTTGGGGTGAGGCCAGCCGTGCTGATGACCACAGGGCCAAGCCGGGCACAGAAAGGGTGCTGGTCACTTTCTCGGAAGCTCCAGAGGTCAAGGTTCGCTCTGTTTCAGTTTCAGAGCAGACATGGAAGGATTGCCGGCGGTGTTCCCCTCCCCGAGGTGAGGAGGCCAGGAGTCCCCGCGGAGCCTCGGGCTCTGTGCTCTGCAGCAGGTGTGCAAGGCAGAGGCGGAGCAAGCGGGCTGGCATCCAGCCAGCTGCCCCTCCGCTTCCCCACCACCACGCGCTGCCCTCCGGGGACTCCCTGGCTCGCCAGCACCCCCTCCCCATTGCCAGGGTTCTCACCTGTGACAGAGGAGCCCCCCCATCCCCCTACCCGTGGTCTGCACAGCTTTCTCTAGAATAGTCTTTGCAGTGGGAGCAACAACAACCTACCACCCAACTTGTAAAATCCACCAGGGAAGATGTGACTGAAATATGAAGCGCCTTTTTAACTATAAAAATCACACTGAGGTACAGTTTAGAAGTGTTTATTGGACCTTTGAGCGTTCGAGCTATGGAAGAACACGACCTGCCCTCCTGATGCAGCGGGCAATGTCCATCTGTCTCACAACCTGAAGGTCTTAAGTTCTGGAAAAGTCCAGGTCCCAGGACCACGTCAGCTGTGCAGCCAGGAGTCTTCAGAGAAACCCCAGACGGTTTCCTGCTCACGGTTCCCGTCTTTGCTGATGAAGTCCCAGACATACTTGATCTGATCGTGAAGGAATATTTCTACTTGTTTATAACCAGTTTTTATCTATGCCTGATTGGCATGTGCTAGAAAAATAGTAATGGGAATCATTTCAAATACATGGATTGATTCTGTTAAATGTATTATTCGATCATACAAATTTTGTTTCACACACGTAGGCTGATGCTGTGTCCCTTGCTGCCAGTGTTCTCTTAGTTAGTTAGAAGTTTTTCTTAGTTAGAAGAAATATCTGTTAGGTCCACTCTTCTCATCTTATCAGCAAAGCCAGTTTACCACTGGGCCCTCTAAGCATAGCCCCTGCTTGTTTTCAGGACCTAAGAAAATGAGGGGTTAGGGCTGACAACTGCAAAATACGAAAAGAAACCTGCAGTAGTAAAATTAATACGTGTTTAATTAAATTAAACCTACATCGATTAGCCAAATGCAGCTTAGCATTTATAGCATAACACAAATGACAATGAAGTAAACATTTCACAAGATAGAAATTGAAAAAAACATTTTTGATATGATATGAGTGGTGCCTCCAGAAGAAGGAGTATCCTCTATGCACAAAACTCTTCAATTGGCTTTGCCCGTCCCTCACAGTCAGTATCACTGTCTGGATACAATGAAATAATTTAAACTCTTTTGGTAACGAGAAGGGAGAAGGAGGTTAAAGAAGATGGAGATGGGTAGGAAAGGAGTGGTCCGAGGGAGATTTAACGGAGGGGTAGGAAAGGGGTGGTCCGAGGGAGATTTAACGAAGCCGTGGATTCTGAAAGGGAGGGAGGGAGGCACACCTGTGCACTTGGCCACGGAGGAAATCAGAGGGCTTGGGCCAGTCCTTTCCCCACGCTGGCCAGCAGGGGGCGGCTGGCCGAGGCCCGCCTGGTTGCTGAGTGTCCGGGAAGGAGACGCGAATTACGGGGCAGGCAGGCAGCCAGACTCGCCTGTGTGCTGGGCGTCCACAGTCAGGCTTCTGTTGACTCATGGGAGGCGTGACTACCGTGCAGATTCTCAGGTGACTGTTAAGACTGGGTAGTTTTATAAGTCACCCGGCATTTGGATCCCGCTGAGATGCCGGGACCGAGGTCAGAGGAATGAAGCAAGGATGGGGTGCAGGCTGAGGCTGGCCCTGCTGGGGGGCACGGCGGCCCGCAACTCAGCTGCGGGTCCACCAGAGACGATGCTCACACAGGCCCAGACCTGCTGTCCAGCCTCACCGCCGGGCCGGGAGGACGGGCTGGCAAGGCAGGACCAGGAAGCTCAGGAGGGACTTTGAGTGGGGCCTCCCGCTGAGGGGCTGCTGATCCCAGTCCAGCCTTTGGGAGACAGAAATTTCCATTCCGACTTCCTGCACTTGCAGACTTAAACCGCTGTGTCGGAGCCAGTCGAGGGAAGTTGCAAGGGTGACTCAGCTTCCTTTTCCCACCTCTTGGGACTCTTCCACCAACTTGAGCACAAAATCCCCACCACTCATGAAAATCAGGGCCCAGGAAATATCTTAATACCAATCAAAGGAGGCCTCACTCTGATGAGCAAGTGGGTTAACTCTTCCAAGCATGAGCCCAGAGAGTCACCGACGCCTGTGGTCACAGGGACCTGAAGACCCAACACGCACAGTAGACGGCGCCCCTACTCTGGCCTGTCTGGCCCCGCACGGGACTCCTGACAAGAAGCCAGGGCCTGTCCTGAATGGACGGAGGCCCAGAGAGATGAAGACATGCCCAAAGCCACACAGCAGGTAAGCAGAAAAGTACATCCTGGGAGCACAGGTCCAGGTGTCGGAACCAGAGCGTCCAGAGCCCACGTCTGCTCACTCCCCAGCTGCCCGTTGGTGGCAGGCAGAACACCAAGGCCCCAGGGTTGCTGGTCCGGACTGCACACACCTGTTCCCAGTTGTTCAATCAGGCGCTAATGTCTCTGCAGGTGTCATTAGGGGCCAAGATCAGTTCCCCTTGAAATCAGGAGATCACCTGACTTTAAGAAGGGTGGGCTTTCCCTAATCACAGGAGCCCTCTAAGGAGGGAATTTTCTCCAGCTGGTGGCAGAAGCCTCCAGGGTTTCAACCCAGTGGAGACCCTCTGCAGGCGGCCGTGCTGGGGGCCTCATGGCGGGGTTGGCAGGCACCCCGGAGCCCAGAATGGCCTCCCGCCAATAGGGACCCCAGAGCCAGGACTGTGGGGAACTGGGCGCTGATGACCTCCTGGGGGCCCCGAGGGCCCCGAGCTGCGGATGGAGCGGCCGGGATGGTCAGCTGTGGATGGAGCGGCCACGCAGAGGGCCTGCCGTGCCCCGCTCGACGCCATGAGCGTGTCACGGAGGCCACCCCTCTGGGCTGGGGGCAACGCGTCACGCACTCTGCAGCAGAAGAGTGAACACTGCCTCCCCTTGGGTCTGGGGTCAGTCCCCCGGGCCTGAGGCGAGGATTTCGTTAATGTGTAATTACAGCGCGCTCTTTTAAACATTTAGTGTGCTTGTTGACATGTCACACGATTTACAGAATCGTTTCAGGTGGTCAGCGACATGTTTTCTGTAGTAGCCGCACTGATTTACTTTCCCGTCGCAGTGGACGAGCGTTCCCTTTTCTCCACGGCCTCTCCAGCATTTATCATTTGTAGGCTTTCTGATGATGCCATTCTGGCTGGTGAGAGGTGGTACCGCTTGCATTTTTCTAATAATTAGTGATGTTACGCATCTTGTCATGTGCCTGTTGCCACCTGTGTGTCTTCTTTGGAGAAATGTCTGTTTAGGTTTTCTGCCCATTTTTTGATTGAGTTGCATTTTTTGTTGTTTCTCTTTTTGATGTTGAGCTATAAGAGAGATTATATATTTTGGAAATTAACCCCTTGTTGATTACATTATTTGCATATGTTTTCTTCCAGTCCATAGAGTGTCTTTTCATTTTGTTTTTGGTTTCCTCTGCTGTGAAAAAGCTTTAAAGTTTGATTAGGTCCCATTTGTTCAGTTTTGCTTCTATTTCTATTGCCTTGGGAGACCTAAGAAAATATTTCTATGATTTACGTCAGTGTTTTTTCCCTGTGTTCTCTCCTAGGAGTTTTATGGTATCACGTCTCGCATTTGAGCCTTTAAGCCATTTCACGTTTACTTGGTGAATGATATGAGGGTTTGTGCCGACTTCATTAATTTACACGCAGTTGCCCAGCTTTCCCACTTGCTGAAGAGACTGTCTTTTCTCCGTCGTATATTCTTTCCTCTTTTGTCGGAGGCTAACTGACTGTAGGAGGTTGGATTTATTTCTGGTCCTGCGATGAGGATTTGAGTGGAAGTTTGTTGGGGGCTGATCCCAGGAAGCGGGGCCTGAGCAGGGAAGGAAGGAAGTTGAGTTCCGCCCGGGGTCTGAGAGCTCCTCACCTGGGCTGCCCTCGCCCAGAGTCGGTGAAAGTGGCTCAATCGTGTCTGACTCCTGGGGACCACATGGACTATACAGTCCATGGAATTCTCCAGGCCAGAATACTAGAGTGGGTAGCCCTTCCCTCCTCCAGGGGATCTTCCTGACCTAGGGATCGAACCCAGGTCTCCCACATTGCAGGTGGACTCTTTAGCAGCTGAGCTATGAGGGAAGCCCGAGTCGGGGAAGCTGGGTTCCTGAGTCTCCAGCGCGTCCTTGACTGGTCCTCCTTCCAGAGGGCGTGTGAGGGGGCCTGAGAGGATGGTGTCAGCTGCAGGGATGCTCGTTAGGACTCTCCCCGCATCGGGTGACACGGGCCCTGGAGCCTGGGGTCCTGGTCCGGCCGCTAAGCTGGAGGCTCTGCTCCTCACGCTCGTCAGCCGCTTGCCGTTTTCACACTGCCCAGGTGTCTCAGCACTGGACAAACACCTCCACGCTCTTCCTGGACCCACGACCCAGGACGCTGGGTCCTTTACAGTTTGGGTGCGGGGAACCTGGGTCGATGATTCTGGCTGAGAGCTGCAACGAGCGTGGCTCCGACCGCACCAGCTTCTCAACGGCCGCCTCACTCTGCTGACTCACGTGAGGCTGTCTTTGTGGAGAGGCACCACGCCCTTCCTGCCCCGCTGCCCGTAGCGCCGGGACTGCAGGGGAAGGCGTTTCATTACTGGCTGAGCCCGGACCTGGTTCTGAAGGAAGGGCCCCGTGTTCACGGCCAGCTTGCTCAGGCCTTTGTTCAGTATTTAAAACCCTTAAATCAGCTGCAAGCAGACAGCAGGGCAGAGGCACCCGTGGTCAGAGGGCCGGCTCAGCTTCTGCTCACAACCTGCGCCTTTGGCCTCGGCTCCTTGAAGGGCTTGCCCGTGTCACGGGTCCTCTGAAATGACCGGTGGCCTGTGAGCTGCTGCTGGAAGCTTCCCTTCGCTCTTTGTTCTGCTCTGTAGGGGGAGGGCTGCAGCAGCCTCTGCAGGCTGACCCTGGCCTTTGAGCTGCGTGGACAGGGGCCAGAAGGCTGACAGCCCATGGACCAGGGACAGTGAGGCCGGGACTCAGGGCCTCTGTGGACACACAGCCTCCCCCAGGCACGCAGCAGAGATCCCCACGGGGTCAGGAGGAAGGGGGCCCACTGAGCCAGGGCCCACACATCACCCCTACGTACCAAACACGAAGTTGTCAGGCCTAAAGATCTGGCCGAAGGGTCCAGACCTAACAGAGTCCATGGTG
The DNA here is from genome assembly GCF_910594005.1 of Cervus elaphus. Classification (NCBI taxonomy): domain Eukaryota; kingdom Metazoa; phylum Chordata; class Mammalia; order Artiodactyla; family Cervidae; genus Cervus; species Cervus elaphus. The sequence continues at coordinate 50,461,789 of NC_057821.1, read as the reverse complement.
CCGGGCTCCAGGTCCACGAGGATGGCCCGAGGCACATACTTGTTACCTGTGGGGACAGAGCAGGACTCAGACCTGCAGGCAGAGCAATCAGACAACGCCCTGCTCTCCGTGCCTCTCCAGGCAGAGCTCATCCCAGAAAATTCGAGCAAGCGGCAAAGAGGAGATTAGAGGAGGTTTCTATTCTACAAAGGGAGGTGAGGGCCCGCCTGGTTATGACCCGCATGCAGGGGACTTCAGGGGCTCTGAGGGTATTTCTGAGCAGCTGACATTTAAATGCATGCAGGAAGCCTTTCTTTGTCGTGTGTGTGTGTTCCTGCTACACTGGGGCTGCCAGAGAGCCGAACACAAGGAGAGGGGGCCGAGCACGTGGGGTCCTCACCAGCGGCCTCGTTGTAGTACACATTGATTCTCTCCAGCTGCAAGTCACTGTCGCCATGGTAACTGCCAGTGGGGTCGATGCCGTGCTCATCGCTGAGACGAGATAGAGAAAGAAGCACGTGATGGTCTGGCATCCTAGGTGTCAGCACGATGGCCCTTTCCCTTCCTCTCCTGTCCTTGGAACAGCGGCACTGTGGTCAGACAGGCAGGGAGCCGCAGACAGGCCCGCAGCTGCCGCCCTGTTCCTCCAGCAGCTTCTGCGGAGGGGCTCGGGGATGCGCAGAGCATCAGCTATGTCAGGGAGACAGACTGGGAAGCAGGGAGGGGCCCTGGAGGAGGAGTGGGGCACAGCTGCGGAAGCTTGGGAGGCTGGGCCCCCAGGCAGGGCTGAGCGTCAGCATCCCAGCAAATGGACAGTCACCTCTGGGGCAGTGGCCAGAGCTGGGACCCTGTTGTCAGATAAAGCACATTCATTCTTAGATATGGTGCAAGTTTAATCAAAAAGACTATTACTGTAGGGAGAATGATCTCAGAAATCTGCAAGCATCCAAAATCACAGAGAATAGGCTGTTTTTTTCTGATGGGAGGTGTGAACAGGGCCAGCAGGAGCTTTGTGGCCAGGGAGAGAGGCAGGGAGACCAAGCCGGTGTCAGATCAGCTGGCTGCAGCGGGAAAGCGTTCTCTGTCCGCAGATCAGCAGCCTGAACCGCCGAGGGTACAGTCTTCACCTGTGCGCTTGTCTCAGCCTGCGGCCCGCGCAGGCGGGCGTCTGGCCGATGTCTGGTACGACGTGGCGGCTGTGAAGACATGGCCGTTGCTCCTGCTGTTTCGTACGGATCAAGTCTGTGGTCAGACGCTCCGAGGGGCGAGCTGCGGTCAGTGGGAGGCTGACGCGGGCCCGACTGGTCTTCAGGGCTGGGTGCCCTCCCGGTTCCCCGTTGGCCCTGCTGTTTGCCGTCTGCTGAGCCGGTTCCTGAGCTGATGCTGTTGGAGGGGTTTAGAGACTGCGGCTTTCACGAGAGGGGTGCTCAGGAGTGTTATTTTAACAGACACTCTAGGTTAGCTGGGGAGGAAAACACAGGAAGGGAGCTGTTGAGAAGACTCTGGGACATTGGGCCTGAGGGTATTTCAACGGCAGAGACAGAAGGGCAGTGGCGACGTGCTCATCTCTCCGCGTGCAGTGTTTTGGGTGGCAGCACAGACATCGGTGAGAACGCATGCACGGTCGTCACTGCTGACCCCTGCTCCAGGGCCCCCGGGGTCAGCCGGGACCATATCCAGTGCCGGCCAGCCGTGGAGGGCTGAGTCCCTGGAGCTCTCTGGTGACGACGTGAACGTCTGTGCTGAGACTGTCCTCTGCGCTGGTCGCGTCCTGAAGCAGAGTGTGGAGGTGTGGGCTTCTGGCCCTCGGCTGAGTGGCTCCAGACTCAGGTGTCTGTGAGAGCCCCCGGAGCCCTCAGTCTCGCTCGTAAAACCGTTTTATTTGGTGCTGCACGAGGTCTAACCACGGCATGGGAACTCTTGGTCGTGGCCTCTGGGGTTTGGTTCCCTGACCAGGGACTGAACCTGGGCCCCTGGGAGCATGGAGTCTTAGCTGCTGGACCACCAGGCAAGTCCCCGAATCCCTTAGTCTCTTGCTCTGAGGCTTCTTGAGAACCTGCCAAGGAAGGAAGGTCAAAGCCTGTTTCTGCGGCCTGACTCTGCACTGCGGCTCGTAGCTGTAGTTTGCTCGAGTTCCTTAAAGTCGGCCACAGAGAGCTTTTGGGTCGTCTAGTGCCTGGAAACCAAAATCAGAGGTAACAGTGGTCCTCCTGATAAAAGAAGGCCGTTTGAAAAAAGAAGGCCGTTTGGTTAAAAATTAGATAGTGAAGTCGCTCAGTCATGTCCGACTCTTTGTGACCCCGTGGACTGTAGCCCACCCGGCTCTTCTGTCCATGAGATTTCCCAGGCAAGAATACCGGAGTGGGTTGCCATTCCCTCCTCCAGGAGATCTTCCCGACCCAGGGATCAAACCCGGGTCTCCGGCATTGTAGGCAGACGCTTTGCCGTCTGAGCCACCAGGGAAGCCAAAGATTAGATAAGGGCCAATAAATAAGCCGACTGAGTGATGGGGTCCGTTCCACGTGCAGGCGTGGTCTTCTCTATGTTGGCCACGCCCTGCTGGAGGGGAGTCTTGTAGAACCCAGAGGTCTATCGCCCAAACCTGGCACCACGTCCCAGATCCTAGGGTGTCTGAGTTTCCTGCCCCAACTGCTCCAGACCCACTTCTAGCCTCTCCCTCGGGGTCTCCCTGAGGGCAGGTGATTGAACCTAATGTGAAAGGAGGCCTGCAGCGTGTGGTGAGGGGGGGACAGGCTCGGGTGGGTGGGTAGGGCCATCCTCAAATGTGCCCAAGAGACCCCGTGGGACGGCCATGGAGACGGCGTAGGGCCACTCTCCAGGCTTGGCCCTTTGCATGCTCCCCTGGCTGATTTCCGTCTGCATCCTTCCCTGTAAACAAACGGAACTGTGGGTGTAACAGCATTCAGTCAGTTCTGCGAGGCCTCCCAGTGAACCATCCAGCCTAAGGGCTGTCTTGGGGACCTCTGCCCTTGCAGCTGGTATCAGAAGTAAGCCTAGTCCTGGAGACCGTTCCCTCTGACTTCACAGTTGGCCCAGATGCTTCACGGTTGGTGCCAGCAGAGGCATTTGCTCACGTGACCCTGACTCACGGGAAAGTAAGAGGGAGGGTGACAGGGTGGGGGGTGATGAACCTGGGGTTCCTAGGGGACCTCAAGTCAGCTAAGGCGTAGAACTGGAGCCACGCTGCCGTTAGTTATTGGAGGTAAAAGTCACCAAGGGAATTGCGGAATGATGGCCCCAGCTCCTGAGGAGCCTGCTCCCTGGATGCCTCAGAAAATGCAGAGTAACAGGCGACTGTCTGTCCCTGGGTGGTCCCTGGGCAGTGGCTGTCTGTAATGACCGAAGTGAAAGCAGGTGTTAAAATGGAGCTTGAACTGAGCCAAGCCTACATTCAGGCTGCTCTGAGCTGGCACAGGGCTGCCTCCGAGGGGGACAGTCAAGGCAAAGGCGCAGAAAGTCAAGACCCACGAGACTCCAGGGTAAGTCCAGTGGGGTTCAAATCTGGAAGCAGTTGTTAGTGGATAAATAAAGCAGACACAAATGGGATCAGAATGAAGATCTTCCTGCGGTGCTCTCTGAAGTCAGGGGGCCCACGGGAGCCCCTGCTAGTCCCCCCACCTTGAGGGTCTTCAGTCTGCTGGAGGTGGGCCAGTTCTGGAGCACTTGAGGCACCCCTGGGCCCTGCAGCTGCCTGGATTTTGCTGCAGAAACTGCTCTATTGACCAGGAGAGAGGCCCGGTTTACGGCTGGCATACTGCCTGGAGAGCAGCCACCCTAATTGCAGGAGGTAGAAGGCAGTCAGCTCAGTGGACTGGAATGCAAGCTATTTGCCTCTATGTTTGGGCTTTCAATGACTCACAGGTTGTGGGCAATGGCCTGGCCCTAGGGTCAGGCAGATGGGCAGTGAAGACTGGGCTGTTAAAGGGGTGCCCATGTGGGGCACAGCCCTGTGGAAGCCGGTCTGGGGATCTGAGAGGTGCGTTGATGCAGGGCCTGTCTCTGCCACAAGAAGAACCTGCTCTGGGATTGGGAGGGGCTGGAGTTGGCAAGTGGCCATCCCTGAGGTGGCCTCTGGGGTCCACAGACTCAGTGGACGTGTGGGCACCACAGCCGCGCGGTGAAGGGCTGGCTTGAGACGTGTTTGTCTTGAGGCCAGTGGTCCAGTCGGCTCTCAGACGGACTGAGGGAGCAGGTGGCCGGGGTGGCGGCTGCAGGGGGAGGCACTGCTCCCAGCCAGCAGGTGCGGCCCGTCTGACTTTGAGTGCCGGCCATCTCTAGCGGGGTTTGTG